>NC_140014.1:43945871-44218371 GCF_964263955.1 Coregonus lavaretus
TACATATAACAAAAATGGTGGGACCAACAGCAATAATAATAGTAGTAGTGGAAATGGGATTACCATTAACAGCAACTACAACAACAATATTAATGAGAATAACAATACATTAAAGCAATAGTAGTAGACCAGTCTCAACATGACTGAGAAGACACATGGTATGAAAGACAAAACTAAACTAAACAGGAAATATTATTGACATCACATTGCACTTTCACTGGCTGTCCCTCAGGTTGTGGCAGGAGGACACATATTTGGCTGCCAAAACTGCACATTTTGTATTTTCACCCAATAAATATTTGATAGTTTCAAATTCTTTGTACTGAATGATAATTTAGGGAAAGAAAGATTCTCTTAGTCTGAGTATTTGTCACAGTGTAATAGGAAATGCAGCTCTGTCTCTACCTCTCCCCGGGGGCAGAGTGAGCACAGCCTGTCCTCTCTGGGCAGCCAGGTTTGCCTGTGACGACCGGTCTCTATAGCCAGACTGTGCTCACTGAGTCTGTACCTAGTCAGTGTTTTTCTCAGTTTTCTATCAGTCACAGTGGTCAGATAGTCTGCCACCATGTACTGTCTGTTTAGAGCCAAATAGCATTGAAGTTTACTTTGTTTTTTGTGGTGTCTTTCCAATAGGTGATATATTTTTATTTTTGCTTTGTGATGATTTGGTTTGGCCAGATTTTCTGAGTGCTGTCCTGAGGCTCTATGAGGTTGGTTTTGGTTAGTGAACTGAGCCTCAGAACCAGCTGGCTGAGGGGACTCTTCTCTTGTTTCATCTCTTGATATAGTAGAGCTGTGTGATGGAATGTTTTGGGGTCACTTGTTTTTAGATGGTTGTAAAATTGATGGCTCTTTTTTCTATTTGAATAAGGAGGCGGTATTGGCCCAATTCTGCTCAACATGCGTTATTTTGAGTTTTTCTTTGCACTTGCAATACAGTCTTGCAAAACTCTGCTTGCAGTATTTTGATGATGTTTGTCCATTTGGTAAATTCATTATTAGAGAGCGGACCCCATACTTCGCTGCCATATAGAGCAATTGGTTCTATAACTGATTGGAACATGTTGAGCCAGATTATCTATCTCACTCTCTCTCTCTCTCTCTCTCTCTCTCAATTTTCAATTTAAGGGCTTTATTGGCATGGGAAACATATGTTAACATTGCCAAAGCAAGTGAAATAGATAATAAACAAAAGTGAAGTAATCAATAAATATTAACAGTAAACATTACACTCAGAAGTTCCAATGGAATAGAAACGTTTCAAATGGCCTCCTGTAGCTCAGTTGGTAGAGCATGGCGCTTGCAACGCCAGGGTTGTGGGTTCGATTCCACAGGGGGCCAGTATGAAAAAATGTATGCACTCACTAACTGTAAGTCGCTCTGGATAAGAGCGTCTGCTAAATGACGTAAAATGTAAAATGTATATACAGTGTTATAATGATGTGCAAAATGTCTCTCTGTCTCTCTCTCTCTCTGTCTCTCTCTCTGTCTTTATCTCTCTCTCTGTCTTTGTCTCTCTCTCTGTCTTTGTCTCTCTCTCTCTCTCTCTCTCTGTCTCTCTCTCTCTCTCTCTGTCTCTCTCTCTCTGTCTCTCTCTGTCTTTGTCTCTCTCTCTGTCTCTGTCTCTCTCTCTCTCTCTCGGTCTCTCTCTGTCTCTCTCTCTCTCTCTCTCTCTCTCTCTGTCTCTGTTCTCTCTCTCTCTCTCGGTCTCTGTCTCTCTCGGTCTCTCTCTCTCTCTCTCTGTCTCTCTCGGTCTCTGTCTCTCTCTCTGTCTCTCTCTGTCTCTTCTCTCTCTTGTCCTGCTCTCTTCTCTGTCTCTCTCTGTCTCTCTCTCTCTCTCTCTCTCTCTCTCTGTCTCTCTCTCGTCTCTCTCTCTCTCTCTCTCTCTCTCTCTCTCTGTCTCTCTCTCTGTCTCTCTCTCTCTCTCTCTCTCTCTCTCTCTCTCTCTCTCTCTCTCTCTCTCTCTCTCTCTCTCTCTGTCTCTCTCTCTGTCTCTCTCTCTCTCTCTCTCTCTCTCTCTCTCTCTCTCTCTTCGGTCTCTCTCTCTCTCTCTCTCTCTCTCTCTCTCTCTCTCTCTCTCTCTCTCTCTCTCTAGGAGTCTATGGAAACACTTCCGAGGTCTCAGTATGTGTCTGGTCCTGCTGGTGTTCCCAGGATACATGGCATATCAAATCTCCCAGTTCTTCCACATGGACTTCTGGCTCCTCATCCTGGTTTCCAGCTGCATGCTGACCTCTCTGCAGGTTAGACTCACTCCCATAACTGTAGTCATGTCTTTGTCTTCAGCTCTCTGCAGGTTAGACTCACTCCCATAACTGTAGTCATGTCTTTGTCTTCAGCTCTCTGCAGGTTAGACTCACTCACATAACTGTAGTCATGTCTTTGTCTTCAGCTCTCTGCAGGTTAGACTCACTCACATAACTGTAGTCATGTCTTTGTCTTCAGCTCTTAGTAGGCTCTGTTCTCTTACCCGTAAGAAATGAATGAAACCACGTTCAGTCTAGAAATGAATGATAAACGTTGTTGTTCCATCTGGTCTCCTAGGTGACAGGTACCCTGATGATCTACTCACTCTTCATTGGTGAGCTGTTCTGTACTGACCCTATAGACAGCCTGGACGAGATCATCTATTGGGTCAATGCAGGTAACACAAGATACCTGTCCTGTACACTACCTGTCCTGTACTCACCTGTCCTGTACTCACCTGTCCTGTACTCACCTGTCCTGTACTCTCCTGTCCTGTACTCTCCTGTCCTGTACTTACCTGTCCTGTACTCTCCTGTCCTGTACTCTCCTGTCCTGTACTCACCTGTCCTGTACTCACCTGTCCTGTACTCACCTGTCCTGTACTCACCTGTCCTGTACTCTCCTGTCCTGTACTCACCTGTCCTGTACTCTCCTGTCCTGTACTCACCTGTCCTGTACTCACCTGTCCTGTACTCACCTGTCCTGTACTCACCTGTCCTGTACTCTCCTGTCCTGTACTCACCTGTCCTGTACTCTCCTGTCCTGTACTCACCTGTCCTGTACTCACCTGTCCTGTACTCACCTGTCCTGTACTCTCCTGTCCTGTACTCTCCTGTCCTGTACTCTCCTGTCCTGTACTCTCCTGTCCTGTAGGTACCTGTCCTGTACTCACCTGTCCTGTACTCACCTGTCCTGTAGGTACCTGTCCTGTACTCACCTGTCCTGTAGGTACCTGTCCTGTACTCACCTGTCCTGTACTCACCTGTCCTGTACTCACCTGTCCTGTAGGTACCTGTCCTGTACTCACCTGTCCTGTAGGTACCTTTCCTGTACTCTCCTGTCCTGTACTCACCTGTCCTGTACTCACCTGTCCTGTACTCACCTGTCCTGTACTCACCTGTCCTGTACTCACCTGTCCTGTATACACCTGTCCTGTACTCTCCTGTCCTGTACTCTCCTGTCCTGTACTCTCCTGTCCTGTATACACCTGTCCTGTACTCACCTGTCCTGTACTCTCCTGTCCTGTATTCACCTGTCCTGTACTCTCCTGTCCTGTATACACCTGTCCTGTACTCACCTGTCCTGTACTCTCCTGTCCTGTACTCACCTGTCCTGTACTCACCTGTCCTGTACTTACCTGTCCTGTACACACCTTTCCTGTATTCACCTGTCCTGTAGGTACCTGTCCTGTAGGTACCTGTCCTGTACTCACCTGTCCTGTAGGTACCTGTCCTGTACTTACCAGTCCTGTAGGTACCTGTCCTGTAGGTACCAGTCCTGTAGGTACCTGTCCTGTACTCACCTGTCCTGTAGGTACCAGTCCTGTAGGTACCTGTCCTGTACTCACCTGTCCTGTACTCACCTGTCCTGTACTTACCTGTCCTGTACCACCTGTCCTGTACACACCTGTCCTGTAGGTATCTTTCCTGTACTCACCTGTCCTGTAGGTACCTTTCCTGTACTCACCTGTCCTGTAGGTACCTTTCCTGTACTCTCCTGTCCTGTACTCACCTGTCCTGTAGGTACCTGTCCTGTACTCTCCTGTCCTGTAGGTACCTGTCCTGTAGGTACCTGTCCTGTAGGTACCTGTCCTGTAGGTACCTGTCCTGTACTCACCTGTCCTGTACTTACCTGTCCTGTACTTACCTGTCCTGTAGGTACCAGTCCTGTAGGTACCTGTCCTGTACTCACCTGTCCTGTAGGAACCTGTCCTGTCCTGTCCTGTAGGAACCTGTCCTGTCCTGTAGGAACCTGTCCTGTCCTGTAGGAACCTGTCCTGTCCTGTAGGAACCTGTCCTGTCCTGTCCTGTAGGAACCTGTCCTGTCCTGTAGGAACCTGTCCTGTCCTGTAGGAACCTGTCCTGTCCTCTCCTGTCCTGTAGGAACCTGTCCTGTCCTGTATGAACCTGTCCTGTCCTGTAGGAACCTGTCCTGTCCTGTAGGAACCTGTCCTGTCCTGTAGGAACCTGTCCTGTCCTGTAGGAACCTGTCCTGTCCTGTAGGAACCTGTCCTGTCCTGTAGGAACCTGTCCTGTCCTCTCCTGTCCTGTAGGAACCTGTCCTCTCCTGTCCTGTAGGAACCTGTCCTGTCCTGTATTAACCTGTCCTGTAGGAACCTGTCCTGTCCTCTCCTCTCCTGCCCTGTATTAACCTGTCCTGTAGGAACCTGTCCTGTCCTCTCCTCTCCTGCCCTGTAGAAACCTGTCCTGTCCTCTCCTGTCCTGTCCTGTAGAAACCTGTCCTGTCCTCTCCTGTCCTGTCCTGTAGAAACCTGTCCTGTCCTCTCCTGTCCTGTAGGAACCTGTCCTGTCCTGTAGGAACCTGTCCTGTCCTGTAGGAACCTGTCCTGTCCTGTAGAAACCTGTCCTGTCCTCTCCTGTCCTGTAGGAACCTGTCCTGTCCTGTAGGAACCTGTCCTGTAGGTACCTGTCCTGTAGGTACCTCTCCTGTCCTTCCTGTCCTCTCCTTTCATCTCCTCTCCTGTCCTGTAGAAACCTCTCCTCTCCTCTCCTCTCCTCTCCTCTCCTCTCCTCTCCTCTCCTCTCCTCTCCTCTCCTCTCCTCTCCTCTCCTCTCCTCTCCTCTCCTGTCCTGTCCTGTCCTGTCCTGTCCTGTCCTGACTGAGATGTGGTTGTTGTACCTAGTTACAGTATCTTAAGAGGAAGGCACTCTGGATAAGAGAGTCTGCTAAATGACTCAAATGTAAATGTCACCCCAGTCAGCCGCGTGCTGGAGTTCGTGGTGGCCCTCTGCGTGGTGGCCTACGGGACCTGGGAGTCACTGTATGGGGAGTGGAGCTGGATGGGGGCCTCCATCATCATTATACACTCCTACTTCAACGTGTGGCTCAGAGCCCAGACCGGCTGGAGGAGCTTCCTGCTTAGACAGGAAGCAGCCAAGAAGATCAACTCCCTCCCCCGGGCCACGGCCAATCAGTTGCAGCGACACAACGACGTTTGTGCCATCTGCTTCCAGGTCAGTCATTAAACACAGTATGGTACCCTATCCCCTATGGAGCCTGGTCAAAAAGTAGTGCACTACGAAGGGAACAGGGTGCTATTTAAGACATCTCTATGCATGTCTGGTCATGGGCCATCTGCTTCCAGGTCAGTGGCTCGTGGTCCTCTGTAGCTCGGCTGGTAGAGCCAAGGTAGTGGGTTCGATCCCCGGGACCACCCATACACAGAAAATGTATGCACGCATGACTGTAAATCGCTTTGGATAAAAGCGTCTGCTAAATGGCTTACTATTATTATTATTATTAATATTATTATTATTATTATAGAGGGTGGTGTCTATACTGGTCAATGGTTTAACCTGTTCTGTTAATATGTTTAGGCTACCATAATAAGCCCAATAAATGCACCATGAACTCAATGATGATAACATCAATCATGCATGGTTTCTCCCCATAAAAAATAGGAGAATTTTCTAAGCCAGGTTTATACCTAATGGTTACCGCGTTACTTTTCTCTTCAGAGCAAGGGCCGACCCGCTCGTTAGGCAGGTTTAGGAGGTCGCCTGTGGGGGCAGATTGATGAGGGGGGCATTTCCTGACCTGAACTGACCAAGACGCACCTCCAACAACACATAAAACCCCACATAATTCTGCCCCAAAAACAATAACAATTTCTCTCAACCAGTGGCATATGGGCTTTTTAGGTGAGCGCTGATGCCGCCCTGTGATGAGCAGTGCCCACTTTGTCAAAGGCAGGGAAGCAAAATATTGATCTAGTCCATTCCCAGTAAGCCTCTCCAGGGAAGCAAAATATTGATCTAGTCCATTCCCAGTAAGCCTCTCCAGGGAAGCAAAATATTGATCTTGTCCATTCCCAGTAAGCCTCTCCAGGGAAGCAAAATATATATCTAGTCCATTCCCAGTAAGCCTCTCCAGGGAAGCAAAATATATATCTAGTCCATTCCCAGTAAGCCTCTCCAGGGAAGCAAAATATTGATCTAGTCCATTCCCAGTAAGCCTCTCCAGGGAAGCAAAATATTTAACTAGTCCATTCCCAGTAAGCCTCTCCAGGGAAGCAAAATATTTATCTAGTCCATTCCCAGTAAGCCTCTCCAGGGAAGCAAAATATTTATCTAGTCCATTCCCAGTAAGCCTCTCCAGGGAAGCAAAATATTTATCTAGTCCATTCCCAGTAAGCCTCTCCAGGGAAGCAAAATATTGATCTAGTCCATTCCCAGTAAGCCTCTCCAGGGAAGCAAAATATTGATCTAGTCCATTCCCAGTAAGCCTCTCCAGGGAAGCAAAATATTGATCTAGTCCATTCCCAGTAAGCCTCTCCAGGGAAGCAAAATATTGATCTAGTCCATTCCCAGTAAGCCTCTCCAGGGAAGCAAAATATTGATCTAGTCCATTCCCAGTAAGCCTCTCCAGGGAAGCAAAATATTGATCTAGTCCATTCCCAGTAAGCCTCTCCAGGGAAGCAAAATATTGATCTAGTCCATTCCCAGTAAGCCTCTCCAGGGAAGCAAAATATTGATCTAGTCCATTCCCAGTAAGCCTCTCCAGGGAAGCAAAATATTGATCTAGTCCATTCCCAGTAAGCCTCTCCAGGGAAGCAAAATATTGATCTAGTCCATTCCCAGTAAGCCTCTCCAGGGAAGCAAAATATTGATCTAGTCCATTCCCAGTAAGCCTCTCCAGGGAAGCAAAATATTGATCTAGTCCATTCCCAGTAAGCCTCTCCAGGGAAGCAAAATATTGATCTAGTCCATTCCCAGTAAGCCTCTCCAGGGAAGCAAAATATTGATCTAGTCCATTCCCAGTAAGCCTCTCCAGGGAAGCAAAATATTGATCTAGTCCATTCCCAGTAAGCCTCTCCAGGGAAGCAAAATATTGATCTAGTCCATTCCCAGTAAGCCTCTCCAGGGAAGCAAAATATTGATCTAGTCCATTCCCAGTAAGCCTCTCCAGGGAAGCAAAATATTGATCTAGTCCATTCCCAGTAAGCCTCTCCAGGGAAGCAAAATATTGATCTAGTCCATTCCCAGTAAGCCTCTCCAGGGAAGCAAAATATTGATCTAGTCCATTCCCAGTAAGCCTCTCCAGGGAAGCAAAATATTGATCTAGTCCATTCCCAGTAAGCCTCTCCAGGGAAGCAAAATATTGAACTAGTCCATTCCCAGTAAGCCTCTCCAGGGAAGCAAAATATTTAACTAGTCCATTCCCAGTAAGCCTCTCCAGGGAAGCAAAATATTGATCTAGTCCATTCCCAGTAAGCCTCTCCAGGGAAGCAAAATATTTAACTAGTCCATTCCCAGTAAGCCTCTCCAGGGTGCTGTTGGAGAAACGCATCGCTGCGGCGCTCCACCAACATTTCCGTCCCCAAAAATGAATCTAACATAAATCATGTAGAGGATTTAGGATATGGTAGAAAGAGGGTGGCCTTTTCTGACACCTACAGACTGGAGATAAAATGGATGAATATGGAATGAGACACATAAAAAAATTAAACATTAGGGAGAGTTAGCCTACATATAACCCCACTGGGCGGCAGGTAGCTTAGCGGTTAAGAGCGTTGTGCCAGTAACCGAAAGGTGGCTGGTTCTAATCCCAGAGCCGACTAGGTGAAAAATCTGTCGATGTGCCCTTGAGCAAGGCACTTAACCCTAATTGCTCCTGTAAGTCGCTCTGGATAAGAGCGTCTGCTAAATGACTAAAATGTAAAATGTAATGAGACGGACACTTTTTACATCATGCAGGTTTCTATGATCAAACAGCCTGATCTAAATGGCGCCCAATCAAAAATAAACGTGCTGTCATGTTAACAAACAACGTATCCTAAAAACAGGACCGGTCAAAGTAACATGGACGATATGGAACGGACAATCAGGCTACTCACAACTGCTGTCCAGGAGTTTCATCCCGTGGGCTAAACTGTTATGATCAGTGGTTTCAAGTTTGTATCCCTACATTTTTGACAAGCTGATCATAGTGAAAAAATCAAATACTTCTGCATTTCCCGCTGTGTAAACACATTAATTCTTATTGCAAATAGGCTCAGGATAACTCCTCCTGATAAAGTTGGGTAGCTGATATTCAGAGCTTAAATAGCCAAACGGATTAGTCACATGAATCAGGACTAGTGAAGTCAATGCAACTGCCTGTTTTACAAATGGTGGGTCGACCACATGGATGGGCATTCGACAGAGCCTGGATGGATGGGCATTCGACAGAGCCTGGATGGATGGGCATTCATAACATTCCATTGTGGGCTGACATGGTAGGCTATACACCGGTAAGCACCGACCGATGCAGACGTCTTTTGTTGGTCCTGTCCAGACCGGCTGTCTTTTTTTGGTCCTGTCCAGGCCGGCTGTCTTTTTTTGGTCCTGTCTAGACCGGCTGTCTTTTTTTGGTCCTGTCTAGACCGGCTGTCTTTTTTTGGTCCTGTCCAGACCGGCTGTCTTTTTTTGGTCCTGTCCAGACCGGCTGTCTTTTTTTGGTCCTGTCCAGACCGGCTGTCTTTTGTTGGTCCTGTCCAGACCGGCTGTCTTTTTTTGGTCCTGTCCAGACCGGCTGTCTTTTTTTGGTCCTGTCCAGACCGGCTGTCTTTTGTTGGTCCTGTCCAGACCGGCTGTCTTTTTTTGGTCCTGTCCAGACCGGCTGTCTTTTGTTGGTCCTGTCCAGACCGGCTGTCTTTTATTGGTCCTGTCCAGACCAGCTGTCTTTTTTTGGTCCTGTCCAGACCGGCTGTCTTTTGTTGGTCCTGTCCAGACCAGCTGTCTTTTTTTAGTCCTGTCCAGACCGGCTGTCTTTTGTTGGTCCTGTCCAGACCAGCTGTCTTTTTTTGGTCCTGTCCAGACCAGCTGTCTTTTTTTGGTCCTGTCCAGACCGGCTGTCTTTTTTTGGTCCTGTCCAGACCGGCTGTCTTTTGTTGGTCCTGTCCAGACCAGCTGTCTTTTTTTGGTCCTGTCCAGACCGGCTGTCTTTTTTTAGTCCTGTCCAGACCGGCTGTCTTTTTTTGGTCCTGTCCAGACTAGCCTTGATTTCCACGTCGACTTCCATGTCTATGTCTGGTTCTGATGTTGTCTGGTCTGGACCGGCCTTGATATGTCTGGTTCTGATGTTGTCTGGTCTGGACCAGCCTTGATATGTCTGGTTCTGATATTGTCTGGTCTGGACCAGCCTTGATTTGGCCCAAATGTAGGCTTCTATAAATTACGTTGTTTCAAAACCAAAAATTAACCTGATTTCAACTTCCGGAAAATATGTATTTTCAACTTTCATTCAGAACATAAATATAACGTTACTTCGATGTCTGGAAAATACGTCTTTTAGACGTCTTTTTTTATGTATTGCCCAGGGCAGCAGAACGGCCAGGACCGGCCCTGGTTCAGAGAGTTGGTTAAAGATGTTTCTGGGAGAGCTTGGAGAGAGTTTTGAGTTTAGTTAGTTCTTGTTAGTTCATTTGAGTAATACACACATTTCCTCTTCTACAGGAAATGAGCTCAGCCGTGCTGACGTACTGCGGACATTTCTTCCATGGAAACTGCCTGCGTAAGTGGCTCTACGTCCAGGAGACTTGCCCCATGTGCCACCAGGCCGTCGGCCCCACCCCGCCAGCCCCAGCCCCAGCCCCAGCCCCAGCCCCAGCCCCAGCCCCAGCCCCAGCCCCAGCCCCAGGCCACGCGGCAGGAGACTTCCAGGCTGCTCCTCCGGCCTCCAGAGGGACTGAGCCAGGCCGGGCAGCGGAGAGGAGAGGCTCCAGAGACCAGCCTCCAGCTAACCTGCCACCCCCAGGCTCCCCAGATCAGCAGGAGGGGGCAGACAGCCTGGGAGAGGGGGCAGACAGCCTGGGAGAGGGGACAGACAGCCTGGGAGAGGGGGCAGACAGCCTGGGAGAGGGGGCAGACAGCCTGGGAGAGGGGGCAGACAGCCTGGGAGAGGGGGCAGACAGCCTGGGAGAGGGAACCAGTGGTTTAGATAGAGGACAGACCAGGACGCCCACGTAGGAAGCCTGTCCAGGGTCTTCACTTCAGCTCCACCGGGGGACTTTGTAGGCTTGGTCAGCCCAGGCTCCAGCTGCTCTTCTGGGGGTAGTCCTAGTCCAGGGAACCAGAGCCTGGAGCCTTGGGATGGAGCACATCCTACCAACAGGTACAACGGCGGAGGGGTTGACTGCAGAATCAAAGGACCGTTAAGTGCAATCTACTCCCAGAGAGCAGAACGGCAGAGTATTGACTAGAGTGAATGGGGCTACACAGGAACTGCAGGACTGAGAACAACCTTCTAGGAGAACACAGATGTGGACCTCTGTCAGAGAAAACAACCAGCAAGACCTCAAGGGCTGAGAGTGCGAGCAGGATGGGAGACCTCACCCAACAGAACCATGAACACGGGGGACGGCCACGGTCATACAGTGTAGATGATGGACATCCGCGGCAGGATGAAAGCCAATCAGAACTGGACACGCCCTGGGAGGTTAAATCTACCCGGCGACAGAGATCTAAGCCACGCAGATGGGACCTGTAGTTCTACTATCAGAACAGAGGAGGGGGGACCCCATCACAACAGGACCTATCAGAACAGAGGAGGGGGGACCCCATCTCAACGGGACCTATCAGAACAGAGGAGGGGGGACCCCATCACAACGGGACCTGTAGTTCTTCTATCAGAACAGAGGAGGGGGGACCCCATCACAACGGGACCTGTAGTTCTACTATCAGAACAGAGGAGGGGGGACCCCATCACAACGGGACCTGTAGTTCTACTATCAGAACAGAGGAGGGGGGACCCCATCACAACGGGACCTGGAGTTCTACTATCAGAACAGAGGAGGGGGGACCCCATCACAACGGGACCTGTAGTTCTACTATCAGAACAGAGGAGGGGGGACCCCATCACAACGGGACCTGTAGTTCTACTATCAGAACAGAGGAGGGGGGACCCCATCACAACGGGACCTGGAGTTCTACTATCAGAACAGAGGAGGGGGGACCCCATCACAACGGGACCTGTAGTTCTACTATCAGAACAGAGGAGGGGGGACCCCATCACAACGGGACCTATCAGAACAGAGGAGGGGGGACCCCATCTCAACGGGACCTATCAGAACAGAGGAGGGGGGACCCCATCTCAACGGGACCTTGGCGGAGTGGTGAAGGGAAACCCCATGCCTTCCTTCTGTGAAACAATGTTGGAAAACTAATGTCCTACCCTTCAGCTGGCAGTCTAATATGAAATGTGTTTATTTAGTTATATAATTAATGTTGTGTACTGGATTGGATTTAGGGGCAAACATGTTAATACCCAAGATAACAAATGATATCTATGAAATGCACAATTATAGATTAGGGCTGGGCGGTATGCTCTATTTTACCGTATGGGTCAATGACGAATAAGGTTTTCAAATGTGAAAAAAAATGACATATTAATTTAAATGTATGTCCCCTTGAGTGTTACCTATGCATATTCAGGGGTTTGTCGCCAAAAAATGTGAACGTTTTGACTTTTTATGCAACTGTTAAATTTACCTCCTAAAAAAAGTAATTCGGGGAGACCATAAATATTTGGGGGAAAAAATGTTTTCTGACCATTATTTCAAGCAAAGAGTAAAATATGAATATATTCATGGTCTCAAGTATTCAATATCAAAGTAAAGAATTACAGTATAATAGATCTTCATTTGGATGACCCCGCATTCTGGCAACTTTTGTTAGAGAACTGAAAACCGTATCAAATTTAACAAAAATGAATTGTTCTCTTATAGACTGAGCTTCTCTGCATTTTTATACAAAATAATTTTGTTTTTTAACATTAAAAACACTGGTTGAGCCAAATGACTTATTTTACGGTCTCTCTATCTCTCTCTCTATCTCTCTCTCTCTCTCTCTCTCTGTCTCTCTCTCTATCTATCTCTCTCTCTCTCTCTCTCTCTTCTCCCCTCCCTCTCTCTCTCTCTCTCTCTCTCTCTCTGTCTCCCTCTCTCTATCTCTCTCTCTCTCTTTGTCTCTCTCTCTCTCTATCTCTCTCTCTGTCTCTCTCTCTCGATCTCTCTCTCTGTCTCTCTATCTCTATCTCTCTCTGTCTCCCTCTCTGTCTGTCTCTCTCTCTCTCTCTCTCTCTATATATATATATATATATATATCTCTCTATCTCTCTCTGTCTCCCTCTCTGTCTCCCTCTCTCTATATCTATCTCTCTCTCTCTCTCTCTCTCTCTCTCTCTCTCTCTCTCTCTCTCTCTCTCTCTCTCTCTCTCTCTAACAAACACACAAAGAGTGTTTTTTTTATTCAACAACAATGATGCCTTTAATGCTGAATAAATTACCAAAAATGTAACTCAAATGATTGTCATGCAGAAACATTTCATCATGAACATGGCAATAAAACATTTTTTTTTTAAAGAATTAAATGATCCATTATGATGATTTTTCCAAACCATGTATAAATAGTAAAGTTATTGAAATACAGTAAAGACATTCAAACATTAAAATACAAAATGTATAAAAACAGTTTTCTTCTACATAACATAAATTATAAATTGAATAAGATGCTGCTGACAGACATGGCAGCTCTGCTTCCAGCTCCTCAGCAACAGACATGGCAGCTCTGCTTCCAGCTCCTGAGCAACAGACATGGCAGCTCTGCTTCCAGCTCCTGAGCAACAGACATGGCAGCTCTGCTTCCAGCTCCTCAGCAACAGACATGGCAGCTCTGCTTCCAGCTCCAGAGCAACAGACATGGCAGCTCTGCTTCCAGCTCCTCAGCAACAGACATGGCAGCTCTGCTTCCAGCTCCAGAGCAACAGACATGGCAGCTCTGCTTCCAGCTCCTCAGCAACAGACATGGCAGCTCTGCTTCCAGCTCCGGAGCAACAGACATGGCAGCTCTGCTTCCAGCTCCGGAGCAACAGACATGGCAGCTCTGCTTCCAGCTCCAGAGCAACAGACATGGCATCTCTGCTTCCAGCTCCTCAGCAACAGACATGGCAGCTCTGCTTCCAGCTCCTGAGCAACAGACATGGCAGCTCTGCTTCCAGCTCCGGAGCAACAGACATGGCAGCTCTGCTTCCAGCTCCTCAGCAACAGACATGGCATCTCTGCTTCCAGCTCCTCAGCAACAGACATGGCAGCTCTGCTTCTAGCTCCTGAGCAACAGACATGGCAGCTCTGCTTCTAGCTCCTGAGCAACAGACATGGCAGCTCTGCTTCCAGCTCCTGAGCAACAGACATGGCAGCTCTGCTTCCAGCTCCGGAGCAACAGACATGGCAGCTCTGCTTCCAGCTCCTCAGCAACAGACATGGCATCTCTGCTTCCAGCTCCTCAGCAACAGACATGGCAGCTCTGCTTCTAGCTCCTGAGCAACAGACATGGCAGCTCTGCTTCCAGCTCCTGAGCAACAGACATGGCAGCTCTGCTTCCAGCTCCTGAGCAACAGACATGGCAGCTCTGCTTCCAGCTTCTAAGCAACTTTGCAGTTTTTGTGTGTGTTATTTCTTACATCATTAGCCCAGAACGTTTTTGGTGTTATTACATTCAGCCGGAAATAACTTTTGGATATCAGAGCAGCGGTAACTCGCCAGCATTACATTTACATTTTAGTCATTTAGCAGACGCTCTTATCCAGAGCGACTTACAGGAGCAATTAGGGTTAAGTGCCTTGCTCAAGGGCACATCAACAGATTTTTCACCTAGCCGGCTCGGGGATTAGAACCAGCGACCTTTCGGTTACTGGCACAACGCTCTTAACCACTAAGCTACCTGCCGCCCCTGCCGCTACCTGCATTCAACTGAAATGTCTTCCGCATTTAACCCCACCCCTCAGAGAGGTATGGGGGGGCTGCCTTAATAGACATCCATGTCATCGGCACCCGATGCTAAGGCTTGTGCTTCAGTCAGAAACAGAAATGATTCTAGCTAGTTCATTGCTGGAGTGAGTTACTGACGGCATAAATAATGAGGAAGTGAATTAGCGGGGATAGCTTTTGTCTCGACTCTGGTGTGGCTGGGGTGATAATCCACAGAGAGAAACTGGCTACAGGAACAAACCTGCCTGCTTTACCTTTCCTGCCAAAAGCTTAAACTGATGAGGGAAAACAATTGCCAGATGAACACCCCGTCCTATCAGCACATCTACAACAAACATCTGCAACTCCAAAGACTGATCAAGGCTGAAACAAAAACCTCTAGAGACCACAAGCCTTAAAATGAAACTCAGAAATAGTGTAGAAAAAAGGAAATCCAGTTTTAAAAAGATTTGATTCAAAATAAAAATGTGTATGCCCACATCAGGTGGTCATTTTGAGGAGTGCCCAAAATTTAGACAAGGCGTAAAGTATCTAGGGGACCAGGATGCTGAGGTCCTAGTCCTGCTCCATGGGCTCCTCACTGGTCCCCGTGTCCAGGCTGCCGCTCTCCATGGCGCCCTCTGCAGGTGGCTCAGTAGTACTGCTGGAGGGAGCAGGGGCTCTCTCTTACATTTAAATTTTTGTCATTTAGCAGACGCTCTTATCCAGAGCGACTTACAGGAGCAATTAGGGTTAAGTGCCTTGCTCAAGGGCACATCGACAGATTTTTCACCTAGTCGGCTCGGGGATTAGAACCAGCGACCTTTCGGTTACTGGCACAACGCTCTTAACCACTAAGCTACCTGCCGCCCCTCTTCCCTGGCTCCGCTCTCCTCACTGCTTCTCTTCCCTGGCTCCGCTCTCCTCACTGCTTCTCTTCCCTGGCTCCGCTCTCCTCACTGCTTCTCTTCCCTGGCTCCGCTCTCCTCACTGCTTCTCTTCCCTGGCTCCGCTCTCCTCACTGCTTCTCTTCCCTGGCTCCGCTCTCCTCACTGCTACTGCTGCTGACGCTACTGCTGCTGCTGCTGACTGGGTCACTGCCCTCATCGCTGTCCCGGGCCTCAGGGCTCTCCAGGACGCCAGCAGGGGCCTGCTGTTCTGACTGGTCCATGTCATTACATTCCTCCTGGGAGCCACAAGGAACCTCCCTCTCTGCCTGCTCGTTCTCCCCGGGGTCTGCTGATGGCTCTTGGTCTTCACAAGTCCCTTTCTGGTCATTACGACCAGGAATACGACTTTCCCGAATTGGATCCTTTGTTCGTACCCCTCCAGGGCAATTGAACTTATCCCAGAGGCTGCTCCAAGACGCCGCCGGCGGAGAAGAGGTATTCGGAGTGGACTTCTAGACTCAGGAGGTGTGCGCACACCAGCCACCGCTTCAGAGTATATTACTCGCTAATGTTCAGTCTCTGGACAATAAAGTAGACGTGCTCAGTGCGAGGATCTCAGGGGCCAGCTGGGTTCTCAGTACATCGCACAGACGGGAATAAAGAACTCTCCAGGAAGAAGAAAGGCGGTGGTGTATGTTTCATGATTGACTACTCATGGTGTGATTGTGGTAACGTACAGAAACTCAAGTCCTTTTGTTCACCCGACCTAGAATAGCTCACAATCAAATGCCGACGTATTAACCCCCAAGATAATTTTCTTTGGTTATAGTCACGGCCGTGTATATCCCCCCTCAAGCCGATACCACGACGGCCCTCAAAGAACTTCACTGGACTTTATGCAAACTGGAAACCACATATCCTGAGGCCACATTTATTGTAACAAAGCAAATTTGAGAAAAAAACCCTACCAAAGTTCTATCAACACATTGACTGTAGTACTCACGCTGGAAAAAATCTCGACCACTGCTAACCCCCCCTTCCGTGATGCCTACAAGGCCCACCCCCGCCCTCCCTTCGGCAAATCAGATCACGATTCCATGTTGGCTCCTTCCTTCCTATAGGCAGAAACTCAAAGAGGAAGTACCCGTGCTAAGATCTATTCAACGCTGGTCTGACCAATCGGAATCCATGCTTCAAGATTGTTTTGATCACGCTGACTGGGATATGTTCCGGGTTGGCTCTGAGAATAACATTGACGTATACACGGACACCGTGATTGAGTTAATCAGGAAGTGTATAGGTGATGTTGTGCCCACTGTGACTATTAAAACCTACCCAAACCAGAAACCGTGGATAGATGGCAGCATTCGCGCAAAACTGAAAGCACGAACCACCACATTTAACCACGGCAAGGTGACTGGGAATATGGCAGAATACAAACAGTGTAGCTACTCACTCCGCAAGGCAATTCAACTGGCAAAACATCAGTACAGAGACAAAGTGGAGTCGCAATTCAACGGCTCAGACACGAGACGTATGTGGCAGGGTCTACAGACAATCACGGACTACAAAGGGAAAACCAGCCACGTCCCAGCCACGACGTCTTGCTCCCGGACAAGCTTAAACACCTTCTTTGCCCGCTTTGAGGATAACACAGTGCCTATCCCATCTGGACAAGAGGAATACCTATGTAAGAATGCTGTTCATTGACTATAGCTCAGCCTTCATTAAGCTCGGGGCCCTGGGTCTGAACCCCACCCTGTGCAACTTGGTCCTGGTCTTCATGACGGGCCGCCCCCAGGTGATGAAGGTAGGAAACAACACCTCCACTTCGCTGATCCTCAACAGAGGGGCCCCACAAGGGTGCGTGCTCAGCCTCCTCCTGTATTCCCTGTTCACCCATGACTGCGTGGCCACGCACGGAGGGAAATCACTTAGAAAGTATATGTGTCGCCACCCTAGCGTCACGCACTACTCGTAAAGCAAATGTTGAATTTTTATTATTAAAAAACATAAAATACCGTCAAAAAATTGTAAAAATACAGTGATATGATATTTTGGCCATGTCGCCCAGCCCTATTATAGATTAATGATATAGAAGGTTAGCCTGTTTCTAAATCTGTTTGTGCTATCATTCCAACTCTTTGCCATGCCAGACATGACAAGGAGTGGAATGTTAGCACAAACAGACCCAGGCTAATAAAAGATAGCCTAGACCTGAAAAGGTATCCTATCTATTTGCTGAAAATTAATACAATGAAGTAACTAGCTTCATGGGGAGAATGTTATACTCTTGTTTTCCTATGCTACCGATATGTACGAAGCACATAATTGAACAGTGTCTCTGGTTGTTCTAATGCTGAGATGTGTGACCTATTGGCCTACACATGTTTTGTATATAAATTATATATTTATATAATTGTCCTCCCGAGTGGCCAGGATCTCTAGTGGCACAGCTACTAGCTGGCCGCGACCGGGAGACCCATGGGGCGGCGCACAATTGGCCCAGCGTCGTTCCAGGGTAGGGGAGGGAATGGCCGGCAGGGATGTAGCGCAGTTGGTAGAGCATGGCGTTTGCAACGCCAGGGTTGTGGGTTCGATTCCAGTATGAAAAATAAATAAAATAAATGTATGTCGCTCTGGATAAGAGCGTCTGCTAAATTACTACAAATGTTGTTGATTTTTAATGTAAAAATATATCACGAGACCTTCCTCTGTGTGTCTGTCTGTCCATCTGTCTGTGGCATGTGTGATTTTTATAACTGTGTACATAAATAGGTACATATTAGTGGGATATGACGAGGGTAAAAAAACAGATGTCATCTTGTTTGTTATTACTGCACAAGGGTTGGTGCTCAGGACCTCCCATTCTGAATGTAGCTAGCCAGTTTGCACCAGTGTGTCCTGAGCAACATTAGCATGAGCAACAATGGTGGAATCTGCGGTTCGCCTTCAAAATAAAAGTCCCCCAGTAACTAGGTTTCCATCCAATTGACGACAGATTTTAATGCAAATATTCTTAAATCTCCATTAAAAACGCATTTTCCGACCAGAGACGTTTCCTTCAAATTGACTTGCGTGATGGGACGTAGTGCACATAAAAATACCTTTTGCAGGTAAATCCCCATGTACCATATAAAAAGACAAGTTAAATGTGTTTCCATCAGATTTTCAACTCTACTGATGGTTTTCTCACAAGAATTGTTGCATTATATAGCGAGTGCCCCCCCTCTGGTATTGGCACATGTGCCCTAGCCAATAGCATGCTAGCGCTGTTGTCTAGAGCACAACTATAGCCTACATTATGAGATTATTATGGACAAAAGAGCGAGATTATTTGTATTTGTCAAACGGCAGCCAAGCATCGATCATCATGTCACCAGAATAAGACCCTGGATATTTATTGGAAATGGCGCATCAAGCTCATCACCGTGGCCCTTTCACCACCCTGTGAAGTTCATCGTAACTTATTTCATCTGTAGCCTAATAAACTGTATGGTTTCCCGAGTCGTAGTGGGAGGACCACACACCATATCATCGCGTGACTCCAAGTTTACTTCGATATGATGGTTATTATATCAATATTTGCCCATTAAAGCGTTTCCACCGGCATTTCTCGGATAATTCATTATATCGACACAAAAAGATCCCACCTTGTCTAGCGTATTTTGTTTTGTTGACATTAGGAAAGTTTAACGAAACATTTTCTGTTTCCATACATTTTACAGTTCTTTACTCTTATAAAAAGGTTTGATGGAAACCTGGTTAGTGAAACTGACACAAACAAAATAGTGGAATTATGCCACAATTGGACTAGATCATGCTGAATAAGGTTGGAATGTTTTTATATAAATTACATTAACATTTACATTTACGGCATTTAGCAGACGCTCTTATCCAGAGCGACTTACAAATAGGTGCATTCACCTTATTACCAGTGGGATAACCACTTTACAATGTTTTTATTTTTATATATTATTTATTATTTTTTATTCTTTAATTTTTTATTTATTATTATTTATTTCATTTTTTGGGGGGGGGGGGGGGGGGGTAGAAGGATTACTTTATCCTATCCCAGGTATTCCTTAAAGAGGTGGGGTTTCAAATGTCTCCGGAAGGTGGTGAGTGACTCCGCTGTCCTGGCGTCGTGGGGGAGCTTGTTCCACCATTAAACAATAGACAATTAGTACATTTCACAACAAATTTAAACATCAGTTGAAATCGCTCTGTGGATATATTAGACTTCATAACTGCATTGGGGGCAGACTTACATTTCACGGTACAGCCTCACCTATGGAATGTGGATCCATTTAATAAGGTATCAGCCTATTCAGTGACACCCACAGAACACATCTCTGTAGAGTTTACACCAGAGGAGGCTCCTCAGAGGAGGAAGGGGAGGACCATCCTCAATGAATTTCATAAAAATATATATTTTTAAACATTTAAAAAAGTGATTCTTTTTAGATAAAACTATACTAAATATAATCACGTCACCAAATAATTGATTGAAACACACTATTTTGCAATGAAGGTCTACACTAGCCTCAACAGCACTCTGTAGGGTAGCACCATGGTGTAGTCGGAGAACAGCTAGCTTCCGTCCTCCTCTGGGTACATTGACATCAATACATAGAGTGGGGGAAAAAAGGATTTAGTCAGCCACCAATTGTGCAAGTTCTCCCACTTCAAAAGATGAGAGAGGCCTGTAATTTTCATCATATGTACACGTCAACTATGACAGACAAAATGAGGAAAAAAAATCCAGAAAATCACATTGTAGGATTTTTAATGAATTTATTTGCAAATTATGGTGGAAAATAAGTATTTGGTCACCTACAAACAAGCAAGATTTCTGGCTCTCACAGACCTGTAACTTATTCTTTAAGAGGCTCCTCTGTCCTCCACTCGTTACCTGTATTAATGGCACCTGTTTGAACTTGTTATCAGTATAAAAGACACCTGTCCACAACCTCAAACAGTCACACTCCAAACTCCACTATGGCCAAGACCAAAGAGCTGTCAAAGGACACCAGAAACAAAATTGTAGACCTGCACCAGGCTGCGAAGACTGAATCTGCAATAGGTAAGCAGCTTGGTTTGAAGAAATCAACTGTGGGAGCAATTATTAGGAAATGGAAGACATACAAGACCACTGATAATCTCCCTCGATCTGGGGCTCCACGCAAGATCTCACCCCGTGGGGTCAAAATGATCACAAGAACGGTGAGCAAAAATCCCAGAACCACACGGGGGGACCTAGTGAATGACCTGCAGAGAGCTGGGACCAAAGTAACAAAGCCTACCATCAGTAACACACTACGGCGCCAGGGACTCAAATCCTGCAGTGCCAGACGTGTCCCCCTGCTTAAGCCAGTACATGTCCAGGCCCGTCTGAAGTTTGCTAGAGTGCATTTGAATGATCCAGAAGAGGATTGGGAGAATGTCATATGGTCAGATGAAACCAAAATAGAACTTTTTGGTAAAAACTCAACTCGTCGTGTTTGGAGGACAAAGAATGCTGAGTTGCATCCAAAGAACACCATACCTACTGTGAAGCATGGGGGTGGAAACATCATGCTTTGTGGCTGTTTTTCTGCAAAGGGACCAGGACGACTGATCTGTGTAAAGGAAAGAATGAATGGGGCCATGTATCGTGAGATTTTGAGTGAAAACCTCCTTCCATCAGCAAGGGCATTGAAGATGAAACGTGGCTGGGTCTTTCAGCATGACAATGATCCCAAACACACCGCCCGGGCAACGAAGGAGTGGCTTCATAAGAAGCATTTCAAGGTCCTGGAGTGGCCTAGCCAGTCTCCAGATCTCAACCCCATAGAAAATATTTGGAGGGAGTTGAAAGTCCATGTTGCCCAGCGACAGCCCCAAAACATCACTGCTCTAGAGATCTGCATGGAGGAATGGGCCAAAATACCAGCAACAGTGTGTGAAAACCTTGTGAAGACTTACAGAAAACGTTTGACCTGTGTCATTGCCAACAAAGGGTATATAACAAAGTATTGAGAAACTTTTGTTATTGACCAAATACTTATTTTCCACCATAATTTGCAAATAAATTCATTAAAAATCCTACAATGTGATTTTCTGGATTTTTTCCCCTCATTTTGTCTGTCATTGTTGACGTGTACCAATGATGAAAATTACAGGCCTCTCTCATCTTTTTAAGTGGGAGAACTTGCACAATTGGTGGCTGACTAAATACCTTTTTCCCCCACTGTATCTATCAAAAGGAAAGACATTATGTTACAAATTACAATATTGAAACAGTATAAAACCTTACGTTGACATAAAAAGTTAGCAGTGTTATTGACTGTCACTGGTGTTACCAGCAGGGACAGTAACTCCAGTGACGAATCTGTTGACAAGCTGGCATATCTAAAATGGTGGCCACTGTAGCTCAAACCACACTTCTAAAATTGTAAATAAATCACTTAATAATGTGATTGGATAAATTATTTAAATCATATTTCCTTTCCCATACTATAAACTGAAGAACACCAGTGACAGGTTTTAAAGCTTCACATTAAATTACCAAATTAATCATCAAATTGCTAACATATGAAGAGAGAGCGCAGACTCATCATGTGCTCTTCAAAACAGCCACGCCTCCAATGAACCTTTGACCCAGGAAGAAGTTGGCAAAGATGTTGAATCTTTTCAAAGTGGTGTTTTTTTAAAGGGTAACACCAGTGACATGAAATGGAGGGACATGGATTCCCTGTAAATTTATTTAAATGTCATAATACAAAGTAAAGTATTATAGCGGTTTAGGGAATTACTTAAAAAAACAAAAATATCAACTAAATATTCTAAAGTTGGAGAAAAATATATATTTGGACTCAAAATATGTCACTAAACCATGACTCCTGGCTCGAGGGACAAGCCATTCTACGATATGAAAAATATAATATGCAATATAACCGCCTTACATATATTTATTTACAATAAAACACTTCAATTAAAACCAAAACATATATTTTGTGTCATTATCAGATTTTTGGGGTGTTTTTCCCTGGTGGTTAAGGCGGGGGACAGGAAAGCCACCATTTCCGTAGAATCACCCTAATATTTGTGTAAACTCTTGATGATTGTGTTCTGTGGGTGTTACGGAGTAGGCTGATACCACATTTCATGGATTGACAATCCATAGGCTTTAGGCTACATACATGTGTTCACTGGCATAGCACACAGCCCAGATAGCATAGCGTCATAAAGCCATCATTTTGTTGAATTTTACAGGAAATTAGAAAAAAGTGTTTAAATTTTTTTTTTTTTAACAGGCAATAAAGTATCCTATGTAGTTTACTGCAATAGCCCTCTGTGACTTTAAAGGATATTTCGTTCAAAACTTTGATTCCTAAAAGATGTGTTTGGAAATCTGGTCAACTCCATCAGATGTGTCTAAAATGAATCAGGAATGATCAGGGTCAGCTACAGTGAGGGGGAAAAAGTATTTGATCCCCTGCTGATTTTGTACGTTTGCCCACTGACAAAGAAATGATCAGTCTATAATTTTAATGGTAGGTTTATTTGAACAGTGAGAGACAGAATAACAACAAAACAATCCTGAAAAACGCATGTCAAAAATGTTACAAATTGATTTGCATTTTAATGAGGGAAATAAGTATTTGACCCCCTCTCAATCAGAAAGATTTCTGGCTCCCAGGTGTCTTTTATACAGGTAACGAGCTGAGATTAGGAGCACACTCTTAAAGGGAGTGCTCCTAATCTCAGTTTGTTACCTGTATAAAAGACACCTGTCCACAGAAGCAATCAATCAATCAGATTCCAAACTCTCCACCATGGCCAAGACCAAAGAGTTCTCCAAGGATGTCAGGGACAAGATTGTAGATCTACACAAGGCTGGAATAGGCTACAAGACTATCGCCAAGCAGCTTGGTGAGAAGGTGACAACAGTTGGTGCGATTATTCGCAAATGGAAGAAACACAAAAGAACTGTCAATCTCCCTCGGCCTGGGGCTCCATGCAAGATCTCACCTCGTGGAGTTGCAATGATCATGAGAACGGTGAGGAATCAGCCCAGAACTACACGGGAGGATCTTGTCAATGATCTCAAGGCAGCTGGGACCATAGTCACCAAGAAAACAATTGGTAACACACTACGCCGTGAAGGACTGAAGTCCTGCAGCACCCGCATGGTCCCCCTGCTCAAAAAAGCACACATACAGGCCCGTCTGAAGTTTGCCAATGAACATCTGAATGATTCAGAGGAGAACTGGGTGAAAGTGTTGTGATCAGATGAGACCAAAATGGAACTCTTTGGCATCAACTCAACTCGTCGTGTTTGGAGGAGGAGGAATGCTGCCTATGACCCCAAGAACACCATCCCCACCGTCAAACATGGAGGTGGAAACATTATGCTTTGGGGGTGTTTTTCTGCTAAGGGGACAGGACAACTTCATCGCATCAAAGGGACGATGGACGTGGCCATGTACCGTCAAATCTTGGGTGAGAACCTCCTTCCCTCAGCCAGGGCATTGAAAATGGGTCGTGGATGGGTATTCCAGCATGACAATGACCCAAAACACATGGCCAAGGCAACAAAGGAGTGGCTCAAGAAGAAGCACATTAAGGTCCTGGAGTGGCCTAGCCAGTCTCCAGACCTTAATCCCATAGCAAATCTGTGGAGGGAGGTGAAGGTTCGAGTTGCCAAACGTCAGCCTCGAAACCTTAATGACTTGGAGAAGATCTGCAAAGAGGAGTGGGACAAAATCCCTCCTGAGATGTTTGCAAACCTGGTGGCCAACTACATGAAACGTCTTGACCTCTGTGATTGCCAACAAGGGTTTTGCCACCAAGTACTAAGTCATGTTTTGCAGAGGGGTCAAATACTTATTTCCCTCATTAAAATGCAAATCAATTTATAACATTTTTGACATGTGTTTTTCTGGATTTTTCCGTTGTTATTCTGTCTCTCATTGTTCAAATCAACCTACCATTAAAATTATAGACTGATCATTTCTTTGTCAGTGGGCAATCGTACAAAATCAGCAGGGGATCAAATACTTATTTTCCTCACTGTATATACCATAAGGACCCCTTACATGTCCTCATTACACGTAGTGCAACAAGGACAATCACGATCTGGAAAGTTCTCTACTTTTGATAGATTTAAACAAACAATATTGGAATCACTATAGGCACAACCCATTAACTGTCAACTCCATCTGCCTGATAGATTATAATAGGATATTCAAATATGTTACATTTAATTAGTCCCAAACCAAGTGTGGGAAGCATCAGAAAAAGTTATTTTTAAGCTACTTTATTAACCGTAGCTCATAAAGCGGAAGGGAGAGGTAGAGAGAGGTGCCGATCTAGCAGGGACTGTGTGTGTGTAGGCTGCTGTGAGCGACAAGGTGGGGGGGAGAGATGAGAGACAGCAACCAACCTAGCCGACTCGCACTATGTGTCGACTAACAGCTGCCATAGCTAGGTTATTTTGTCATCCAATATGATTGGGTAGTACCTGTCTTGACTGCATCAAACCTGGAGAAGCTAGTTCAACTAGCTAGCCTAATTGAGGCTGCATGCGCATTCTTCTCCCACCCAGTTAGAAACAACAACTCCATTCAGAATATTAAGCAGCAGTCTACCTGTTTGCTCTTTCTCCTTTTAATTGCTTTCTACTAGATGTTGGAACATTGCTGCGGGGACTTGCTTCCATTCAGCCACAACAGCATTAGTGAGGTCGGGCACTGATGTTGGGCGATTAGGCCTGGCTCGCAGTCGGCGTTCCAATTCATCTCAAAGGTGTTCGATGGGGTTGAGGTCAGGGCTCTGTTCAGGACAGTCAAGTTCTTCCACACCGATCTCAACAAACCATTTCTGTATAGACCTCGCTTTGTGCACAGGGTCATTGTCATGCTGAAACAGGAAAGGACCTTCCCTAAACTGTTGCCACAAAGTTGGAAGCACAGAATCTTCTAGAATGTCATTGCATGCTGTAGCATTAAGATTTCCCTTCACTGGAACTAAGGGGCCTAGCCCAAACCATGAAAAACAGCCCCAGACCATTATTCCTCCTCCACCAAACTTTACAGTTGGCACTATGCATTTGGGCAGGTAGCGTTCCCCTGGCATCCGCCAAACCCAGATTTGTCCGTCGGACTGCCAGATGGTGAAGCGTGATTCATCACTCCAGAGAACGCCTTTCCACTGCTCCAGAGTCCAATGACGGTGAGCTTTACACCACTCCAGCCGACGCTTGGCATTGCGCATGGTGATCTTAGGATTGTGTGCGGCTGCTCGGCCATGGAAACCCATTTCATGAAGCTCCCGACTAACAGTTACTGCTGACGTTGCTTCCAGAGGCAGTTTGGAACTTGGTAGTGAGTGTTGCAACCAAGGACAGACGATTTTTACGTGCTACACGCTTCAGCACTCGGTGGTCCCGTTCTGTGAGTTTGTGTTGCCTACCACTTCGTGGCTGAGCCGTTGTTGCTCCTAGACGCTTCCACAGTTGACCGGGACAGCTCTAGCAGGGCAGAAATTTGACGAACTGACTTGTTGGAAAGGTGGCATCCTATGACGGTGCAAGTTGAAAGTCACTGAGCTCTTCAGTAAGGACATTCTACTGTCAATGTTTGTCTATGGAGATTGCATGGTGGTGTGCTTGATTTTATACACCTGTCAGCAACGGGTAGCCAAATCCACTAATTTGAAGGGATGTCCACATACTTTTGTATATATAGTGTAGTTATGTTCTGTGGGTGTCACAGGTAGGCTAATACCCCATTTCATGGGTGCATAATCCATAGGTTAGGCTGAACAGTGCATATAAGTATGCCCCCAATGGAATTCTGAATTCAAAAACATCCACAGTGCGATTTAAACTGATTTTTAACTAATACTTGTCTCTTGTTGAATTTATGTAGCAACATTCCAAACTTGTTTAGCATTATCTAGTCCAATTGTGGCATGTTTTCCCTATTTTTATCCGCTTGCATCAGTTCAATGGGTGACTTTTATTTGGAAGGCGAACCGCCGATTCCACTAATGTTGTTCACGACACACACGGGCGGTTTGCTATCTGTCATGCTAGCTAGTTGTTTCGGACATCTTGTTGCTAGCATTTTGCGGAAGCACTTATTTTTATACAAGCTACGGAGGAAGATATACGTTACTGACGTAGTCATCCGTTTTGACTTATATAAGGGAGTGAAAGGGTATCTTAATGGTGAAGGATTAGCTAGCTATTTTCCCAAATAATTGGTTGTGTTTTTCAACGCCGCATATGCACAGCAGTTACCTAGCTAACGGTTACCTTTAGCCTAGCTAGATTAGGGTTGACGAGCTAGCTAACATTGGCTTTGGCTGGCCAGCTAGCTACCCCTACAACGTCAGCTGCACAGCGGGGCGAACTTGGTGAAGATTTGACATTGCAACACTCTCGGAGCGAGGATGGCGCTGAAAATGATCCATAAGGTAACTACCTAGCTTAGTTTACGTTTGCTTGGTGGGCAAGGTAACGTTAAGTTAACGTTAATTAGATTTAACGTTAACTAGCTAGCTAACGCCCGTCTCACCGTCAAAATATAATTTCCCCCCTTTCATCTGTGCCATAAGACACTAGGCTAGCTAACTACGGTGTACTTTCATAACCTAACTTGCATAAATTGTAATGGAAATCGGTGGTCAGCTAGCTAGAAGGGCGTATTTAGTTTCAAAATGTACCGTTATTTTTCCAGTCCATTTAAATTGAGCTCGATGTGATTTAGTCCTCCTACCGCTAGAGGGCGTCCGAGGTTAGAGGGCGTCCGGCGAAGTTGGGGGCTAGTTAGTTAGTGAATTTACTTGGTCATCTAGCTAGCTAACTAGCCAATTGTTGCTATCCAACTAGTTGGATACGTTGACTTGCTATCTGGCATTTTACTGTCAAAGTTAGCCAATAAGCTAACTTTGACATCGCTAATGATAAGGCCTGTCAGATTGAGAAAAAAAAAAGAGGCAATCTCAGAGGCAAAATTGATGGTAGTTGGCTACTTAATTGTAATTCACCCTATTGTAGTTGTTACTGTTGGTTATTCTTTTTCCATAACGGCACATGCAAATTCCTGTGCGATGGTAAGGCTTAGAACCAGTACCTGGGCTTGAGGAGAGGATGAATTTGATCCTTCAATTCAAAGTCCCATTAACCAGCTCTGCAAACATTGTCAAAATACGTTTGGTACTCATTACTGCCACGCACAGGTCGGATGACCCAGCAGCAGTACAGTTTCCAGAAAGATCATAGATTTTTATGTAGACCTTTTTTGGAAGTACATTCCGTGCATAACGGCAGTAATGACAATAGTTGCTCTGCGAAAAACATATTTTGGTGAGTACCGAACTTATTTTGACATATATTGTTTGTAGAGCTGGTTAGTGGGACTTTGAATTGAAGGATCCTAGGCGTCAGAGAAGATCTCGTCATATTAATCGTCTCCTCAAACCCAGGTACTGGTTCAGGTGAAACCTTGCATAACATACTGACTACGCCGGCCACGCGCATGCATCAACGTGCGCATGTTGATTTTGTCCATTCGCACCAGACACAATCATGACACACAGGTTAAAATATAAAAACCAACTATATTAATTTGGGGGTATGTCAACACATTAATGACATTTACAAATATTAATACATAAAAAAAAAAAAAATTGTAAAAGTGGTTGTCCCACTCGCTATCATAAGGTGAATGCACCAATTTGTAAGTCACTCTGGATAAGAGCGTCTGCTAAATGACGTAAATGTAATGTAAATGTAGCTAGCTTGCTATTGCTTGCAAATTTGTCCTGGGAGATGAACATTGGGTTGTTATTTTACTTGAAATGCATATGGTCCTTTTTTTTTTTGCTGGATCTTTGTAGAATTTTTACCTGGAGTCATACAGAATCGTGTTTCTCTACTCCGATTACTAACACTAGTAATGCTGGGCATCTAGCAATCCGTTCTGAGCCAATGCATTCTAACATTCCAAAAAATACATTTCATATGTGCTTTTGCGAAACATTCTCAAATCAAATTTTATTGGTCACACATATATTTAGCAGATGTTATTGCGGGTGTAGCGAAATGCTTGTGATTTGGTTGTGTTTATGAAGGTTTTAGGTACACTGTAACATTTGGTTGTGTTTAGGTATACAGTAACATTTGGTTGTTTAGGAGGGCATTAGGTACACTGTAACGTATAACTGTAATTTATACGGTAATTTATGGTGCATTGTGGGAAAATTGCTGTATTCCAAATGGTACTGTAATTCCACCCCACATAATACGGTACCGTACTATATCTTTGGAGTGCCAAAAAACCTTTTGACCCCTAGTGGGTGCATGGTATTGTTTCTGGCTCATTAACATATTTTGAGGTGTGTCTTGTAAGAGGCTATATTTGTTGCTCCCATCAGTGAGAATGCTGTACCGATTTTAACTCCTATGTGGTTATAGTGCCCCATCAATTTCAACAGGGGTCAGATTGGAGTGGCAGCACACCTTAAAATGGTTGAGCATTGTGCCATGTCCTTTTGGTCTGTTTGGCCCTGTAGTCGCTGCCAGTTTGGAAGCCTTTAAGGGATGTGAAACACCAAATATTAATTCATTTGTAAACACTTTACTTAGCAGCCGACCTGCTTGCACCAATCCCTTGTAATTACAGTAAAACACAAACCCCTCAATGAATTTAATTCATTCCCGATTATGGTCGCATACAGTACATTTTACGGTATTGTACTGCGTGTCATTACAGTACTTGCTTTGATACTTGATTTATATTACAGTAGATGCACTGTATTATGAAATACAGAAATGTACTTGCCACCGAGCTGCCTGTAAGCTACTCTCACATTCACAGTAAACCCAATGCAGTGTAGGCCTACCATTTAGAATACGGAAAAAAAAACACATTTCCATTAGTTTGTTACTGTAAGCTATATGGAAAAACATCACAATTCAAAGTGTTATACATCACAAATAAATTCATTATTTCATTAAGGCAGGTCTTTTAGAAACATTAAAAATAAATAAATAAATTGTATTTCAAAAGAACAGTATCATATTTTAAGTGTTATTATGTTACTAGTCTGTGCCTTGGGGCCTGCAGCTATGCTTCTGCAAGTGGTCACATGGAAAATGCATGGAAAAGCGTCTGTTATATTCTACAAAAAGTGACATTTTGAAATAGAGCCCATGCCTTAATTTGAAGTTGTTTGGCAAATGTATGTGTCTTATAAAAAGCTGCTCTTTACGATAGGTTATGGAATCAAAATGTCTTACGTGCATGAAGGATGATTTAAAAAGTAAAACGCTCCGTTGCCTTCTTTGTCAATTACCCACGCTACGCTGCAGTCTCTTCATTCACAAGGCAATTGAAAATATTTTCATCTGTCATACTATTGTCAATTTAATCTTGTCTTTAGGCTACATCTATTATTATGTGTGAAATTAGTTTTGATATAGTTTTGGTGTAGTTTCTATGGGACATTGCAGCCAACTGGTGAAGGGTAGTGGAAGTAAATGACATGTCCTCCTAAAACTGCCTATAACACATTCTGTTTGTGATATTGAAATTCTAACAATTACAGGGTGCTGAAAGACTTATTTAGTAGAAGTCAAGGACTGGGGGGGTACATGACTTTGAAAATGTCCGAGTAATTAAAATGTTACATTCATATGACCTTTTTAATGATGCTCTGTTTTTAGTTAGTTATCTATGATGAATCTCTCCTCGTTCATCTTTCAAATACCCACGTGGGGTTGTATGCCCCATGAAGACCAATGAGTAGATGGGAGAGGCGGGACTTGCAGTGCGGAAAGCGTCTCAAATAGAACCAAGTTTCAGAGCCATTTTGTAACGTTTGCGCGCGACGTGGCCAGTCTAGACAGTAAAGGGTCGTGGGCCACACCCTCTCATGCAAGGCCATGCCAATCGGCGGCGCTATAACAAGCTATTGAAAATGCAAACTTTCAAAAGGTTATGCCCCTCACCCTGTTTTGACCTAGAGTCATGAAATCCGGTACATAGGTCCCTCTCCTCACAAGGAGCACATTTGCCTCAAGGACCCATAAGGTCCGCCATGATGGATTTTACGCCATTTTGAATTTTGTGAAAAACACGTAAAACGCTACCCCTCTTGGACCGAATGACCGATCTGCGTGAAACTGGATATGTCGCATCTACGGAGAAAAGCTCTCCCAGCGCAATATTTCCAGACTAGTACCTAAAACAACATGGCCGCTATTGACCAATAAGCGTTCACGTGGGCGTGGTCTGGCACACAAATGCATATAAACCAGTCAGGGATATGCGTAGCTAGCTACATGATTTAGGTGGAATGTGGTAGCTAGTTAGCTAGACGGATATAATGTTCACTATCAAGGCATTCAACATATAGCTAACTAGCTACAGTACCTTCAGAAAGTTTTCACACCCCTTGACTTTTTACACATTTTGTGTTACAGCCTGAATTTAAAATGGATTAAATTGAGATTTTCTTTCACTGGTCTACAACACAATACCCCGTAATGTCAAAGTGGAATTATGTTTTTCGAATATTGTGTGAATAAGTCTTCAACCCCTTTTGTTATGGCAAGCATAAATAAGTTCAGGAGTAAAAATGTGCTTAACAAGTCACATAATATGTTTAATGGACTCACTCTGTGTGCTATAATAGTGTTTAACCTCTACGGGATCCGGACACCGATCCCGTAGGTCGGACACCGATCCCGTAGATCAGCATGACTGTTGTAAGTAACGGTGAACTTTCCAGAACATAGACATGTCTTATATGGGCAGAAAGCTTAAATACTTTTTAATCTAATTGCACTGTCCAATTTACAGTAGCTATTACAGTGAAAAAATACCATGTTATTGTTTGAGGAGAGTGCACAACAACAACGTATCACGGCAACTGGTTTGATACATTCACCTCTGAAGGTAAATAATGTACTTACATTCAGTAATCTTCCTCTGACTTGTCATCCTGAGGGTCCCAGAGATAAAATGTAGCATAGTTTTGTTTGATAAAATCATTTTTTATATTCAAATGTAGGAACTGGGTTCTACAGTTTGAACCCCTGCTGTCTCCGGCTCCACACCCACCCCGCCCCGCCATCTAGATGTGTGAAAGTTAGTGTATAAGCTAATGATCCATCATGTATGACAGTGTGTAAACTTACATTTTGTATTACCATATCATTTTTGTATGTTCTCTATAGTTATGTACTTGAAAATGTATCAATTGACCAATTCGGCACATTTGGGAAGACTTGATACAAAATAGTCCAGTATTGCAATGCTTCACTGGATCAATCTGAAACTTTACACACACTGCTGTGGCCAAAATCTGCTGTGTGTGGTTGCCAAACTGGGAGAGAGGGGATGTTATGCATTCCTCAGGTGGTGTTGAATGACCGTCTGACTGGTTCTTTCTTTTAGAACACCGTTGAGTCCTATTAAAAAAATGACTACCTAAACTTGTTCCATAACACTTGTTTTTATTTTCCGTTGTGTTAACAAATCTCCAAACAAGCTCTTAACACTCCTTCAGTAGCCTCCAACTGCTCTTAAACACTAGTAAAACTAAATGCACGCTCTTCAATCGAGCGCTGCTGGCACCCGCCCACCCGACTAGAATCACTACTCTCGACGGGTCTGACCTAGAGTATGTGGACAACTACAAATACCTAGGTGTCTGGTTAGACTGTAAACTCTCCTTCCAGACTCACATGAAGCATCTCCAATCCAAAGTTAAATCTAGAATCGGCTTCCTATTTCGCAACAAAGCCTCCTTCACTCATGCTGCCAAACATGCCCTCGTAAAACTGACTATCCTACCGATCCTTGACTTCGGCGATGTCATTTACAAAATAGCCTCCAACACTCTACTCAGCAAATTGGATGTAGTCTATCACAGTGCCATCCGTTTTGTCACCAAAGCCCCATACACTACCCACCACTGTGACCTGTACGCTCTTGTTGGCTGGTCCTCACTACATGTTCGTCGTCAAACCCACTGGCTCCAGGCCATCTATAAATCACTGCTAGGCAAATCCCTGCCTTATCTTAGCTCATTGGTCACCATAGCAGCACCCACCCGTAGTATGTGCTCCAGCAGGTATATCTCACTGGTCATCCCCAAAGCCAACACCTCCTTTGGCCGCCATTCCTTCCAGTTCTCTGCTGCCAATGACTGGAACGAATTGCAAAAATCTCTGAAGCTGGAGACTCTTATCTCCCTCACTAACTTTAAGCATCAGTTGTCAGAGCACCTTACCGATCACTGCACCTGTACACAGCCCATCTGAAATTAGCCCACCCAACTACCTCATCCCCATATTATTTATTTTGCTCATTTGCACCCCAGTATCTCTATTTGCACATAATCTTTTGCACATCTATCATTCCAGTGTTAATACTAATAGTAACTATTTTGCACTATGGCCTATTTATTGCCTTACCTCCATAACTTGCTACATTTGCACACACTGTATATATATTTTCTGTTGTATTTTTTGACTTTATGTTTTGTTTTACCCCATATGTAACTCTGTGTTGTTGTTGTTTTTATCACACTGCTTTGCTTTATCTTGGCCAGGTCGCAGTTGTAAATGAGAACTTGTTCTCAACTGGTTTACCTGGTTAAATAAAGGTGAAATAAAAAAAAGGTGTAGGTTACTGTTGCCTGATATGACTCATTCTCAGGTCTGACTGGAGCCCACTAATCACTTTGCTCCCACTCCTACTTGTCTCTTCTTACTAGCACTGATTTAGCTGATAGCTGCTTTATTAAAGACAGTTTTTAATTGCTGTGATATGTGGTTGCTTTATCTACCTTGAATGCACTGACTGTATCTTAATCGCTCAAGATGGCCACCTCTGGTTTCCAGAGCTAATTGTTCCTCGTCTTGTGGTTGTTGATTGCAGGAGCTGAATGACCTGGCTCGTGACCCTCCGGCACAGTGTTCAGCAGGACCAGTGGGAGATGACAGTAGGTGTCTTAGTCGTGTTGTTGTGGAACTCTTAAAGGCAGTGTTTGTTAATCGTGGTCCTGGGGACCCACACTCTGGGATGAACATTTCTGTTTTTGCCCTAGAACTACACTGGTTCCAGTAATCAAAGGTCTCCACTGGCGCAGACGAAGATGGCGGCCTCGCGACTAGCTCTTAGGAAACTTTGCAGTATATATATATTTTTTTTATGTATTATTTTTTACATTATTAGCTCAGAAAGTGTTTTGTATCATTACATACAGCCGGGAAAAACTATTGGATATCAGAGCGGCGGTAACTCACCAGCATTACGACCAGGAATACGACTTTCCCGAAGCAGATCCTTTGTTTGCTCTCCCCAGGGCAACTGAACTGATTCCAGTGGCTGACCCAAAACATCGCTGGTGGAGGAGAGGCACTCGGAGCGGCCTGCTGGTTCGACTTAGGAGGCGCGCACACCACCCACCGCTTCCAAGTATACTACTCGCTAATGTTCAGTCTCTGGTTAACAAGGTCAACGAGCTCCGGGCAAGGATTTCTTTCCAGAGAGACATCAAGGCCTGTAACATACTTTGTTTCACGGAAGCAGAAGGGCGGTGGTGTGTGTTTCATGATTAACGACTCATGGTGTAATTGTAGTAACATACAGGAACTCAAGTCCTTTTGTTCACCCGACCTAGAATATCTCACAATCAAATGCAGACCGTATTATCTCCCAAGGTAATTTTCTTTGGTTATAGTCACGGCCGTGTATATCCCCCCTCAAGCCGATACCACGACGGCCCTCAAAGAACTTCACTGGACTTTATGCAAACTGGAAACCACATATCCTGAGGCTGCATTTATTGTAGCCAGGGATTTTAACAAAGCAAATTTGAGGACTAGGCTGCCGAAGTTCTATCAATATATCAACTGTTGTACTCGCGCTGCTAAAATCCTCAACCATTGCTATTCGAACTTCCGGGATAGTTATAAGGCCCTCCCCCGCCCTCCTTTCGGCAAATCTGACCACGACTCCATTTTGCTCCTCCCTTCCTATAGGCAGAAACTCAAACAGGAAATACCCTTGCTAAGGACTATTCAACGCTGGTCTGACCAATCAGAATCCACACTTCAAGATTGTTTTGATCACGCGGACTGGGATATGTTCCGGGTAGCTTCCGAAAATAATTTAGACGAATACACTGAAACGGTGACTGAGTTTATCAGGAAGTGTATAGGTGATGTTGTGCCCACTGTGACTATTAAAACCTACCCTAACCAGAAACCGTGGATAGATGGCAGCATTTGCGCAAATCTGAAAGCGCGAACCACCGCATTTAACCACGGCAAGGTGACTGGGAATATGGCAGAATACAAACAGTGTAGCTACTGACTCCGCAAGGCAATTCAACTGGCGAAACATCAGTATAGAGACAAAGTGGAGTCGCAATTCAATGGCTCAGACATGAGATGTATGTGGCAGGGTCTACAGACAATCACGGACTACAAAAGGAAAACCAGCCACGTCGCCGACACCGACGTCTCGCTTCCAGACAAGCTAAACACCTTCTTCGCCCGCTTTGAGGATAACACAGTGCCACTGACGAGGCCCACTACCAAGGACTGTGGCCTCTCCTTCTCCGTGGCCGACGTGATTAAGACATTTAAGCATGTTAACCCCCGTAAGGCTGCCGGCCCAGATGCGTCCTCAGAGCATGCGCAGACCAGCTGGCTGGTGTGTTTATGAACATATTCAATCTCTCCCTTTCCCAGTCTGCTGTTCCCACATGCTTCAAGATGGCCACCATTGTTCCTGTACCCAAGAAAGCAAAGGTAACTGAACTAAATGACTATCGCCCCGTAGCACTCACCTCTGTCATCATGAAGTGCTTTGAGAGACTAGTCAAGGATCATATCACCTCTACCTTACCTGTCACCCTAGACCCACTTCAATTTGCTTACCGCCCCAATAGATCCACAGACGATGCAATCGCCATCACACTGCCCTATCCCATCTGGACAAGAGGAATACCTATGTAAGAATGCTGTTCATTGACTATAGCTCAGCATTCAACACCATAGTACCCTCCAAGCTCATCATTAAGCTCGGGGCCCTGGGTCTGACCCCGCCCTGTGCAACTGGGTCCTAGGTAGGAAACAACATCTCCACCGCTGATCCTCAACACTGGGGCCCCACAAGGGTGCGTGCTCAGCTCCCTCCTTTACTCCCTGTTCACCTATGACTGCGTGGCCAAGCACACCTCCAACTCAGTAGTAGGCTTGATTACCAACAATGACGAGACCGCCTACAGGGAGGCGGTGAGGGCTCTGGGAGTGTGGTGCCAGGAAAATATCCTCTCACTCAACGTCAACAAAACAAAACAAAGGAGATGATCGTGGACTTCAGGAAACAGCAGAGGGTGCACCCCCCTATCCACATCGACAAGACCGCAGTGGAGAAGGTGAAAAGCTTCAAGTTCCTTGGCGTACACATCACTGACAAACTGAAATGGTCCACCCACGCAGACAGTGTGGTGAAGAAGGCGCAACAGAGCCTCTTCAACCTCAGGAGGCTGAAGAAATTCGGCTTGGCACCTAAAACCCTCACAAATTTTTGCAGATGCACAATTGAGAGCATCCTGTCGGGCTGTATCACCGCCTGGTACGGCAACTGCACCGCCTGCAACCGCAGGGCTCTCCAGAGGGTGGTGCGGTCTGCCGAACGCATTACCGGGGGCAAAAACAGAAGTGTGCACCCCGGGACCACGATTAACAAACAGTGGTTGAAGGTAATAATACCCATCACTGTGCACTAAGTCACTCTCTCTACTCCTTTTCAGTGTTTCACTGGCAAGCCACAATCATGGGGCCTGTAAGTACAAGTCACGTATGTCACTTTAATGGGACAATTCTGAAATGTTTCATTTCTAGTTTGACAAAAGTATTCAGGTTTTTGGTCGTACGGCTGTTTTGAGTGAAATGTGGAACAAGTACTATAGTATGGAAGGCTAGATAGAACTAGGATGGACTGTAATGTGATGCTGTTTCTTCTTTCAGAATGACAGTCCATATCAGGGGGGCGTTTTCTTCTTGAACATTCATTTCCCTACAGACTATCCTTTCAAACCCCCAAAGGTAAGGAAGGGGCCATGCTTCACACTATCCTTTCAAACCCCCTAAGGTAAGGAAGGGGCCATGCTACACACTATCCTTTCAAACCCCCTAAGGTAAGGAAGGGGCCATGCTTCACACTATCCTTTCAAACCCCCTAAGGTAAGGAAGGGGCCATGCTTCACACTATCCTTTCAAACCCCCTAAGGTAAGGAAGGGGCCATGCTTCACACTATCCTTTCAAACCCCCTAAGGTAAGGAAGGGGCCATGCTTCACACTATCCTTTCAAATCATTGGGGGGCCATTCTACTTCACATTGGTTAGTGACTAGTTCCTTAATCAGTGTCAGAACAGCAATGTTTTATTGTTCTAGGCTGTGGCCTGATGATGATGATGATGATGATGTAATTACTGTTTTGTTGAATTGATCTTTCCCTCTTATAACTCTCTCTGTCTCTCTGTCTCTCTGTCTCTTCTCTCTTTCTCTCCTCTCTCTCACAGCTTGCGTTTACCACAAGAATTTACCACCCCAATATTAACAGTAACGGCAGTATCTGTCTGGATATTCTCAGATCACAGTGGTCTCCAGCGTTAACTCTTTCTAAAGGTGAGGACTACTGTGTGGATAGATCCTGTAAATGATTGTCAGCGTATATCATAAGGCCCTGTGATAGACTAGCGTCCTGTCTAGGGGGTGGACTTGAAGCTGCCTCACGCTAGAGAAACGGGCTACTGCCCTGTGGGCCATTCTGGCTCAGAAAGGGCTACTTATAAATATCACAAGGAGTCCAACATTATGACATCACATGGCCTGGATGTCTACGTGAGAGGAGTCTAACATTATGACATCACATGGCCTGGATGTCTACGTGAGAGGAGTCCAACATTATGACATCACATGGCCTGGATGTCTACGTGAGAGGAGTCCAACATTATGACATCACATGGCCTGGATGTCTACGTGAGAGGAGTCCAACATTATGACATCACATGGCCTGGATGTCTACGTGAGAGGAGTCCAACATTATGACATCACATGGCCTGGATGTCTACGTGAGAGGAGTCCAACATTATGACATCACATGGCCTGGATGTCTACGTGAGAGGAGTCTAACATTATGACATCACATGGCCTGGATGTCTACGTGAGAGGAGTCCAACATTATGACATCACATGGCCTGGATGTCTACGTGAGAGGAGTCCAACATTATGACATCACATGGCCTGGATGTCTACGTGAGAGGAGTCTAACATTATGTCCTGGTTAGTAACACTATTGAGAAACACCTAACTCTTCCATCTTTCTTCCTCTGCAGTTCTTCTCTCCATCTGCTCCCTGTTATGTGATCCCAACCCAGACGACCCTCTAGTGCCAGAGATCGCACGCATCTATAAAACAGATAGTGACAAGTAAGTATCCTGTGCTGCTGACGCACCTTGAGTGATTTCCTGGACACAGATTTAACCTAAACCCTGGACTTAAATGCAAGCTCAATGGAGACCCGGCTAGGCTACTCCAGGACTAGGGTTAATATGTGTCATGGGGAAGCCAATGGAGACCCGGCTAGGCTACTCCAGGCCTAGGGTTCATATGTGTCATGGGGAAGCCAATGGAGACCCGGCTAGGCTACTCCAGGACTAGGGTTAATATGTGTCATGGGGTAGCGCCCCCTTCAGTCTATGACCTGTGATGCTCTTTCCCCCTTCATCCTGTATGAGGTTATATCATGAATGGTGAAGTATACTGTAACATGTTGTTTTCTGTGTGTACAAATAGTATCCTGTAGAGACTAGAAATGAAACTGAATGGCTGCTCTCTCTCTCTCTCTCTCTCCATATCTCTCTCTCTCTCTCTCTCTCTCTCTCTCTCTCTCTCTCTCTCTCTCTCTGTCTCTCGCTCTGTCTCTCGCTCTGTCTCTCGCTCTCTCTCTCGCTCTCTCTCTCTCTCTCTGTCGTACGCGTGTTGTGACCCTGTCCTACGCGTGTTGTGACCCTGTCGTACGCGTGTTGTGACCCTGTCGTACGCGTGTTGTGACCCTGTCCTAATGACATTGTCTGCTTTGTGGTTTGCATTGGATTTTCTGACCAACAATGAGTCGATTATTTTATCACCTTGTTTTGGGTTCCAATATTCCCTGGTTTTCTAGAATCCTGGTTGGAATATTCCTGGACTTACAAGGGAATCCTCCAACAAGGATTCCTGGAAAACAAAGTTAGTGGAATTTTACCAGCGTAACCTTGGTCAACGTGTTTTCTGGGGTTTTGATTTGTCTTGTGTTCTCCCTCACACAGATACAGCAAAATAGCAAGAGAATGGACACAGAAATACGCCATGTGATCTGAAGGAGAACGTTGGTGTAGCTGGATTCAACTTAAATTGCTGTTTTTCATTATTTTTCTTGAGTTAGGCCCATTTTGCCCCCATTTTTACTCACCCCATTCATTCATGTGGTAATAAGAAGATAGTGTTTCTAGCTATGACAGTCAGCGTGTGCCTGTTTTCATTTAAGTAAAAATAAAACATATAAAAAATAAACCGGCTTCCATCGGTTCTGTTCTGAACTCTCAATGTTGAGCATGCAACAACAGGGCCGTGCCGGCCGGCCCGCCTGCGCTCGGTTTATCACTCTCACTCAACCGCCCAACTAGACTGTGGTCCATCCTGTTGTTCTGAACACGTTGAAGACACCTGACCAAACCGGACAGACATGTCTCTTGTGGACACACCCACTGGTGTGTGTGATGTCGTTGGGTGTGTCCCAAATGACACCCTATTCCCTATATAGTGCACTATTTTAGACCAGAGAATGGCACCCTATTCCCTATATAGTGCACTACTTTAGACCAGAGAATGGCACCCTATTCCCTATATAGTACACTACTTTGGACCAGAGAATGGCACCCTATTCCCTATATAGTGCACTACTTTAGACCAGAGAATGACACCCTATTCCCTATATAGTGCACTACTTTAGACCAGAGAATGGCACCCTATTCCCTATATAGTGCACTACTTTAGACCAGAGAATGGCACCCTATTCCCTACATAGTGCACTACTTTAGACCAGAGAATGGCACCCTATTCCCTATATAGTGCACTACTTTAGACCAGAGAATGACACCCTATTCCCTATATAGTGCACTACTTTAGACCAGAGCCCTACAGGGAATAGGGTGCCATTTGGGAAACACCATTGTAATTATTTTCTAATAGCGTTAGATGGAGACCCATGGCCTGATAAAACAACAACATAATGTGAGCTCCAAAAGTACTGGGACAGTGACACGTTTGGGTTTTGGCTCTGTACTCCAGCACTTTGGATTTGAAATGATACAATGACTGAGGTTAAAGTGCAGACTGTCAGATTTAATTTGAGGTTATTTTCACCCATATCGGGTGAACCGTTTAGAAATTGCAGGAAGTTAGACGCACAAATATCATACCCCTCCAGAAATGCTAACCTCCCTTGTTGTTGTAATGGTTAGCATGTCTTGGGGGTATGAAATGTGTGCGTCTGTAGCTTTCTCACTCATAACTATTCACAATTCATTAAAGATTATCCATAATCATGGTAGCATCCACATTAATGTAGAAGTGTTTAGAAACATATTCTATTCTTATTTACAATGAAAGTGACTCCAAAATGACACAATACATTATTTACTGTTCATTTCTATTGGGTGCAAAATAATCTGAAACACGACCAAAACAAACAGCAAATGCATCCAACAAGTTTGTAGAGTCACAAGCTTGATGTAATCATTGATTGCTATGAATATAGGACTAAATACTACACTTTTTACTGCTTTAATACACATGTCAATTTGTCCCAAGACATTTGGTTCCCTAAAATTTACATTTACATTTTCGTCATTTAGCAGACACTCTTATCCAGAGCGACTTACAAATTGGTGCATTCACCTTATAGCCAGTGGGATAACCACTTTACTATTATTATTATTTTTAATTTTTTTGGGGGTGGGGTAAGGGGGGGTAGAAGGATTACTTTATCCTATCCCAGGTATTCCTTAAAGAGGTGGGGTTTCAAGTGCCTCCGAAAGGTGGTGAGTGACTCCGCTGTCCTGGCGTCGTGAGGGAGCTTGTTCCACCATTGGGGTGCCAGAACAGCGAACAGTTTTGACTGGGCTGAGCGGGAACTGTGCTTCCGCAGAGGTAGGGGAGCCAGCAGGCCAGAGGTGGATGAACGCAATGCCCTCGTTTGGGTGTAGGGACTGATCAGAGCCTGAAGGTACGGAGGTGCCGTTCCCCTCACAGCTCCGTAGGCAAGCACCATGGTCTTGTAGCAGATGCGAGCTTCAAAATGGTGGGGACTATGGAGAAAAAGTGCTGTAATTTCTAAACGGTATGGATGAAAACACCCTCAAATTAAATCTGACGGTCTGCACTTTAACCTCATAGTCATTGTATCATTTCAAATCCAAAGTGCTGGAGCACAGAGCCAAAACAACAACAAATGTGTCACTGTCCCCAATACTTTCAGGTCACTGTAGTTCACCATGTCATAACCAAGTATGTGAGCCGACAAACAAACAAACAAATGTTGCAGTATGTGTCAACATCATCCACAGTCAGGAAAATTAAAATAAGAATTTGAATGTTTTATTTTATGCATGTTATTAATAAAGGTGTGTATATATATCTGAAATGTTCTACAGATGGAAGTGTATAAATTGCAGGGGCGGGCAGATGGAAACTTAATTATTTTAATAGCTTTCTATATTTTTATTTTCACGGTTTTAAAAGTTGAGAGCTATTAGTTAAGTCACCAACCTGAACACTGTCTTCTTGTAGCCAGAGACATGATGCAGAGCTAATGGTAATGGCTAATGCCTCTGACACCACTGTAGTTTTCCACTCAATAAAGTTGCTCAAATCAATGTCGATGCTTTATCAATTTTTGTTAGCTACTGTAAATGTTATACCTGTGTGTGTGATAAATAAATATTATACGTGGGCGTACTTGTGTGTGTGAGATCTGTATTTCCCCAAAAAATTGTATCTGAAGTTGAGCACGTCCCTGCTTGGCTTCCAGTCTACCTGGAGGAGGATAGAAGCTACCAGCAAAGCCGGAGGAGAGAAGTGCCAGTGCTGCCCCCGGCAACGGTGTCTCCAGTGAAGGTGAGCCCCCCGGCAACGGTGTCCCCAGTGAAGGTGAGCCCCCCAGCATCGGTGAACACCCGAGCGACGGTGAGCCCCCCAAAGACGGTGAACACCCAAGCGACTGTGACCAGTCCAGCAATGGGGAGTCCTCCGACAATGGTGATGCCCGCTGCTTTCACTGAGGGTCTGGACTCAGGGCAGGGCCACCACCCTGTTGCCAGCTCCAAGGTCTCTGCTCTCAACACCGGGCAGAGCCACCACACCCCTGCTGGCACCATGGTCCCTGACACTGGGCAGGGCCACCACCCTGCTGCCTGCTCAGAGGTCTCCGTCCTCGACACCGGGCAGAACCACCACCCTGCTGCCAGCACCAGGGGCCTCAAGAACCACCACTCCTCTGATGGTACCAGGGGCCTCACCCTTGACACCGGGAAGAACCACCACTCCTCTGATGGTACCAGGGGCCTCACCCTTGACACCGGGCAGAACCACCACTCCTCTGATGGTACCAGGGGCCTCACCCTTGACACCGGGAAGAACCACCACTCCTCTGATGGTACCAGGGGCCTCACCCTTGACACCGGGCAGAACCACCACTCCTCTGATGGTACCAGGGGCCCCGACACAGGCACCACCAGACCTTCAGCCAGCCGAAGGTGGAGAGAAGTAGCAGCGTGCTGAAACCTCCTGTGTGCCAGAACATTCCTCCTGAGCCACCCAAACTGCAGCAGTGGGCCAGCCGGACACCCCACAAACCAGAGAAGGAGCAGCTGGCATGGGAGAAAACATTAGATCCAGACCCAACACAAGTCCAGTCATAGGGAAACACAGGGACTTCCAGGCCTGCACACCAGCCTGTCACACACTCATACCCAACAAAACAGGGCTGAGGAAGAACGACAGAGAGACTAAAGGTGGGTGAGGAGTGTACCCTCGCCAGCAGCAGCAGCAAGGCCTGCAGGACAAAAACAACCAACAAAGTAGTTCAGGACTGTTCAAGTTAAGTCTTAAAAAGTGGACTAGTTATTCACCTTTCCTGTTGAGAGAACAGTCACCTTTATTTACTTACCTTGAGGTTTTCACAATGTTGTTTTGGTGTTCAGGTGAATTGTACAATGTGTTATTCCTACTGCCAATTCTGTTGATTAAATATTTGTTATAGGTGCCGAAAGGGACACTGCACTCTTGGAGGAGGGGAGTGTTGTGCCACAAACGCAGTATGTCCCGCCTACTTTGATCCCTATATGATTGACAGCTGTATGTTCCAATTGTCATGACGTTGGAAGTTATGGTCCGTATTTTTCTGTTTTGTTCGTCAGTTCTGTTGTATGGCTCCGGTATGGACACCTACATGTGATCTGTACTGGCGCTAAACAGTAACTAAAGTGTTATAACTTGTCTACAATAAACATTCTGTAGAAAGAAGGTTGTCGTGGACGCCATCAACATATTAGGTCTGTGGAGCTACAACAGAACAGTACAGTTTGTTGGCAGCTAACGTTACAGTACTGTAACTTAGTTCAGCTAGCTAGCTAACAGTCATCTGAAGGCTGAAGAGGACAAGACCATCTAATCGTAAACACGACAATACTTAAGTATTAAAATTAAAAGTTTAAATCATTTCAAATTCCTTATATTAGCAAACCAGACGGCACCATTTTATTTAGTATATTATCTAGTTAGCCAGGGGCACACTCAGACATCATTTTTCCAAGATAGCGTAGCAGTGTGGTCGTGTTCTCTTGTGTGTCCATGTAAATAGCCAGTTTTTTTGTATTTTACGTACATATTTCCCTATCACACTTTTCATCCTTCTACTAAATATACTTTCCTGCAACCCGCCTCACTCAATGCGGAACGGATTCTATTATTTACTCACCTTTATCTAGAATCTCCAGTTGAAACTAGCCAGCCAGCTAACTAGCTACTTGCTATTAGCCACCGTTAGCGGCTTTCACCCAGAACATCGGATTTTCTGCCAGAATAACTGAATCACTGGACCTTAACACCGGATCTAGCTAGCCGCAACCGAATGGATGTCGAATGGATGTTGCTGTAGGCTAATCACCACTGCCCCCGTAGCACCAGTTAGCCTTGAGCCTTGAGCTAGCCCCGGCTATCTACCTCTCTGTCTACCGGACGGGAGTAGCCAGCTAACCAGCTAACTAGCTACTTGCTATTAGCCACCGTTAGCTGCTTTTTCTCCATTGTCCGTGGCCTGCATTACCTACCAGCCAGCTCTAGCCTGGACTATTATCGGCCAGTCTGCATTATCGGCCAGTCTGCACAGCGAGTTATCGACCCATAACCTATCGGATTTTCTGCCGGAATCACTGAATCACTGGACCTTTAACTCTGGATAATCGCAACTAGCTAGCTGCAACCAAATGAACGTTGTTGTTGGCTAATCAGCCTTGAGCTAGCCTTGAGTCAAGCACATCTCCCGGCTATCTACCTCTCTGTCAACCGGACGGGACCTCCTAGAGTCGACACAGCGCCCTGCCGATCCATCACGACTGGTCTGCCGATGTAATCGTCTGTAGTTTCAACAGGCTTCCCGTTGCGACGACCACGAAGATCCATCTGCTAGCCCCGGCCCGCTAGCACACGCAAACTACAACAGTGCTTCCTGCTCGCTGTGCTGAAGCACCAATTTGAACTGCTCTCGGATTCACATATTGCTGTTCACTGGACCTTATGATCACTCAGCTGCACAGCTGATGCCTGCTGGACTGTTCCTTTACACGGTACCCTGTCCTGTTTATTCTGTTTAGCCTCAGCCCAAACTTTATGGCCATTACCAGTTGTTGTCTTAGCTCTCTCTAATAACACCTGTGATTGCTTTATGCCTCTCTCCCATGTCAATATGCCTAGCCTATTGCTGTTTAGGTTAGTTCTTATCATACTATTTCACTGTAGAGCCCCCAGTCCCGCTCAACCAGCCTCAAATAGTTCCTTTGTTCCACCCCCCATACACGCCGAGACCGGCTCAATCGGTGCCTCCAGTGATGCTATCTCTTTCATTGTTACCCAACGCTTAGGTTTACCTCCACTGTACTCATATCCTTCCATATCCTTGTCTGTACATAATGCCCTGAATCTTTTCTACAACGCCCGGAAATCTGCCCCCTTTATTCTCTGTACCCAACGCACTAGAAGACCAGTTCTTAAAGCCTTTAGCCGTATCCTTATTCTAGTCCTCCTCTGTTCCTCTGGTGATGTAGAGGCTAACCCAGGCCCTGCAGCCCCCAGTATTTCTCCTACTCCCCAGGAGCTATCATTTGTTGACTTCTGTAACCGTAAAAGCCTTGGTTTTCTGCACGTTAACATCAGAAGTCTACTTCCTAAGTTTGAGTTATTCACTGCGTTAGCACACTCCGCCAACCCTGATGTTCTAGCAGTGTCTGAATCCTGGCTTAGGAAGGCCACCAAAAATTCTGAAATTTCCATCCCCAACTACAACATTTTCCGTCTAGATAGAACTGCCAAAGGGGGTGGAGTTGCAATCTACTGTAGAGATCTATCATACTATCCAGGTCTGTGCCCAAACAGTTTGAGCCTCTACTTCTAAAAATCCACCTTTCCAGAAATAAGTCTCTCACTGTTGCTGCTTGCTACAGACCCCCCTCAGCCCCCAGCTGTGCCCTGGACACCATATGTGAATTGATTGCCCCCCATTTATCCTCAGAGTTCGTACTGCTTGGTGACCTAAATTGGGATATGCTTAACACCCCGGCCATCCTACAATCCAAACTAGATGCCCTCAATCTCACACAAATTTTCAACAAACCTACCAGGTACAACCCTAAATCCGTAAACATGGGTACCCTCATAGATATCATCCTGACTAACTTACCCTCTAAATACACCCCCGCTGTCTTCAACCAGGATCTCAGCGATCACTGCCTTATTGCCTGCGTCCGTAACGAGTCCGCGGTCAAGCGACCACCCCTCATCACTGTCAAACGCTCCCTAAAACACTTTAGCGAGCAGGCCTTCCTAATTGACCTGGCCCAGGTATCCTGGATGGATATAGATCACATTCCGTCAGTAGAGGATGCCTGGTTGTTCTTTAAAAGTAATTTCCTCTCAATCTTAAATAAACATGCCCCATTCAAAAAATACAGAACTAAGAACAGATATAGCCCCTGGTTCTCCTCAGACTTGACTGCCCTTGACCAGCACAAAAACATCCTGTGGCATACTGCATTAGCATCAAATAGCCCTCGCGATATGCAACTTTTCAGGGAAGTCAGGAACCAATATACACAAGCAGTTAGGAAAGCAAAGGCTAACTTTTTCAAACAGAAATTTGCATCCTGTAGCACTAACTCCAAAATGTTTTGGGACACTGTAAAGTCCATGGAGAATAAGAGCACCTCCTCCCAGCTGCCCACTGCACTGAGGCTAGGAAACACTATCACCACCGATAAATCTACAATAATCGAGAATTTCAACAAGCATTTTGCTACGGCTGGCCATGCATTCCACCTGGCTACCACTACCCCGGCCACCAGCTCTGCACCCTCCGCTGCAACTTGCCCATGCCCCCCCCCCGCTTCTCCTTCACACAAATTCAGACAGCTAATGTTCTGAAAGTCTGAAAGAGCTGCAAAATCTGGACCCCTACAAATCATCTGGGCTAGACAATCTGGACCCTTTCTTTCTAAAACTAGCCGCCGAAATTGTCGCAACCCCTATTACTAGGCCTGTTCAACCTCTCTTTCGTAACGTCTGAGATCCCCAGAGATTGGAAAGCTGCCGTGGTCATCCCCCTCTTCAAAGGGGGTGACACTCTAGATCCAAACTGTTACAGACCTATATCCATCCTGCCCTGCCTTTCAAACGTTTTTGAAAGCCAAGTTAACAAACAGATCACCAACCATTTCGAATCCCACCGTACCTTCTCCGCTATGCAATCCGGTTTCCGAGCTGGTCATGGGTGCACCTCAGCCACGCTCAAGGTCCTAAACGATATTATAACCGCGATCGATAATAGACAGTACTGTGCAGCCGTCTTCATCGACCTGGCCAAGGCTTTCGACTCTGTCAACCACTGCATTCTTATTGGCAGACTAAATAGCCTTGGTTTCTCAAATGACTGCCTCGCCTGGTTCACCAACTACTTCTCAGATAGAGTTCAATGTGTCAAATCGGAGGGCCTGTTGTCTGGACCTATGGCAGTCTCTATGGGGGTGCCACAGGGTTCAATTCTTGGGCCGACTCTTTTCTCCGTGTATATCAATGATGTCGCTCTTGCTGCTGGTGACTCTCAGATCCACCTCTACGCAGACGACACCATTTTGTATATGTCTAGCCCTTCATTGGACACTGTGTTAACAAACCTCCAAACGAGCTTCAATGCCATAAAACACTCCTTCAGTAGCCTCCAACTGCTCTTAAACACTAGTAAAACTAAATGCATGCTCTTCAATCGAACGCTGCTGGCACCCGCCCACCCGACTAGAATCACTACTCTCGACGGGTCTGACCTAGAGTATGTGGACAACTACAAATACCAAGGTGTCTGGTTAGACTGTAAACTCTCCTTCCAGACTCACATTAAGAATCTCCGATCCAAAGTTAAATCTAGAATCGGCTTCCTATTTCGCAACAAAGCCTCCTTCACTCATGCTGCTAAACATGCCCTCGTAAAACTGACTATCCTACCGATCCTTGACTTCGGCGATGTAATTTACAAAATAGCCTCCAACACTCTACTCAGCAAATTGGATGTAGTCTATCACAGTGCCATCCATTTTGTCACCAAAGCCCCATATACTACCCACCACTGTGACCTGTACACTCTTGTTGGCTGGTCCTCACTACATATTCGTCGCCAAACCCACTGGCTCCAGGCCATCTATAAATCACTGCTAGGCAAATCCCTGCCTTATCTTAGCTCATTGGTCACCATAGCAACACCCACCCGTAGTATGTGCTCCAGCAGGTATATCTCACTGGTCATCCCCAAAGCCAACACCTCCTTTGGCCGCCATTCCTTCCAGTTCTCTGCTGCCAATGACTGGAACGAATTGCAAAAATCTCTGAAGCTGGAGACTCTTATCTCCCTCACTAACTTTAAGCATCAGTTGTCAGAGCACCTTACCGATCACTGCACCTGTACACAGCCCATCTGAAATTAGTTATGCACGCTCAAGTTTTCAGTTTTTTTGTCTTATTTCTTGTTTGTTTCACACAACAAATATTTTGCATCTTCAAAGTGGTAGGCATGCTGTGTAAATCAAATGACACAAACCCCCCCAAAATCCATTTTAATTCCAGGTTGTAAGACAACTGTCACTGTCTGCTCCTGGACACGCTGCTTGGTCCTCGTTTGGTGGGATCTTCTGTCACGATCGTTTACAGACGGGACGGACCAAGGCGCAGCGTTATATGCGTACATGTTTATTTTTCCGAATAAACACAATGACAAAACAACAAACGAAATGTGAAGTCCAAGGTACACAAAACAAACATACCTAACACGGAACAAGATCCCACAACCCACTAGTGCCAATAGACTGCCTAAGTATGGTCCCCAATCAGAGACAACGAGCTACAGCTGCCTCTGATTGGGAACCACACCGGCCAACATAGATCTACACATAATAGAAACTACAACATAGAAATACACCACATAGAACATACACACCCTGACTCAACATATACGAGTCCCCAGAGTCAGGGCGTGACAGTACCCCCCCCCCCCCCCCCCAAAGGTGCGGACTCCGACCGCACAACATAAACATAACAGGGTAGGGGCCGGGTGGGCATTCCGCCTCGGAGGCGGATCCGGCTCAGGGCGTGACGACCACTTACTCTTCGCCTCCCTGTTGCGCCCCTGGTCTGGTCTGGACCTCGGCGCGCTGCTTCCCCTCTCCTTCCTCCCACGAAGTACCAAGCCCTGTCTGGACCCTGGTGTGGGAGACCCCGAACCTGGAGAGGGGCTGACGTCTGGGTCTGGACTGGAACCGCTGACTGGAGCTGGACCCGACGACGGTGGAGCGAACTGCTCAGGCTCCGGACTGGAGCCGCTGACCGGATCTGGACTGGACCCCGGTGGAGCTGACTGCTCTGGCTCCGGAGTGGAGCCGCTGACCGGAGCTGGACTAGACCCCGGTGGAGTGGACTGCTCTGGCTCCGGAGTGGAGCCGCTGACCGGAGCTGGATCAGGCACCGGTGGAGCGGACTACTCTGGCTCCGGAGTGGAGCAGCTGACCGGTGCCGGACCAGGCACCGGTGGAACAGGCACGGCCGTGCCGGACTGGACACGCACCACTGGCTTGGTGCGGGGAGCAGGAACGGGCCGGACCGGGCTGACGACGCGCACCACTGGCTTGGTGCGGGGAGCAGGAACGGGCCGTACCGGACTGGCGACACGCACCACTGGCCTGGTGCGAGGAACAGGCCGGGCTGGCGACGCGCACCACTGGCTTGGTGCGAGGGGCAGGAACAGGCCGGGCCGGGCTGGCGACGCGCACCACTAGCTTGGTGCGAGGGGCAGGAACAGGCCGGGCCGGGCTGGCGACGCGCACCACTGGCTTGGTGCGAGGAGCAGGAACAGGCCGGGCCGGGCTGGCTGGCTGCCCACTTTTGCACTACACATGCGGGGCGCTGGCACAGGACGCACTGGGCTGTGCACGCGCACTGGCGATACAGCTCGTAGAACAGGCGCAGGATATGCGGGACCGAGGAGGCGTACTGGAGACCAGGAGCGTTGAGCCGGCACACCCCGTCCTGGCTGAATGCCCATCTTCGCACGACACGTGCGTGGTGCTAGCACAGGACGTACAGGACTGTGCCGGCACACTGACGACACAGTACGTAGCTCCGCATAACACGGAGCCTGCCCAGTCACATGCTTCCTCGCGTGAATACGGGGAGTTGGCTCTGCTCTAACACTAGGCTCCGCCAACCACCCTTTTAGCCCCCCCAAAAAAATTTTTTTGGGGCTGTCTCTCGGGCTTCTTCCTCGGCCGGCACCTTCTGCGTTGCCGCTGCTCGTCTTTATACCGCGCCTCCACTGTCTCCTCCCAAGGACGGCGATCCATCCCGGCCTGAATCTCCTCCCAAGTCCAGGATCCCTTACCGTCCAGGATCTCCTCCCAGGTCCAGGCTGTCTGCTCCTGGACACGCTGCTTGGTCCTCGTTTGGTGGGATCTTCTGTCACGATCGTTTACAGACGGGACGGACCAAGGCGCAGCGTGATATGCGTACATGTTTATTTTTCATAATAAACACAATGACAAAACAACAAACGAAACGTGAAGTCCAAGGTACACAAAACAAACATACCTAACACGGAACAAGATCCCACAACCCACTAGTGCCAATAGGCTGCCTAAGTATGGTCCCCAATCAGAGACAACGAGCTACAGCTGCCTCTGATTGGGAACCACACCGGCCAACATAGATCTACACATAATAGAAACTACAACATAGAAATACACCACATAGAACATACACACCCTGACTCAACATATACGAGTCCCCAGAGTCAGGGCGTGACAGCAACTAAATAGGAAAAATGCCAAGGGGGGTGAATACTTTCGCAAGCCACTATATATTGATACTGAGATACCCTACCCAACAGCTAGGCCAGGCCCTGTCTGTACTCTCCCTGTACCCTGTAGTTTATACCCTTTATAGTGCTCTGCTTTTGACCAGAGCCCCATGGGTCTTGGTTACAGCCCTATGTGTCTTAGTTAGAGCCCTATGGGTCTTGGTTACAGCCCCATGGGTCTTGGTTACAGCCCTATGGGTCTTGGTTACAGCCCTATGGGTCTTGGTTACAGCCCTATGGGTCTTGGTTACAGCCCTATGGGTCTTGGTTACAGCCCTATGGGTCTTGGTTACAGCCCTATGGTTCTTGGTTACAGCCCTATGGGTCTTGGTTACAGCCCTATGGGTCTTGGTTACAGCCCTATGGGTCTTGGTTACAGCCCTATGGGTCTTGGTTACAGCCCCATGGGTCTTGGTTACAGCCCCATGGGTCTTGGTTAGAGCCCTATGGGTCTTGGTTACAGCCCTATTGGTCTTGGTTACAGCCCTATGGGTCTTGGTTACAGCCCTATGGGTCTTGGTTACAGCCCTATGGGTCTTGGTTACAGCCCCATGGGTCTTGGTTACAGCCCCATGGGTCTTGGTTACAGCCCCATGGGTCTTGGTTAGAGCCCTATGGGTCTTGGTTACAGCCCTATTGGTCTTGGTTACAGCCCTATGGGTCTTGGTTACAGCCCTATGGGTCTTGGTTACAGCCCTATGGGTCTTGGTTACAGCCCTATGGGTCTTGGTTACAGCCCCATGGGTCTTGGTTACAGCCTTAAGGGTCTTGGTTACAGCCCTATGGGTCTTGGTTACAGCCCTATGGGTCTTGGTTACAGCCCTATGGGTCTTGGTTACAGCCCTAAGGGTCTTGGTTACAGCCCTATTGGTCTTGGTTACAGCCCTATGGGTCTTGGTTACAGCCCCATGGGTCTTGGTTACAGCCCTATGGGTCTTGGTTACAGCCATATGGGTCTTGGTTACAGCCATATGGGTCTTGGTTACAGCCCTAGGGGTCTTGGTTACAGCCCTATGGGTCTTGGTTACAGCCCCATGGGTCTTGGTTAGAGCCCCATGGGTCTTGGTTAGAGCCCTATGGGTCTTGGTTACAGCCCTATGGGTCTTGGTTAGAGCCCCATGGGTCTTGGTTAGAGCCCTATGGGTCTTGGTTACAGCCCCATGGGTCTTGGTTACAGCCCTATGGGTCTTGGTTACAGCCCTATGGGTCTTGGTTAGAGCCCCATGGGTCTTGGTTACAGCCCTATGGGTCTTGGTTACAGCCCTATGGGTCTTGGTTACAGCCCTATGGGTCTTGGTTACAGCCCTATGGGTCTTGGTTACAGCCCTATGGGTCTTGGTTAGAGCCCCATGGGTCTTGGTTACAGCCCTATGGGTCTTGGTTACAGCCCTATGGGTCTTGGTTACAGCCTTAAGGGTCTTGGTTACAGCCCTATGGGTCTTGGTTACAGCCCTATGGGTCTTGGTTACAGCCCTATGGGTCTTGGTTACAGCCCTATGGGTCTTGGTTAGAGCCCCATGGGTCTTGGTTACAGCCCTATGGGTCTTGGTTACAGCCCTATGGGTCTTGGTTACAGCCCTATGGGTCTTGGTTACAGCCCCATGGGTCTTGGTTACAGCCCCATGGGTCTTGGTTACAGCCCTATGGGTCTTGGTTACAGCCCTAAGGGTCTTGGTTACAGCCCTATGGGTCTTGGTTACAGCCCTATGGGTCTTGGTTACAGCCCTATGGGTCTTGGTTAGAGCCCTATGGTTCTTGGTTACAGCCCTATGGGTCTTGGTTACAGCCCTATGGGTCTTGGTTACAGCCCCATGGGTCTTGGTTACAGCCCCATGGGTCTTGGTTACAGCCCTATGGGTCTTGGTTACAGCCCTAAGGGTCTTGGTTACAGCCCTATGGGTCTTGGTTACAGCCCTATGGGTCTTGGTTACAGCCCTATGGGTCTTGGTTACAGCCCTATGGTTCTTGGTTACAGCCCCATGGGTCTTGGTTACAGCCCTATGGGTCTTGGTTACAGCCCTAAGGGTCTTGGTTACAGCCCTATGGGTCTTGGTTACAGCCCCATGGGTCTTGGTTACAGCCCTATGGGTCTTGGTTACAGCCCTAAGGGTCTTGGTTACAGCCCTATGGGTCTTGGTTACAGCCCTAAGGGTCTTGGTTACAGCCCTATGGGTCTTGGTTACAGCCCTATGGGTCTTGGTTACAGCCCTAAGGGTCTTGGTTACAGCCCTATGGGTCTTGGTTACAGCCCCATGGGTATTGGTTACAGCCCTATGGGTCTTGGTTACAGCCCTATGGGTCTTGGTTACAGCCCTATGGGTCTTGGTTACAGCCCTATGGGTCTTGGTTACAGCCCTATGGGTCTTGGTTACAGCCCTATGGGTCTTGGTTACAGCCCCATGGGTCTTGGTTACAGCCCTATGGGTCTTGGTTACAGCCTTAAGGGTCTTGGTTACAGCCCTATGGGTCTTGGTTAGAGCCCTATGGGTCTTGGTTACAGCCCCATGGGTCTTGGTTACAGCCCCATGGGTCTTGGTTACAGCCCCATGGGTCTTGGTTACAGCCCTATGGGTCTTGGTTACAGCCCTATGGGTCTTGGTTACAGCCCTATGGGTCTTGGTTAGAGCCCCATGGGTCTTGGTTACAGTCCTATGGGTCTTGGTTACAGCCCTGTGGGTCTTGGTTACAGCCCCGTGGGTCTTGGTTACAGCCTTACGGGTCTTGGTTACAGCCCTGTGGGTCTTGGTTACAGCCCTGTGGGTCTTGGTTACAGCCCTATGGGTCTTGGTTACAGCCCTATGGGTCTTGGTTACAGCCCTATGGGTCCTTGTCAAAAGTTGTGCACTACAGTGGCTTGCGAAGGTATTCACCTCCCTTGGCATTTTTCCTATTTTGGAAAAACGCCAAGGGGGATGAATACTTTTGCAAGGCACTGTATATAGGGATTGGGTGCCATTTCGGACGTACCTACTGATCCCCTACAGTACCCAACAGCTAAACCCTCACGATCCCCTCTTCGAGAGATATCTACTGATCCCCTACAGTGCCCAACAGCTAAACCCTCACGATCCCCTCTTCGAGAGATATCTACTGATCCCCTACAGTACCCAACAGCTAAACCCTCACGATCCCCTCTTCGAGAGATATCTACTGATCCCCTACAGTACCCAACAGCTAAACCCTCACGATCCCCTCTTCGAGAGATATCTACTGATCCCCTACAGTACCCAACAGCTAAACCCTCACGATCCCCTCTTCGAGAGATATCTACTGATCCCCTACAGTGCCCAACAGCTAAACCCTCACGATCCCCTCTTCGAGAGATATCTACTGATCCCCTACAGTGCCCAACAGCTAAACCCTCACGATCCCCTCTTCGAGAGATATCTACTGATCCCCTACAGTGCCCAACAGCTAAACCCTCACGATCCCCTCTTCGAGAGATATCTACTGATCCCCTACAGTGCCCAACAGCTAAACCCTCACGATCCCCTCTTCGAGAGATATCTACTGATCCCCTACAGTGCCCAACAACTAAACCCTCACGATCCCCTCTTCGAGAGATATCTACTGATCCCCTACAGTGCCCAACAGCTAAACCCTCACGATCCCCTCTTCGAGAGATATCTACTGATCCCCTACAGTGCCCAACAGCTAAACCCTCACGATCCCCTCTTCGAGAGATATCTACTGATCCCCTACAGTACCCAACAGCTAAACCCTCACGATCCCCTCTTCGAGAGATATCTACTGATCCCCTACAGTGCCCAACAGCTAAACCCTCACGATCCCCTCTTCGAGAGATATCTACTGATCCCCTACAGTGCCCAACAGCTAAACCCTCACGATCCCCTCTTCGAGAGATATCTACTGATCCCCTACAGTACCCAACAGCTAAACCCTCACGATCCCCTCTTCGAGAGATATCTACTGATCCCCTACAGTGCCCAACAGCTAAACCCTCACGATCCCCTCTTCGAGAGATATCTACTGATCCCCTACAGTGCCCAACAGCTAAACCCTCACGATCCCCTCTTCGAGAGATATCTACTGATCCCCTACAGTGCCCAACAGCTAAACCCTCACGATCCCCTCTTCGAGAGATATCTACTGATCCCCTACAGTACCCAACAGCTAAACCCTCACGATCCCCTCTTCGAGAGATATCTACTGATCCCCTACAGTGCCCAACAGCTAAACCCTCACGATCCCCTCTTCGAGAGATATCTACTGATCCCCTACAGTGCCCAACAGCTAAACCCTCACGATCCCCTCTTCGAGAGATATCTACTGATCCCCTACAGTGCCCAACAGCTAAACCCTCACGATCCCCTCTTCGAGAGATATCTACTGATCCCCTACAGTGCCCAACAGCTAAACCCTCACGATCCCCTCTTCGAGAGATATCTACTGATCCCCTACAGTGCCCAACAGCTAAACCCTCACGATCCCCTCTTCGAGAGATATCTACTGATCCCCTACAGTACCCAACAGCTAAACCCTCACGATCCCCTCTTCGAGAGATATCTACTGATCCCCTACAGTACCCAACAGCTAAACCCTCACGATCCCCTCTTCGAGAGATATCTACTGATCCCCTACAGTGCCCAACAGCTAAACCCTCACGATCCCCTCTTCGAGAGATATCTACTGATCCCCTACAGTGCCCAACAGCTAAACCCTCACGATCCCCTCTTCGAGAGATATCTACTGATCCCCTACAGTGCCCAACAGCTAAACCCTCACGATCCCCTCTTCGAGAGATATCTACTGATCCCCTACAGTGCCCAACAGCTAAACCCTCACGATCCCCTCTTCGAGAGATATCTACTGATCCCCTACAGTGCCCAACAGCTAAACCCTCACGATCCCCTCTTCGAGAGATATCTACTGATCCCCTACAGTGCCCAACAGCTAAACCCTCACGATCCCCTCTTCGAGAGATATCTACTGATCCCCTACAGTGCCCAACAGCTAAACCCTCACGATCCCCTCTTCGAGAGATATCTACTGATCCCCTACAGTGCCCAACAGCTAAACCCTCACGATCCCCTCTTCGAGAGATATCTACTGATCCCCTACAGTGCCCAACAGCTAAACCCTCACGATCCCCTCTTCGAGAGATATCTACTGATCCCCTACAGTGCCCAACAGCTAAACCCTCACGATCCCCTCTTCGAGAGATATCTACTGATCCCCTACAGTACCCAACAGCTAAACCCTCACGATCCCCTCTTCGAGAGATATCTACTGATCCCCTACAGTGCCCAACAGCTAAACCCTCACGATCCCCTCTTCGAGAGATATCTACTGATCCCCTACAGTGCCCAACAGCTAAACCCTCACGATCCCCTCTTCGAGAGATATCTACTGATCCCCTACAGTGCCCAACAGCTAAACCCTCACGATCCCCTCTTCGAGAGATATCTACTGATCCCCTACAGTGCCCAACAGCTAAACCCTCACGATCCCCTCTTCGAGAGATATCTACTGATCCCCTACAGTGCCCAACAGCTAAACCCTCACGATCCCCTCTTCGAGAGATATCTACTGATCCCCTACAGTGCCCAACAGCTAAACCCTCACGATCCCCTCTTCGAGAGATATCTACTGATCCCCTACAGTGCCCAACAGCTAAACCCTCACGATCCCCTCTTCGAGAGATATCTACTGATCCCCTACAGTACCCAACAGCTAAACCCTCACGATCCCCTCTTCGAGAGATATCTACTGATCCCCTACAGTGCCCAACAGCTAAACCCTCACGATCCCCTCTTCGAGAGATATCTACTGATCCCCTACAGTACCCAATAGCTAAACCCTCACGATCCCCTCTTCGAGAGATATCTACTGATCCCCTACAGTGCCCAACAGCTAAACCCTCACGATCCCCTCTTCGAGAGATATCTACTGATCCCCTACAGTGCCCAACAGCTAAACCCTCACGATCCCCTCTTCGAGAGATATCTACTGATCCCCTACAGTGCCCAACAGCTAAACCTTCACGATCCCCTCTTCGAGAGATATCTACTGATCCCCTACAGTGCCCAACAGCTAAACCCTCACGATCCCCTCTTCGAGAGATATCTACTGATCCCCTACAGCGCCCAGTACACCCAGAAATTCCTAAACTAAAGTAATACTGTGATATGCTTTATCTTGGAAGTTGAACACTTCTACTCAGGTATATGGATGGACAATGTTGTGTGTGAGATTCATTGTAAATAAGTGAATTAATTTAGGAATTTGCAATAATAAAGTAAATGTACATACATTTTTTTTTTACATTTTGCAATCATTTAGATTAGATTAGTCTATTTCAGATTAGATTAGTCTATTTCAGATTAGATTAGTCTTTCAGATTAGATTGGTCTATTTCAGACTTGATTTGTCTATTTCAGACTTGATTTGTCTATTTCAGATTAGATTAGTCTATTTTAGACTAGATTAGTCTATTTCAGACTAGATTTGTCTATTTCAGATTAGAATAAAAGTCCAATGTTCTGGGTGAGGCTTTACATACCCTTCCTGGGTCATTGGGTCTTGCCTTCATTAAATAGAAATTCCATGAAGTGATATCCACTATCCACAAGGAGGCAGTAGGAGAACATTACCTAAGAAGTACCCTTTATAATTCACAAGGTCTTCAGTGTCCCTGCTACCCAATCTACACGTTAACAAACTGTGATTGAAGCAACAGTCCATTTTACTATCACGAATTATGCACTCCCTGTTGCATGTGCGTTTTTCTCATGGGGGACTCTCAATTTATCCCCATTTAATCCGCCACTTAATGTTGTAATTTGGTAATTCAGTGAACACGTTACCAGGCAAGTGAGAACCCATTGAAACAGCCTCTGTGCCACTAAATGTCGTCGAAACGGTCAACTCCATATTCGCCTTCCCCGGCTCATGACGAGCTGATCTTTGAACCGCTAGCGCACTTTCTAATCTCTGCAGCTGCTGATAGGATAGGCCTACTAGTATTCATTCAGTGAACATCTCAGGACGAACGGAGTCGAATGTGCAACAGGACCTGTCTTTATCACTGCAGTCCTTATTACAATGGTATGTAACGGAAAGTTCTGGAAATAGCTTTGGATCGATAAACACTTTTGTCCGCTGAAAGAGTTCCTTCCGTTTTTCTGTAGATTTGTAGCCTATTTATTTCAATGAAAACTGGAGGCAATATTTACACGTTTTCTGTTTAGAGCACGCAACGCATCAAAACTTTCTCCAGCGCAACTCCAGGTTCAGTCCTCGCCAGATACGATGTATCACTTCAGATCTTTAGTTCCGTGCGCGCTTCTTTTTATTTTAGGATGGAATTGTGTACAAGTGGACGGTAAGAAAGGACAAGGCTTTCTTGAGGACATGTTGCAGTTTTACGGTGAAAATGACTCTATTTCAACAGCACACCTTGAAAACTTTCTGCTGCTAATATCAACCAGAAGACCAGCTTTTATTGTGGATGAGGAAAACCCACTGGTCAATTCTGAGGTACAGTGCGTCATATATTTTAGCCCGTTTAACAACTTTCCTCCCAAAACTGTTTTTCTTGAATATTGTATTTATCTACTTATTCACTACTATTCTGCTAGAGGTACTAACGATGACGTCACTTTCCTATGGTAATAAGGAAACCTTCTAAATAAATGTAAAGGTGGATAAGTCATTCAAAAGATATTACATTTTAATCAGTGTCCATTTTTATTGTGCTTATAAGTAAATGCAATAAGGTATTAATGGAAACAATTAGAAATATGTTTTTTAAAACAGTATTTTAAGACCGCTGTTGAAAAATACAATGTTCAGTAATTACTTATTCAGTACCATCTAGTGCAATTAACAGTCTTATTTTTATGGAAGCATTCTTTAAAACTTTCACTGAATGTTTCAATTAGACTTTTAAGAACACTGCTAGCTTATTTTGGGTGAACTTTTAAAAAAAAACGCAAAGCACAGATAGGACACTTGGAAATTAAATATAAAATAAATACAACCTGAAAAAACAAAAACAAAAAAAACCATCATGAATTATGTTCAGCTAGTTTTTCTCTCTAAATATTGGGCAAAATATGTAATGGGGTGTTGAAGCTTTTTTTTCTAATGTGGTTTTCAAGTTTCTGAATCTGCGGGTCACATTGAGATAGACTTTAATTTAAAGGTAGACTCAGCGAGATGGCGTTACCATGAGCAGCACCGCAGATATTGGTCACGTTCTACTGCTCATACGTTTTCACGCATCAACCACTGCTTAAGTACCACATCATCGACTGTGCAGTCCGGCACCAGATTGCTACACCATGCTGATGCATACCAAGGCATGCGTTCTGAGAACCATCTGTTTCTTAGAGCTCGGTGAGAGCGCGGTTGTCCTGTGGTTACTTTGCATACAACCTTCCCACAACGTTCTGGGAATGGTGCAGGATAGTTGCTTGGCTTCGGGAACATTCTCAGCACATTTAAGGAACTTAACAAAATAATGTTATTATTTTCTTGGTATTTCATTACTTTAACAGAACGTTTCCTAAAAGTTACATTTAATGTAATGTTTGGTAATGTTCTAGGAACGTTCTCCAACTGGTTTGACATTGGGAATGTTCTCAAATAGTTCAGAAAATGTTAAGAAACAACTTTCTTCTTTGGGAATTTAAATACTTCAGCATAACGTTTCCTACAGGTTTCCTCGTGGTTCTATTTAAAGTCATGTTCTCAGAACATTAAGAAAACGTTCCATAAAAACCACAAGAAAACATTAGTAACGTTCTAAGAATGTTATTTAAAAACATAAACATTACATTCTGTTCTCAGCATCAACAAAACTCTCTCCATCCTCTATCTTGTTAAGTGTGTTCAGGTGTGTTGGCCGCGCCCACTAATTGGCCACACCTAATCTTAATGAGTGCTTGCTTCCTTTGAAATGTAGTCTGTTTGAATAGACTAAAATGAACTGCTTTTTATTAGTAAAAAAAAATAAAAATGGATGTTGTCTTTATGGGAAGGAGTCATCCAATGCAGTGGTACCTTACAAATAACTACACTGTATCAATGTGGAAACAGACAGCACTTCATTTTACAGACCTCTTACCTCCCACCTACGCTGTAAGTGTGAAGGTGGTACCAACAGGCTAAGATCACAGACAGATTTACTGTTGTCTTCATGGGAAGGAGTCGTCCAATGCAGTGGTACCTCATAAGTAACTACACTGTAACCACGTAGAAACAGAGACCAGTTCATTTTACAGCCCTGTTACTGCGAACATACATGGTAAGACGAGAAGATGACTTAAAGGTATTTTTTTGGGTAATTACGTGATAATAAATTATAAATTACCATGTATGTTCATTGGTGTTTCTTAGGTATTACTTTGAAAGCGCCTGGCATGACTGTATTAACAGTAATAAGTTGTTTCTTACTTGTACTTACCTTTGGGACTAAAATGTGTAACTGTATAATTACATATTGAAATAATGGTGTGACTAGGTATTTACATAGTTATTAGCAGGTACTCAGTTCTTACTTACTTACTTTACCGATATAATATAATTTTCGGACTTTGTATTTAACAAGTACAGTTGAAGTCGGAAGTTTACATACACTTAGGTTGGAGTCATTAAAACTTGTTTTTCAACCACTCCACAAATGTCTTGTTAACAAACTATAGTTTTGGCAAGTCGGTTAGGACATCTACTTTGTGCATGACACAAGTAATTTTTCCAACAATTGTTTACAGACAGATTATTTCACTTATAATTCACTGTATCACAATTCCAGTGGGTCAGAAGTTTACATACACTAAGTTGACTGTGCCTTTAAACAGCTTGGAAAATTCCAGAAAATGATGTCATGACTTTAGAAGCTTCTGATAGGCTAATTGACATCATTTTAGTCAATTGGAGGTGTACCTGTGGATGTATTTCAAGGCCTACCTTCAAACTCAATGCCTCTTTGCTTGACATCATGGGAAAATCAAAAGAAATCAGCCAAGACCTCAGAAAGACAATTGTAGACCTCCACAAGTCTGGTTCATCCTTGGGAGCAATTTCCAAATGCCTGAAGGTACCACGTTCATCTGTACAAACAATAGTATGCAAGTATAAACACCATGGGACCACGCAGACGTCATACCGCTCAGGAAGGAGACGCGTTCTGTCTCCTAGAGATGAACGTACTTTGTTGCGAAAAGTGCAAATCAATCCCAGAACAACAGCAAAGGACCTTGTGAAGATGCTGGAGGAAACAGGTACAAAGTATCTATATCCACAGTAAAACAAGTCCTATATCGACATAACCTGAAAGGCCGCTCAGCAAGGAAGAAACCACTGCTCCAAAACCGCCATAAAAAAGCCAGACTACGGTATGCAACTGCACATGGGGACAAAGATCGTACTTTTTGGAAAATGTCCTCTGGTCTGATGAAACAAAAATAGAACTGTTTGGCCATAATGACCATCGTTATGTTTGGAGGAAAAAGGGGGTTGCTTGCAAGCCGAAGAACACAATCCCAAACGTGAAGCACAGGGGTGGCAGCATCATGCTGTGGAGGTGCTTTGCTGCAGGAGGGACTGGTGCACTTCACAAAATAGATGGCATCATGAGGAAGGAAAATTATGTGGATATATTGAAGCAACATCTTAAGACATCAGTCAGGAAGTTAAAGCTTGGTCGCAAATGGGTCTTCCAAATGGACAATGATCCCAAGCATACTTCCAAAGTTGTGGCAAAATGGCTTAAGGACAACAAAGTCAAGGTATTGAAGTGGCCATCACAAAGCCCTGACCTCAATCCTATAGAAAAGTTGTGGGCAGAACTGAAAAAGCGTGTGCGAGCAAGGAGGCCTACAAACCTGACTCAGTTACACCAGCTCTGTCAGGAGGAATGGGCCAAAGTTCACCCAACTTATTGTGGGAAGCTTGTGGAAGGCTGCCCAAAACGTTTGACCCAAGTTAAACAATTTAAAGGCAATGCTACCAAATACTAATTGAGTGTATGTAAACTTCTGACCCACTGCGAATGTGATGAAAGAAATAAAAGCTGAAATAAATCATTCTCTCTACTATTATTCTGACATTTCACATTCTTAAAATAAAGTGGTGATCCTAACTGACCTAAGACAGGGAATTTAACTAGGATTAAATGTCAGTAATTGTGAAAAACTGAGTTTAAATATATTTGACTAAGGTGTATGTAAACTTCCGACTTCAACTCTATGTTGTACTAACATTAATGACTTACCATCTCATATCTCATAATTATAACTTACTATCTCATCATTATAACTTACTATCTCACTATATCATAATTATAACTTACTATATCATATCTTATAATTATAACTTACTATCTCATCATTATAACTTACTATCTCACTATATCATAATTATAACTTACTATATCATATCTTATAATTATAACTTACTATCTCATAATTATAACTTACTATCTCACTATATCATAATTATAACTTACTATATCATATCTTATAATTATAACTTACTATCTCATAATTATAACTTACTATCTCACTATATCATAATTATAACTTACTATATCATATCTTATAATTATAACTTACTATCTCATAATTATAACTTACTATCTCACTATATCATAATTATAACTTACTATATCATATCTTATAATTATAACTTACTATCTCATAATTATAACTTACTATCTCACTATCTCATAATTATAACTAACTATCTCACTATATCATAATTATAACTTACTATATCATATCTTATAATTATAACTTACTATCTCATAATTATAACTTACTATCTCACTATATCATAATTATAACTTACTATATCATATCTTATAATTATAACTTACTATCTCATAATTATAACTTACTATCTCACTATATCATAATTATAACTTACTATATCATATCTTATAATTATAACTTACTATCTCATAATTATAACTTACTATCTCACTATATCATAATTATAACTTACTATATCATATCTTATAATTATAACTTACTATCTCATAATTATAACTTACTATCTCATAATTATAACTTACTATCTCACTATATCATAATTATAACTTACTATATCATATCTCATAATTATAACTTACTATCTCATAATTGTAACTTACTATCTCACTATATCATAATTATAACTTACTATATCATATCTTATAATTATAACTTACTATCTCATCATTATAACTTACTATCTCACTATATCATAATTATAACTTACTATATCATATCTTATAATTATAACTTACTATATCATATCTCATAATTATAACTTACTATCTCATAATTATAACTTACTATCTCACTATATCATAATTATAACTTACTATATCATATCTTATAATTATAACTTACTATCTCATCATTATAACTTACTATCTCACTATATCATAATTATAACTTACTATATCATATCTTATAATTATAACTTACTATCTCATAATTATAACTTACTATCTCACTATATCATAATTATAACTTACTATATCATATCTTATAATTATAACTTACTATCTCATAATTATGACTCACTATCTCATAATTATAATTTACAATCTCATAATTATGACTCACTATCTCATCATTATAACTTACTATCTCGTAATTATGACTTACTATCTTATAATTATCACTTACTATCTCATAATTATAACTTACTATCTCACTATATCATAATTACGTCTCCAGGCTCTGTTGTAGCCGGCCGTGACCGGGAGACCCATGGGGCGGCGCGCAATTGGCCCAGCGTCGTCCAGGGTAGGGGAGGGAATTGCCGGCAGGGATGTAGCTCAGTTGATAGAGCATGGCGTTTGCAACGCCAGGGTTGTGGGTTCGTTTCCCACAGGGGGTATGAAAAAAAATCATGTAAGTCGCTCTGGATAAGAGCGTCTGCTAAATGACGTAAATGTAAAATAATTATGACTTACTATCTCATAATTATAACTTACTATTTCATAATTATGACTCACTATATCATAATTATAACTTATTATCTCACCATATCATAATTATAACTTACTATCTCATAATTATGACTTACTATCTCATATGTCATAATTATGACTCAATATCTCATAATTATGACTCACTATATCATAATTATAACTTACTGTCTCATAATTATGACTTACTATCTCATAATTATAACTTACTATCTCATCTCTCATAATTATGACTCATTATCTCATAATTATAACTTACTATCTCATAACTCATAATTATAACTTACTCTCTCATAATTATGTCTCACTATATCATAATTATAACTTACTATCTCATAATTATGACTCACTATCTTATAATTATAACTTACTATCTCATATCTCGTAATTATTACTCACTATATCATAATTATAACTTACTATCTCATAATTATAACTTACTATCTCATAATTATGACTCACTATATCATAATTATAACTTACTATCTCATAATTATGACTCACTATATCATAATTATAACTTACTATCTCATAATTATGACTCACTATCTCATAATTATAACTTACTATCTCATATCTCATAATTATAACTTACTATCTCATAACTCATAATTATAACTTACTATCTCATAATTATGACTCACTATATCATAATTATAACTTACTATCTCATAATTATGACTCACTATCTCATAATTATAACTTACTATCTCATATCTCATAATTATAACTTACTATCTCATAACTCATAATTATAACTTACTATCTCATAATTATGACTCACTATATCATAATTATAACTTACTATCTCATAATTATGACTCACTATCTTATAATTATAACTTACTATCTCATATCTCGTAATTATTACTTACTATATCATAATTATAACTTACTATCTCATAATTATGACTCACTATATCATAATTATAACTTACTATCTCATAATTATGAATTACTATCTCATCATCATAACTTACTATCTCATAATTATGACTCACCATATCATAATTATAACTTACTATCTCATAATTATGACTTACTATCTAATAATTATAACTTACTATCACATATGTCATAATTATGACTCAATATCTAATAATTATTACTCACTATATCATAATTATAACTTAATATCTCATAATTATGACTTACTATCTCATAATTATAACTTACTATCTCATATCTCATAATTATAACTTACTATCTCATAACTCATAATTATAACTTACTATCTCAGAATTATGACTCACTATCTCATAGTTATGACTTACTATCTCATAATTATGACTTACTATCTCATCATTATAACTTACTATCTCATAATTATGACTCACTATCTCATAATTATCACTTATTATCTCATAATTATAACTTACTATCTCACTATATCATCATTATAACTTACCATCTCATAATTATGACTCACTATCTCATGATTATAACTTACTATCTCATATCTTAATTATTACTTGCCATCTCATATGTCATAATTATAACTTAATATCTCATAACTATGACTCACTATATCATAATTATAACTTAATATCTCATAATTATGACTTACTATCTCATAATTATAACTTACTATCTCATATCTCATAATTATAACTTACTATCTCATAACTCATAATTATAACTTACTATCTCATATCTCAAATTATAACTTACTGTATCATATCTTAGAATTATAACTTACTATCTCATAATTATGACTCACTATCTCATAGTTATGACTTACTAACTCATAATTATGACTTACTATCTCATCATTATAACTTACTATCTCATAATTATGACTCACTATCTCATAATTATAACTTACTATCTCATAATTATGACTCACTATCTCATAATTATAACTTACTATCTCATATGTCATAATTATAACTTAATATCTCATAATTATGACTCACTATATCATAATTGTAACTTCAAATCTCATAATTATGACTCACTATCTCATAATTATGACTTACTATCTCATAATTATGACTCACTATATCATAATTATAACTTATTATCTCATAATTATGACTTACTATCTCATAATTATGACTTACTATCTCATAATTATGACTTACTATCTCATATCTCATAATTATAACTTACTATCTTACTAAATTATAATTATAACTTACTATCTCATAATTATCACTTACTATCTCATCATTATAACTTACTATCTCATAATTATGACTTACTATCTCATAATTATGAATCACTATATCATAATTATAACTTATTATCTCATAATTATGACTCACTATATCATAACTATAACTTAATATCTCATAATTATCACTTACTATCTCATAATTATAACTTACTATCTTACTAAATTATAATTATAACTTACTAACTCATAATTACGACTTACTATCTAATAATTATAACTTAATATCTCATATCTCATAATTATAACTTACTATATATCATATTTCATAATTATAACTTACTATCTCATAGTTATGACTCACTATCTCATAATTATAACTTAATATCTCATAATTATGACTCACTATATCATCATTATAACTTACTATCTCGTAATTATGACTTACTATCTTATAATTATCACTTACTATCTCATAATTATAACTTACTATCTCACTATATCATAATTACGTCTCCAGGCTCTGTTGTAGCCGGCCGTGACCGGGAGACCCATGGGGCGGCGCGCAATTGGCCCAGCGTCGTCCAGGGTAGGGGAGGGAATTGCCGGCAGGGATGTAGCTCAGTTGATAGAGCATGGCGTTTGCAACGCCAGGGTTGTGGGTTCGTTTCCCACAGGGGGTATGAAAAAAAATCATGTAAGTCGCTCTGGATAAGAGCGTCTGCTAAATGACGTAAATGTAAAATAATTATGACTTACTATCTCATAATTATAACTTACTATTTCATAATTATGACTCACTATATCATAATTATAACTTATTATCTCACCATATCATAATTATAACTTACTATCTCATAATTATGACTTACTATCTCATATGTCATAATTATGACTCAATATCTCATAATTATGACTCACTATATCATAATTATAACTTACTGTCTCATAATTATGACTTACTATCTCATAATTATAACTTACTATCTCATCTCTCATAATTATGACTCATTATCTCATAATTATAACTTACTATCTCATAACTCATAATTATAACTTACTCTCTCATAATTATGTCTCACTATATCATAATTATAACTTACTATCTCATAATTATGACTCACTATCTTATAATTATAACTTACTATCTCATATCTCGTAATTATTACTCACTATATCATAATTATAACTTACTATCTCATAATTATAACTTACTATCTCATAATTATGACTCACTATATCATAATTATAACTTACTATCTCATAATTATGACTCACTATATCATAATTATAACTTACTATCTCATAATTATGACTCACTATCTCATAATTATAACTTACTATCTCATATCTCATAATTATAACTTACTATCTCATAACTCATAATTATAACTTACTATCTCATAATTATGACTCACTATATCATAATTATAACTTACTATCTCATAATTATGACTCACTATCTCATAATTATAACTTACTATCTCATATCTCATAATTATAACTTACTATCTCATAACTCATAATTATAACTTACTATCTCATAATTATGACTCACTATATCATAATTATAACTTACTATCTCATAATTATGACTCACTATCTTATAATTATAACTTACTATCTCATATCTCGTAATTATTACTTACTATATCATAATTATAACTTACTATCTCATAATTATGACTCACTATATCATAATTATAACTTACTATCTCATAATTATGAATTACTATCTCATCATCATAACTTACTATCTCATAATTATGACTCACCATATCATAATTATAACTTACTATCTCATAATTATGACTTACTATCTAATAATTATAACTTACTATCACATATGTCATAATTATGACTCAATATCTAATAATTATTACTCACTATATCATAATTATAACTTAATATCTCATAATTATGACTTACTATCTCATAATTATAACTTACTATCTCATATCTCATAATTATAACTTACTATCTCATAACTCATAATTATAACTTACTATCTCAGAATTATGACTCACTATCTCATAGTTATGACTTACTATCTCATAATTATGACTTACTATCTCATCATTATAACTTACTATCTCATAATTATGACTCACTATCTCATAATTATCACTTATTATCTCATAATTATAACTTACTATCTCACTATATCATCATTATAACTTACCATCTCATAATTATGACTCACTATCTCATGATTATAACTTACTATCTCATATCTTAATTATTACTTGCCATCTCATATGTCATAATTATAACTTAATATCTCATAACTATGACTCACTATATCATAATTATAACTTAATATCTCATAATTATGACTTACTATCTCATAATTATAACTTACTATCTCATATCTCATAATTATAACTTACTATCTCATAACTCATAATTATAACTTACTATCTCATATCTCAAATTATAACTTACTGTATCATATCTTAGAATTATAACTTACTATCTCATAATTATGACTCACTATCTCATAGTTATGACTTACTAACTCATAATTATGACTTACTATCTCATCATTATAACTTACTATCTCATAATTATGACTCACTATCTCATAATTATAACTTACTATCTCATAATTATGACTCACTATCTCATAATTATAACTTACTATCTCATATGTCATAATTATAACTTAATATCTCATAATTATGACTCACTATATCATAATTGTAACTTCAAATCTCATAATTATGACTCACTATCTCATAATTATGACTTACTATCTCATAATTATGACTCACTATATCATAATTATAACTTATTATCTCATAATTATGACTTACTATCTCATAATTATGACTTACTATCTCATAATTATGACTTACTATCTCATATCTCATAATTATAACTTACTATCTTACTAAATTATAATTATAACTTACTATCTCATAATTATCACTTACTATCTCATCATTATAACTTACTATCTCATAATTATGACTTACTATCTCATAATTATGAATCACTATATCATAATTATAACTTATTATCTCATAATTATGACTCACTATATCATAACTATAACTTAATATCTCATAATTATCACTTACCATCTCATAATTATAACTTACTATCTTACTAAATTATAATTATAACTTACTAACTCATAATTACGACTTACTATCTAATAATTATAACTTAATATCTCATATCTCATAATTATAACTTACTATATATCATATTTCATAATTATAACTTACTATCTCATAGTTATGACTCACTATCTCATAATTATAACTTAATATCTCATAATTATGACTCACTATATCATAATTGTAACTTCAAATCTCATAATTATGACTCACTATCTCATAATTATAACTAACTCTCATATCTCATAATTATAACTTACTATCTCATATCTCATAATTATAACTTACTATCTCATATGTCATAATTATGACTCACTATCTCATAATTATGAATCACTATCTCATAATTATAACTTACTATCTCATAAATATGACTCACTATCTCATAATTATGACTTACTATCTCTTAATTATGACTTACTATCTCATAATTATAACTTACTATCTCATATCTCATAATTATAACTTACTATATCATATATTATAATTATAACTTACTATCTCATAATTATGACTCACTATATCATAATTATAACTTACTATCTCATAATTATGACTCACTATATCATAATTATCACTTACTATCTCATAATTATCACTTACTATCTCACTATATCATAATTATGACTTACTATCTCATAAATATGACTTACTATCTCATCATTATAACTTACTATCTCATTATTATGACTCACTATCTCATGATTATAACTTACTATCTCATCTCTTAATTATTACTTGCCATCTCATATGTCATAATTATAACTTAATATCTCATAACTATGACTCACTATATCATAATTATAACTTACTATCTCATAATTATAACTTACTATCTCACTATATCATAATTACAACTTACTATCTCATAATTATGACTCACTATATAATAATTATAACTTACAATCTCATAATTATGACTCACTGTCTCATAATTATTTCTCACTATCTCATCATTATAAATTACTATCTCATAATTATGACGTACTATCTCATCATTATTACTTACTATCTCATAATAATGACTTACTATCTCATAATAATGACTTACTATCTCATAATTATGACTCACCATATCATAATTATAACTTACTATCTCATAATTATCACTTACTATCTCATAATTATAACTTACTATCTCATATCTCATAATTATAACTTACTATCTCATATGTCATAATTATAACTTACTATCTCATAATTATGACTCACTATCTCATAATTATAACTTACTATCTCATAATTATGACTTACTATCTCATAATTATGACTTACTATCTCATAATTATAACTTACTATCTCATATCTCATAATTATAACTTACTATATCATATATTATAATTATAACTTACTATCTCATAATTATGACTCACTATATCATAATTATCACTTACTATCTCATAATTATCACTTACTATCTCACTATATCATAATTATGACTTACTATCTCATAAATATGACTTACTATCTCATCATTATAACTTACTATCTCATAATTATGACTCACTATCTCATGATTATAACTTACTATCTCATCTCTTAATTATTACTTGCCATCTCATATGTCATAATTATAACTTAATATCTCATAACTATGACTCACTATATCATAATTATAACTTACTATCTCATAATTATAACTTACTCTCTCACTATATCATAATTACAACTTACTATCTCATAATTATGACTCACTATATAATAATTATAACTTACAATCTCATAATTATGACTCACTATCTCATAATTATTTCTCACTATCTCATCATTATAAATTACTATCTCATAATTATGACGTACTATCTCATCATTATTACTTACTATCTCCTAATAATGACTTACTATCTCATAATAATGACTTACTATCTCATAATTATGACTCACCATATCATAATTATAACTTACTATCTCATATCTCATAATTATATAACTTACTATATCATATATTATAATTATAACTTACTATCTCATAATTATGACTCACTATATCATAATTATAACTTACTATCTCATAATTATCACTTACTATCTCATAATTATAACTTACTATCTCACTATATCATAATTATGACTTACTATCTCATAAATATGACTTACTATCTCATCATTATAACTTACTATCTCATAATTATGACTCACTATCTCATGACTATAACTTACTATCTCATCTCTTAATTATTACTTGCCATCTCATATGTCATAATTATAACTTAATATCTCATAACTATGACTCACTATATCATCATTATAACTTAATATCTCATAATTATGACTTACTATCTCATAATTATAACTTACTATCTCACTATATCATAATTATAACTTACTATCTCATAATTATGACTCACTATATAATAATTATAACTTACAATCTCATAATTATGACTCACTATCTCATAATTATAACTTACTATCTCATCATTATAAATTACTATCTCATAATTATGACGTACTATCTCATCATTATTACTTACTATCTCATAATAATGACTTACTATCTCATCATTATAACTTAATATCTCATAATTATGACTTACTATCTCATAATTATAACTTACTATCTCATAACTCATAATTATAACTTACAATCTCATAACTCATAATTATAACTTACTATCTCATATCTCATAATTATGACTTACTATCTCATAATTATAACTTACTATCTCATATCTCATAATTATAACTTACTATCTCATATGTCATAATTATAACTTAATATCTCATAACTATGACTCACTATATCATAATTATAACTTAATATCTCATAATTATGACTTACTATCTCATAATTATAACTTACTATCTCATATCTCATAATTATAACTTACTATCTCATATCTCAAATTATAACTTACTATATCATATCTTAGAATTATAACTTACTATCTCATAATTATGACTCACTATCTCATAGTTATGACTTACTATCTCATAATTATGACTTACTATCTCATCATTATAACTTACTATCTCATAATTATGACTCACTATCTTATAATTATAACTTACTATCTCATCTCTTAATTATTGCTTGCCATCTCATATCTCATAATTTTAACTTACTATCTCATATGTCATAATTATAACTTAATATCTCATAACTATGACTCACTATATCATAATTATAACTTAATATCTCATAATTATGACTTAATATCTCATAATTTTAACTTACTATCTCATATCTCAGAATTATGACTCACTATCTCATAGTTATGACTTACTATCTCATAATTATGACTTACTATCTCATAATTATGACTCACTATATCATAACTATAACTTACTATCTCATAATTATCACTTACTATCTCATAATTATAACTTACTATCTCACTATATCATAATTATAACTTACTATCTCATAATTATGACTTACTATCTCATCATTATAACTTACTTTCTCATAATTATGACTCACCATATCATAATTATGACTTACTATCTCATAATTATAACTTACTATCTCATATCTCATAATTATAACTTACTATCTCATAACTCATAATTATAACTTACTATCTCAGAATTATGACTCACTATCTCATAGTTATGACTTACTATCTCATATTTATGACTGACTATCTCATCATTATAACTTACTATCTCATAATTATGACTCACTATCTCATAATTATAACTTACTATCTCACTATATCATAATTATAACTTACTATCTCATAATTATGACTTACTATCTCATCATTATAACTTACCATCTCATAATTATGACTCACTATCTCATGATTATTACTTACTATCTCATCTCTTAATTATTACTTGCCATCTCATATCTCATAATTATAACTTACTATCTCATATGTCATAATTATAACTTAATATCTCATAACTATTACTCACTATATCATAATTATAACTTAATATCTCATAATTATGACTTACTATCTCAGAATTATAACTTAATATCTCATATCTCATAATTATAACTTACTATCTCATAACTCATAATTATAACTTACTATCTCATATCTCAAATTATAACATACTATATCATATCTTAGAATTATAACTTACTATCTCATAATTATGACTCACTATCTCATAGTTATGACTTACTATCTCATATCTCATAATTATAACTTACTATCTCATAACTCATAATTATAACTTACTATCTCAGAATTATGACTCACTATCTCATAGTTATGACTTAATATCTCATAATTATGACTTACTATCTCATAATTATGACTCACTATATCATAACTATAACTTACTATCTCATAATTATCACTTACTATCTCATAATTATAACTTACTATCTCACTATATCATAATTATAACTTACTATCTCATAATTTTGACTTACTATCTCATCATTATAACTTACTATCACATAATTATGACTCACCATATCATAATTATAACTTACTATCTCATAATTATGACTCAATATCTAATAATTATTACTCACTATATCATAATTATAACTTAATATCTCATAATTATGACTTACTATCTCATAATTATAACTTACTATCTCATATCTCATCATTATAACTTACTATCTCATAACTCATAATTATAACTTACTATCTCAGAATTATGACTCACTATCTCATAGTTATGACTTACTATCTCATAATTATGACTTACTATCTCATCATTATAACTTACTATTTCATAATTATGACTCACTATCTCATAATTATCACTTACTATCTCATAATTATAACTTACTATCTCATCTCTTAATTATTACTTGCCATCTCATATCTCATAATTATAACTTACTATCTCATATGTCATAATTATAACTTAATATCTCATAACTATGACTCACTATATCATAATTATAACTTAATATCTCATAATTATGACTTACTATCTCATAATTATAACTTACTATCTCATATCTCATAATTATAACTTACTATCTCATAACTCATAATTATAACTTACTATCTCATTTCTCAAATTATAACTTACTATATCATATCTTAGAATTATAACTTACTATCTCATAATTATGACTCACTATCTCATAGTTATGACTTACTATCTCATAATTATGACTTACTATCTCATCATTATAACTTACTATCTCATAATTATGACTCACTATCTCATAATTATAACTTACTATCTCATATCTCTTAATTATGACTTACTATCTCATATCTCATAATTATAACTTACTATCTCCTATCTCATAATTATGACTTACTATCTCATAATTATGACTCACTATATCATAATTATAACTTACTATCTCATAATTATGACTTACTATCTCATAATTATAACTTACTATCTCATAATTATCACTTACTATCTCATCTCTTAATTATTACTTGCCATCTCATATCTCATAATTATAACTTACTATCTCATATGTCATAATTATAACTTAATATCTCAAAACTATGACTCACTATATCATAATTATAACTTAATATCTCATAATTATGACTTACTATCTCATAATTATAACTTACTATCTCATATCTCATAATTATAACTTACTATCTCATAACTAATAATTATAACTTACTATCTCATTTCTCAAATTATAACTTACTATATCATATCTTAGTATTATAACTTACTATCTCATAATTATGACTCACTATCTCATAGTTATGACTTACTATCTCATAATTATGACTTACTATCTCATCATTATAACTTACTATCTCATAATTATGACTCACTATCTCATAATTATAACTTACTATCTCATATCTCTTAATTATGACTTACTATCTCATATCTCATAATTATAACTTACTATCTCCTATCTCATAATTATGACTTACTATCTCATAATTATGACTCACTATATCATAATTATAACTTACTATCTCATAATTATGACTTACTATCTCATAATTATAACTTACTATCTCATAATTATCACTTACTATCTCATAATTATCACTTACTATCTCACTATATCATAATTATGACTTACTATCTCATAATTATGACTCACTATATCATAATTATAACTTACTATCTCATAATTATGACTTACTATCTCATAATTATAACTTACTATCTCATAATTATAACTTACTATCTCATAATTATCACTTACTATCTCACTATCTCATAGTTATGACTTACTATCTCATAATTATGACATACTATCTCATCATTATAACTTACTATCTCATAATTATGACTCACTATCTCATAATTATAACTTACTATCTCATATCTCTTAATTATGACTTACTATCTCATATCTCATAATTATAACTTACTATCTCATAACTCATAATTATAACTTACTATCTCAGAATTATGACTCACTATCTCATAGTTATGACTTAATATCTCATAATTATGACTTACTATCTCATAATTATGACTCACTATATCATAACTATAACTTACTATCTCATAATTATCACTTACTATCTCATAATTATAACTTACTATCTCACTATATCATAATTATAACTTACTATCTCATAATTATGACTTACTATCTCATCATTATAACTTACTATCTCATAATTATGACTCACCATATCATAATTATAACTTACTATCTCATAATTATGACTCAATATCTAATAATTATTACTCACTATATCATAATTATAACTTAATATCTCATAATTATGACTTACTATCTCATAATTATAACTTACTATCTCATATCTCATCATTATAACTTACTATCTCATAACTCATAATTATAACTTACTATCTCAGAATTATGACTCACTATCTCATAGTTATGACTTACTATCTCATAATTATGACTTACTATCTCATCATTATAACTTACTATCTCATAATTATGACTCACTATCTCATAATTATCACTTACTATCTCATAATTATAACTTACTATCTCATCTCTTAATTATTACTTGCCATCTCATATCTCATAATTATAACTTACTATCTCATATGTCATAATTATAACTTAATATCTCATAACTATGACTCACTATATCATAATTATAACTTAATATCTCATAATTATGACTTACTATCTCATAATTATATCTTACTATCTCATATCTCATAATTATAACTTACTATCTCATAACTCATAATTATAACTTACTATCTCATTTCTCAAATTATAACTTACTATATCATATCTTAGAATTATAACTTACTATCTCATAATTATGACTCACTATCTCATAGTTATGACTTACTATCTCATAATTATGACTTACTATCTCATCATTATAACTTACTATCTCATAATTATGACTCACTATCTCATAATTATAACTTACTATCTCATATCTCTTAATTATGACTTACTATCTCATATCTCATAATTATAACTTACTATCTCCTATCTCATAATTATGACTTACTATCTCATAATTATGACTCACTATATCATAATTATAACTTACTATCTCATAATTATGACTTACTATCTCATAATTATAACTTACTATCTCATAATTATCACTTACTATCTCATAATTATCACTTACTATCTCACTATATCATAATTAGAACTTACTATCTCATAATTATGACTCACTATATAATAATTATAACTTACTATCTCATAATTATCACTTACTATCTCATAATTATAACTTACTATCTCACTATATCATAATTATAACTTACTATCTCATAATTATGACTTACTATCTCATCATTATAACTTACTATCTCATAATTATGACTCAATATCTAATAATTATTACTCACTATATCATAATTATAACTTAATATATCATCATTATGACTTACTATCTCATAATTATAACTTACTATCTCATATCTCATAATTATAACTTACTATCTCATAACTCATAATTATAACTTACTATCTCAGAATTATGACTCACTATCTCATAGTTATGACTTACTATCTCATATTTATGACTGACTGTCTCATCATTATAACTTACTATCTCATAATTATGACTCACTATCTCATAATTATCACTTACTATCTCATAATTATAACTTACTATCTCACTATATCATAATTATAACTTACTATCTCATAATTATGACTTACTATCTCATCATTATAACTTACCATCTCATAATTATGACTCACTATCTCATGATTATTACTTACTATCTCATCTCTTAATTATTACTTGCCATCTCATATCTCATAATTATAACTTACTATCTCATATGTCATAATTATAACTTAATATCTCATAACTATTACTCACTATATCATAATTATAACTTAATATCTCATAATTATGACTTACTATCTCAGAATTATAACTTAATATCTAATATCTCATAATTATAACTTACTATCTCATAACTCATAATTATAACTTACTATCTCATATCTCAAATTATAACATACTATATCATATCTTAGAATTATAACTTACTATCTCATAATTATGACTCACTATCTCATAGTTATGACTTACTATCTCATATCTCATAATTATAACTTACTATCTCATAACTCATAATTATAACTTACTATCTCAGAATTATGACTCACTATCTCATAGTTATGACTTAATATCTCATAATTATGACTTACTATCTCATAATTATGACTCACTATATCATAACTATAACTTACTATCTCATAATTATCACTTACTATCTCATAATTATAACTTACTATCTCACTATATCATAATTATAACTTACTATCTCATAATTATGACTTACTATCTCATCATTATAACTTACTATCTCATAATTATGACTCACCATATCATAATTATAACTTACTATCTCATAATTATGACTCAATATCTAATAATTATTACTCACTATATCATAATCATAACTTAATATCTCATAATTATGACTTACTATCTCATAATTATAACTTACTATCTCATATCTCATCATTATAACTTACTATCTCATAACTCATAATTATAACTTACTATCTCAGAATTATGACTCACTATCTCATAGTTATGACTTACTATCTCATAATTATGACTTACTATCTCATCATTATAACTTACTATCTCATAATTATGACTCACTATCTCATAATTATCACTTACTATCTCATAATTATAACTTACTATCTCATCTCTTAATTATTACTTGCCATCTCATATCTCATAATTATAACTTACTATCTCATATGTCATAATTATAACTTAATATCTCATAACTATGACTCACTATATCATAATTATAACTTAATATCTCATAATTATGACTTACTATCTCATAATTATAACTTACTATCTCATATCTCATAATTATAACTTACTATCTCATAATTATCACTTACTATCTCACTATCTCATAGTTATGACTTACTATCTCATAATTATGACATACTATCTCATCATTATAACTTACTATCTCATAATTATGACTCACTATCTCATAATTATAACTTACTATCTCATATCTCTTAATTATGACTTACTATCTCATATCTCATAATTATAACTTACTATCTCATAACTCATAATTATAACTTACTATCTCAGAATTATGACTCACTATCTCATAGTTATGACTTAATATCTCATAATTATGACTTACTATCTCATAATTATGACTCACTATATCATAACTATAACTTACTATCTCATAATTATCACTTACTATCTCATAATTATAACTTACTATCTCACTATATCATAATTATAACTTACTATCTCATAATTATGACTTACTATCTCATCATTATAACTTACTATCTCATAATTATGACTCACCATATCATAATTATAACTTACTATCTCATAATTATGACTCAATATCTAATAATTATTACTCACTATATCATAATTATAACTTAATATCTCATAATTATGACTTACTATCTCATAATTATAACTTACTATCTCATATCTCATCATTATAACTTACTATCTCATAACTCATAATTATAACTTACTATCTCAGAATTATGACTCACTATCTCATAGTTATGACTTACTATCTCATAATTATGACTTACTATCTCATCATTATAACTTACTATCTCATAATTATGACTCACTATCTCATAATTATCACTTACTATCTCATAATTATAACTTACTATCTCATCTCTTAATTATTACTTGCCATCTCATATCTCATAATTATAACTTACTATCTCATATGTCATAATTATAACTTAATATCTCATAACTATGACTCACTATATCATAATTATAACTTAATATCTCATAATTATGACTTACTATCTCATAATTATATCTTACTATCTCATATCTCATAATTATAACTTACTATCTCATAACTCATAATTATAACTTACTATCTCATTTCTCAAATTATAACTTACTATATCATATCTTAGAATTATAACTTACTATCTCATAATTATGACTCACTATCTCATAGTTATGACTTACTATCTCATAATTATGACTTACTATCTCATCATTATAACTTACTATCTCATAATTATGACTCACTATCTCATAATTATAACTTACTATCTCATATCTCTTAATTATGACTTACTATCTCATATCTCATAATTATAACTTACTATCTCCTATCTCATAATTATGACTTACTATCTCATAATTATGACTCACTATATCATAATTATAACTTACTATCTCATAATTATGACTTACTATCTCATAATTATAACTTACTATCTCATAATTATCACTTACTATCTCATAATTATCACTTACTATCTCACTATATCATAATTAGAACTTACTATCTCATAATTATGACTCACTATATAATAATTATAACTTACTATCTCATAATTATCACTTACTATCTCATAATTATAACTTACTATCTCACTATATCATAATTATAACTTACTATCTCATAATTATGACTTACTATCTCATCATTATAACTTACTATCTCATAATTATGACTCAATATCTAATAATTATTACTCACTATATCATAATTATAACTTAATATATCATCATTATGACTTACTATCTCATAATTATAACTTACTATCTCATATCTCATAATTATAACTTACTATCTCATAACTCATAATTATAACTTACTATCTCAGAATTATGACTCACTATCTCATAGTTATGACTTACTATCTCATATTTATGACTGACTGTCTCATCATTATAACTTACTATCTCATAATTATGACTCACTATCTCATAATTATCACTTACTATCTCATAATTATAACTTACTATCTCACTATATCATAATTATAACTTACTATCTCATAATTATGACTTACTATCTCATCATTATAACTTACCATCTCATAATTATGACTCACTATCTCATGATTATTACTTACTATCTCATCTCTTAATTATTACTTGCCATCTCATATCTCATAATTATAACTTACTATCTCATATGTCATAATTATAACTTAATATCTCATAACTATTACTCACTATATCATAATTATAACTTAATATCTCATAATTATGACTTACTATCTCAGAATTATAACTTAATATCTAATATCTCATAATTATAACTTACTATCTCATAACTCATAATTATAACTTACTATCTCATATCTCAAATTATAACATACTATATCATATCTTAGAATTATAACTTACTATCTCATAATTATGACTCACTATCTCATAGTTATGACTTACTATCTCATATCTCATAATTATAACTTACTATCTCATAACTCATAATTATAACTTACTATCTCAGAATTATGACTCACTATCTCATAGTTATGACTTAATATCTCATAATTATGACTTACTATCTCATAATTATGACTCACTATATCATAACTATAACTTACTATCTCATAATTATCACTTACTATCTCATAATTATAACTTACTATCTCACTATATCATAATTATAACTTACTATCTCATAATTATGACTTACTATCTCATCATTATAACTTACTATCTCATAATTATGACTCACCATATCATAATTATAACTTACTATCTCATAATTATGACTCAATATCTAATAATTATTACTCACTATATCATAATCATAACTTAATATCTCATAATTATGACTTACTATCTCATAATTATAACTTACTATCTCATATCTCATCATTATAACTTACTATCTCATAACTCATAATTATAACTTACTATCTCAGAATTATGACTCACTATCTCATAGTTATGACTTACTATCTCATAATTATGACTTACTATCTCATCATTATAACTTACTATCTCATAATTATGACTCACTATCTCATAATTATCACTTACTATCTCATAATTATAACTTACTATCTCATCTCTTAATTATTACTTGCCATCTCATATCTCATAATTATAACTTACTATCTCATATGTCATAATTATAACTTAATATCTCATAACTATGACTCACTATATCATAATTATAACTTAATATCTCATAATTATGACTTACTATCTCATAATTATAACTTACTATCTCATATCTCATAATTATAACTTACTATCTCATAACTCATAATTATAACTTACTATCTCATATCTCAAATTATAACTTACTATATCATATCTTAGAATTATAACTTACAATGTCATAATTATGACTCACTATCTCATAGTTATGACTTACTATCTCATAATTATGACTTACTATCTCATCATTATAACTTACTATCTCATAATTATGACTCACTATCTCATAATTATAACTTACTATCTCATATCTCTTAATTATGACTTACTATCTCATATCTCATAATTATAACTTACTATCTCCTATCTCATAATTATGACTTACTATCTCATAATTATGACTCACTATATCATAATTATAACTTACTATCTCATAATTATCAATTACTATCTCATAATTATAACTTACTATCTCACTATATCATAATTAGAACTTACTATCTCATAATTATGACTCACTATATAATAATTATAACTTACAATCTCATAATTATGACTCACTATCTCATATTTATTTCTCACTATCTCATCATTATAAATTACTATCTCATACTTATGACGTACTATCTCATCATTATTACTTACTATCTCATAATAATGACTTACTATCTTATCATTAAAACTTACTATCTCATAATTATGACTCACTATATCATAACTATAACTTACTATCTCATAATTATCACTTACTATCTCATAATTATAACTTACTATCTTACTATATTATAATTATAACTTACTATCTCATAATTATGACTTACTATCTTTTGTTTTATTTTATTTATTTCACCTTTATTTAACCAGGTAAACCAGTTGAGAACAAGTTCTCATTTACAACTGCGACCTGGCCAAGATAAAGCAAAGCAGTGCGATAAAAACAACAACACAGAGTTACATATGGGGTAAAACAAAACAAAGTCAAAAATACAACAGAAATAAATATATATACAGTGTGTGCAAATGTAGCAAGTTATGGAGGTAAGGCAATAAATAGGCTATAGTGCAAAATAATTACAATTAGTATTAACACTGGAACTATAGATGTGCAAGAGATGATGTGCAAATAGAGATACTGGGGTACAAATGAGCAAAATAAATAACAATATAGGGATGAGGTAGTTGGGCGGGCTAATTTCAGATGGGCTGTGTACAGGTGCAGTGATCGGTAAGGTGCTCTGACAACTGATGCTTAAAGTTAGTGAGGGAGATAAGTGTCTCCAGCTTCAGAGATTTTTGCAATTTGTTCCAGTCATTGGCAGCAGAGAACTGGAAGGAATGGCGGCCAAAGGAGGTGTTGGCTTTGGGGATGACCAGTGAGATATACCTGCTGGAGCGCATACTACGGGTGGGTGTTGCTATGGTGACCAATGAGCTAAGATAAGGCGGGGATTTGCCTAGCAGTGATTTATAGATGGCCTGGAGCCAGTGGGTTTGGCGACGAATATGTAGTGAGGACCAGCCAACAAGAGCGTACAGGTCACAGTGGTGGGTAGTATATGGGGCTTTGGAGACAAAACGGATGGCACTGTGATAGACTACATCCAATTTGCTGAGTAGAGTGTTGGAGGCTATTTTGTAAATGACATCGCCGAAGTCAAGGATCGGTAGGATAGTCAGTTTTACAAGGGCATGTTTGGCAGCATGAGTGAAGGAGGCTTTGTTGCGAAATAGGAAACCGATTCTAGATTTAACTTTGGATTGGATATTCTTAATCTCATCATTATAACTTACTATCTCATAATTATGACTCACCATATCATCATTATAACTTACTATCTCATAATTACGACTTACTATCTAATAATTATAACTTACTATCTCATATCTCATAATTATAACTTACTATATCATATCTCATAATTATAACTTACTATCTCATAGTTATGACTCACTATCTCATAATTATAACTCACTATCTCATATCTCATAATTATTACTTACTATCTCATAATTATAACTTACTATCTCATAATTATAACTTACTATCTCATATCTCATAATTATAACTTACTATCTCATAATTATGACTTACTATCTCATAATTATGACTCACTATCTCATAATTATAACTTACTATCTCATATCTCGTAATTATTACTTACTATCTCGTATCTCATAATTATAACTTACTATCTCATAATTATAACTTACTATCTCATAATTATGACTCACTATCTCATAATTATAACTTACTATCTCATATCACGTAATTATTACTTACTATCTCGTATCTCATAATTATAACTTACTATCTCATAATTATAACTTACTATCTCATAACTATGACTTACTATCTGATATCTCTTAATTATAACTTCATATCTCATAATTATAACTTACTATCTCATAATTATAACGTACTATCTCATAATTATGACTCACTATCTCATAAATATGACTTACTATCTCATAATTATTACTCACTATATCATAATTATAAATTACTATCTCATAATTATGATTTACTATCTCATAATTATAACTTACTATCGCATAACTATGACTCACTATCTCATAATTATATTATTATCACACCACATTTACCTCAGCCTTTGACAGAACAACACACCATATGGAGTCAGCAGGAGCAGCTGCGGCACCCAAGTCGCTGGAGGATCGGATCAGCGACCAAGACACCATGATCCGGCAACTTGGGGCCGCCATGAACGAGGTGTCCAACACTCTGCGCCGGTTGGTTACGGGAGAGGTGCCCACGCCTTCGCACACCTTACCATCACCATCGGCCAGTCCTCCTCTCCCAGCACCGGAACCCAGTGGCATTCGGCTCTCGCTCCCGAGGGCATATGATGGTTCTGCAGCCGGGTGTCAGGGGTTCCTCCTGCAGGTGGAACTCTACCTGGCCACCATACACCCGGCGCCCTCGGGATACGAGAGCGTATCCGCCCTCATCTCCTGTCTATCCGGCAAGGCGTTGGAGTGGGCCAACGCCGAATGGAGGGGAATAGACGCCGCCACCATCACCTACGCGGAGTTCTCCCGCCGCTTCAGGGCTGTGTTCGATCATCCACCTGAGGGGAAGGCGGCGGGGGAGCGTCTGTTCCACCTCCGACAGGGGAAGAGGAGTGCACAGGAGTTCGCCCTGGAGTTCCGGACTCTAGCGGCGGATGCGGGGTGGAATGAGAGGGCCCTCATCGACCATTACCGGTGTAGCCTACGAGAGGACGTTCGTCGTGAGCTGGCCTGCAGGGACACCAACCTATCCTTCGACCAGTTGGTGGACATTTCCATCCGTCTCGACACCCTGCTGGCTACCCGCGGACGTCCCGAGTGGGGGTCGTCCATTCCACCCTCCAGCACCTCCGAGCCGATTCCCGTGGAGCTCGGGGGTGCTGGCGCTAGGGAGAGGAGGAGAGAGAACCCGAGGGGGGCCGTCCCCTGCACCAACTGTGGCCGGGGAGGACACACTGCGGCTAGGTGCTGGGGAGGGTCTCCTGGGAGAGGGGACAACAGGTCACGCACTGGGGAGTCATTTCAGGTGAGTAGGCGCCCCACTTACCCAGAGCTCTCTGTTGGTCACCTGTGTATACCTGTGAGATTTCCACAGGTGGCACCTCATTCCCAGCATAAGGCGCTAGTAGATTCAGGCGCAGCTGGGAATTTTGTTGATCGTGAATTTTGTTATAGGTTAAGAATTCCCCTTCGGCCGGTAGAAGCCCCCTTTCCTGTTCATGCCCTAGACAGCCGGCCGCTGGGGTCGGGGTTGATCAGAGAAGTCACAGCACCACTTAAGATGACGACGCAGGGGGGTCATGAGGAGATCATTCAGTTTTATCTGATCGACTCTCCTGCGTATCCCGTGGTGCTGGGGCTTCCCTGGTTAAGCGCCCATAATCCTACCATTGCGTGGCAACAGAGGGCTCTTATGGAGTGGTCTGCCCAGTGTGTAGGGAGATGTCTAGGTGTTTCCTTAGGGGCGACCTCGGTGGAGAGTCCGAACCAAGTGCCCGCAATGCGCATTCCCCCTGAATATGAAGATTTAGCACTTGTGTTCAGCAAAACTAGGGCAACACGGCTACCACCTCATAGACAGGGGGATTGTGCGATAAATCTCCAAACGGGAGCGGCACTTCCGCGGAGTCGTGTGTATCCCCTGTCTCAAGAGGAGACAGCGGCTATGGAGACTTACATAGCAGAGTCCTTGGCACAGGGATACATACGGTCCTCCACTTCCCCGGTTTCCTCGAGTTTCTTCTTTGTGAAGTAGAAGGACGGGGGTTTGCGCCCGTGTATTGATTACCGTAGTCTCAATCAGATCACGGTTAAGTACAGTTACCCTCTTCCTCTGATTGCGACTATGACGGAGTCATTACGCGGAGCGCGGTTCTTCACAAAGTTGGATCTCAGGAGCACGTACAATCTGGTGCGCATTAGGGAGGGGGATGAATGGAAAACAGCATTTAGCACCACCTCGGGTCATTACGAGTATCTCGTCATGCCATACGGGTTAATGAATGCTCCTTCAGTCTTCCAATCCTTTGTTGACGAGATTTTCCGGGACATGCATGGGCTGGGTGTGGTAGTATACATCGACGACATCCTAGTGTACTCTTCTACACGAGCCGAGCATGTAGCCCTGGTGCGCCGAGTGTTGAGGAGGCTGTTGGAGCATGACTTGTATGTCAAGGCAGAGAAATGCTTGTTCTTCCAGGAGTCCGTCTCCTTTTTGGGTTATCGGTTGTCCGCGTCTGGTGTGAAGATAGAGGTTGACCGTGTGTTGGCCGTGCGTAATTGACAAACTCCAACCACTGTAAAAGAGGTGCAGCAGTTTTTGGGTTTTGCTAATTACTACCGGAGGTTTATCCGGGGCTTTGGACAGGTGGCAGCTCCCATTACGTCCCTGCTAAAGGGGGGTCCGGTGCGTTTGCAGTGGTCAGCTGAGGCGGACAGGGCATTTGGTAAACTTAAGAACCTGTTCACTTCGGCTCCGGTGCTGGCGCATCCGGACCCCGCTTTACCATTCCAAGTTGAGGTAGACGCGTCCGAGGCCGGTATTGGGGCAGTCCTGTCGCAACGGTCCGGCACGCCACCTAAACTCCGCCCCTGTGCGTTCTATTCTAAGAAGCTCAGCTCGGCGGAGCGCAATTATGACGTAGGGGACAGGGAGCTGTTAGCTGTAGTCCAGGCCCTAAAGGTGTGGAGGCATTGGCTTGAGGGGGCTCAACACCCTTTCCTCATTCTGACTGACCACCGTAACCTGGAGTACATCCGGGCAGCTAGGAGATTGAACCCTCGTCAGGCTAGGTGGAACATGTTCCTGACCCGGTTTGTTTTTAAGATCACATACATTCCAGGGTCCCAGAACGGTAAGGCAGACGCCCTGTCCCGGCGGTATGACACAGAGGAGAGGTCCATTGAGCCTACTCCCATACTGCCGGAGTCTTGTCTGGTGGCTCCTGTGGTGTGGGAGGTCGATGCGGAGATCGAGCGGGCACTGCGTACCGACCCTACTCCCCCAGAGTGTCCGGTGTGGCGGACGTACGTTCCGCTCGAGGTTCGTGACCGCCTTATTTATTGGGCTCATACATCACCCTCCTCTGGACATCCAGGTATTGGCCGGACAGTGCACTGCCTTAGCGTGAAATACTGGTGGCCAACGTTAGCTAGGGATGTGAGGGTTTATGTCTCCTCCTGCTCGGTGTGCGCCCTGCCCGTTCCACAACGACCATGGTCCCACCTCTCGGTGGATTTTGTGACAGACCTTCCCCCATCCCAGGGGAATACCACTATTTTGGTCGTTGTGGATCGGTTTTCCAAGGCCTGTCGTCTCCTCCCAATGCCGGGTCTCCCTACTGCCCTACAGACCGCTGAGGCCCTATTTACCCACGTTTTCCGGCACTATGGGGTGCCCGAGGATATAGTGTCTGACCGAGGTCCCCAGTTCACCTCCAGAGTCTGGGGGGCGTTCATGGAACGCTTGGGGGTCTCGGTGAGCCTTACCTCGGGTTACCACCCAGATAGCAATGGGCAGGTAGAACGAGTCAACTAGGATGTGGGTAGGTTTCTGAGGTCCTATTGCCAGGGCCGGCCGGAGGAGTGGTCAAGGTATATCCCCTGGGCAGAGATGGCACAGAACTCTCTCCGCCACTCCTCCACTAATCTAACCCCTTTCAAGTGTGTGTTGGGGTATCAGCCGGTTCTGGCACCATGGCACGAGAGCCAGATCGAGGCCCCTGCGGTGGACGAATGGATTCGGCGCTCGGAGGAGACGTGGAACGCTGCTCATGTCCATCTGCAGCGGGCCATCCGTCGACAGAAGGCGAGCGCCGATCGCCACCGCAGTGAGGGTCCGGTGTACGCACCGGGGGATCGAGTCTGGCTCTCGACTCGAAACCTGCCCCTCCGCCTGCCCTGCCGGAAGCTGGGTCGGCGGTTTGTGGGGCCCTTTAAAGTCCTGAGGAGATTGAACGAGGTGTGTTACAGGTTACAACTGCCTATTGATTATAAGAATATTAACCCCTCGTTCCATGTGTCTCTTCTCAGGCCGGTGGTAGCTGGTCCACTCCAGGAAGGTGAGATAGGAGAGACCCCTCCGCCCCCTCTGGACATCGAGGGAGCTCCGGCGTACACGGTCAGGACCATCTTGGACTCGAGACGTCGGATGGGGGGTCTCCAGTATCTCGTGGAGTGGGAGGGGTACGGTCCGGAGGAACGGTGCTGGGTGCCTAGGAGGGATATCCTAGATCCATCTCTCCTGACTGAGTTCCACCGTGGTCATCCCACGCGCCCGGCTCCGCGTCCTCCTGGTCGTCCCCGAGGCCGGGGTCGGCGCACGGCTGGAGCCGCGCGCCAAGGGGGGGGTACTGTCACGGATTCTGCCGAGGCTGCTCCTCCTCCTTGCTCGGGCAGGCTTCGGCGTTCGCCGTCCCCGGAGTACTAGCTGCCACCGTTAGATGTTTCAGTGTTTGATTGCTTTTGTCTGTTTATTGCACCTGTGTCCGTTTGTGTCTGATTATGTGTCCTATAAGTTGCCTGTTTTGTGTTGGTTAGTTTGTGTGTTGTTATTCGCCTGTCCGTTAGTGCTGCGTGTTTTCTCTGTTTGTTGTTTTTGTAGTTTACGCACAGTTTGCGTAATCGCTCGCCTCTGTTTTATGTTGAGGCCGTTGTTTGTATTGTGCCTTGTGTTGCACTAGTAAACTTTGTTGGACTAAGCTTCGGTGTCCTGCGCCTGACTCCCACACCACATTTACCTCAGCCTTTGACAACTATGACTTACTATCTGATATCTCTTAATTATAACTTCATATCTCATAATTATAACTTACTATCTCATAATTATAACTTACTATCTCATAATTATGACTCACTATCTCATAAATATGACTTACTATCTCATAATTATGACTCACTATATCATAATTATGAATTACTATCTCATAATTATGATTTACTATCTCATAATTATAACTTACTATCGCATAACTATGACTCACTATCTCATAATTATAACTTACTATCTCACTATATCATAATTATAACTTACTATCTCATATTTCATAATTATAACTTACTATCTCATCATTATAACTTACTATCTCATAATTATGACTCACTATCTCATAATTATAACTTACTATCTCATAATTATGTCTTACTATCTCATATTTATAACTTACTATCTCATCATTATAACTTACTATCTCATAATTATGACTCACTATCTCATAATTATAACTTACTATCTCATAATTATGACTTACTATCTCATAATTAAAACTTACTATCTCATCATCATAACTTACTATCTCATAATAATGACTCACTATCTCATAATTATAACTTACTATCGCATAACTATGACTCACTATCTCATAATTATAACTTACTATCTCATATCTCGTAATTATTACTTACTATCTCGTATCTCATAATTATAACTTACTATCTCATCATTATAACTTACTATCTCATAATTATAACTTACTATCTCATAATTATAACTTACTATCTCATAATTATGACTCACTATATCATAATTATAAATTACTATCTCATAATTATGACTTACTATCTCATAATTATAACTTACTATCTCACTATATCATAATTATAACTTACTATCTCATATTTCATAATTATAACTTACTATCTCATCATTATAACTTACTATCTCATAATTATGACTCACTATCTCATAATTATAACTTACTATCTCATAATTATGTCTTACTATCTCATATTTATAACTTACTATCTCATCATTATAACTTACTATCTCATAATTATGACTCACTATCTCATAATTATAACTTACTATCTCATAATTATGACTTACTATCTCATAATTAAAACTTACTATCTCATCATCATAACTTACTATCTCATAATTATGACTCACTATCTCATAATTATAACTTACTATCTCATAACTATGACTCACTATCTCATAATTATAACTTACTATCTCATATCTCGTAATTATTACTTACTATCTCGTATCTCATAATTATAACTTACTATCTCATAATTATAACTTAATATCTCATAATAAGTAATAATTATGAGATACGAGATAGTAAGTAATAATTACGAGATATGAGATAGTAAGTTATAATTATGAGATAGTGAGTCAAAATTATGAGATATTAACTTATAATTATGAGATAGTAAGTTATAATTATGAGATACGAGATAGTAATCTCATAATTATATATATATATAACTTACTATCTCATAATTATGACTCACTATCTCATAATTATAACTTACTATCTCATAATTATGACTTACTATCTCATAATTATAACTTACTATCTCATAATTATAACTTACTATCTCATAATTATGACTCACTATATCATAATTATGAATTACTATCTCATAATTACGACTTACTATCTCATAATTATAACTTACTATCTCACTATATCATAATTATAACTTACTATCTCATATTTCATAATGATAACTTACTATCTCATCATTATAACTTACTATCTCATAATTATGACTCACTATCTCATAATTATAACTTACTATCTCATAATTATGTCTTACTATCTCATAATTATGACTCACTATCTCATAATTGTAACTTACTATCTCATAATTATGACTCACTTTCTCATAATTATGACTTACTATCTCATAATTATGACTTACTATCTCATAATTATAACTTACTATCTCATATCTCATAATTATAACTTACTATATCATATATTATAATTATAACTTACTATCTCATAATTATGACTCACTATATCATAATTATAACTTACTATCTCACTATATCATAATTATAATTTACTATCTCATAAATATGACTCACTATCTCATCATTATAACTTACTATCTCTTCTCTTAATTATTACTTGCCATCTCATATGTCATAATTATAACTTAATATCTCATAACTATGACTCACTATATCATAATTATATTTTTATATCTCATAATTATGACTTACTATCTCATAATTATAACTTACTATCTCACTATATCATAATTATAACTTACAATCTCATAATTATGACTCACTATCTCATAATTATTTCTCACTATCTCATCATTATAAATTACTATCTCATAATCATGATGTACTATCTCATCATTATTACTTACTATCTCATAATAATGACTTACTATTTCATCATTATAACTTACTATCTCATAATTATTACTCACTATATCATAACTATAACTTACTATCTCATAATTATCACTTACTATCTCATAATTATAACTTACTATCTCATATCTCTTAATTATGACTTACTATCTCATATCTCATAATTATAACTTACTATATTCTATCTCATAATTATGACTTACTATCTCATAATTATGACTCACTATATCATAATTATAACTTACTATCTCATAATTATGACTTACTATCTCATAATTATGACTTACTATCTCATAATTATAACTTACTATCTCATAATTATCACTTACTATCTCATAATTATAACTTACTATCTCACTATATCATAATTATAACTTACTATCTCATAATTATGACTCACTATATAATAATTATAACGTACAATCTCATAATTATGACTCACTATCTCATAATTATTTCTCACTATCTAATCATTATAAATTACTATCTCATTATTATGACGTACTATCTCATCATTATTACTTACTATCTCATAATTATGACTTACTATCTCATCATTATAACTTAATATCTCATAATTATGACTCACTATCTCATAATCATAACTTACTATCTCATATCTCTTAATTATGACTTACTATCTCATATCTCATAATTATAATTTACTATCTCCTATCTCATAATTATGACTTACTATCTCATAATTATGACTCACTATATCATAATTATGACTCACTATATCATAATTATAACTTACTATCTCATAATTATGACTTACTATCTCATAATTATCACTTACTATCTCATAATTATAACTTACTATCTCACTATATCATAATTATGACTCACTATCTCATAATTATTTCTCACTATCTCATCATTATAAATTACTATCTCATTATTATGACGTACTATCTCATAATTATAACTTACTATCTCATATCTCATAATTATAACTTACTATCTCCTATCTCATAATTATGACTTACTATCTCATAATTATGACTCACTATATCATAATTATGACTCACTATATCATAATTATAACTTACTATCTCATAATTATGACTTACTATCTCATAATTATCACTTACTATCTCATAATTATAACTTACTATCTCACTATATCATAATTATGACTCACTATCTCATAATTATTTCTCACTATCTCATCATTATAAATTACTATCTCATTATTATGACGTACTATCTCATAATTATAACTAACTATCTCATATCTCGTAATTATTACTTACTATCTCGTATCTCATAATTATAACTTACTATCTCATAATTATAACTTAATATCTCATAATAAGTAATAATTATGAGATACGAGATAGTAAGTAATAATTACGAGATATGAGATAGTAAGTTATAATTATGAGATAGTGAGTCAAAATTATGAGATATTAACTTATAATTATGAGATAGTAAGTTATAATTATGAGATACGAGATAGTAATCTCATAATTATATATATATATAACTTACTATCTCATAATTATGACTCACTATCTCATAATTATAACTTACTATCTCATAATTATGACTTACTATCTCATAATTATAACTTACTATCTCATAATTATAACTTACTATCTCATAATTATGACTCACTATATCATAATTATGAATTACTATCTCATAATTACGACTTACTATCTCATAATTATAACTTACTATCTCACTATATCATAATTATAACTTACTATCTCATATTTCATAATGATAACTTACTATCTCATCATTATAACTTACTATCTCATAATTATGACTCACTATCTCATAATTATAACTTACTATCTCATAATTATGTCTTACTATCTCATAATTATGACTCACTATCTCATAATTGTAACTTACTATCTCATAATTATGACTCACTTTCTCATAATTATGACTTACTATCTCATAATTATGACTTACTATCTCATAATTATAACTTACTATCTCATATCTCATAATTATAACTTACTATATCATATATTATAATTATAACTTACTATCTCATAATTATGACTCACTATATCATAATTATAACTTACTATCTCACTATATCATAATTATAATTTACTATCTCATAAATATGACTCACTATCTCATCATTATAACTTACTATCTCTTCTCTTAATTATTACTTGCCATCTCATATGTCATAATTATAACTTAATATCTCATAACTATGACTCACTATATCATAATTATATTTTTATATCTCATAATTATGACTTACTATCTCATAATTATAACTTACTATCTCACTATATCATAATTATAACTTACAATCTCATAATTATGACTCACTATCTCATAATTATTTCTCACTATCTCATCATTATAAATTACTATCTCATAATCATGATGTACTATCTCATCATTATTACTTACTATCTCATAATAATGACTTACTATTTCATCATTATAACTTACTATCTCATAATTATTACTCACTATATCATAACTATAACTTACTATCTCATAATTATCACTTACTATCTCATAATTATAACTTACTATCTCATATCTCTTAATTATGACTTACTATCTCATATCTCATAATTATAACTTACTATATTCTATCTCATAATTATGACTTACTATCTCATAATTATGACTCACTATATCATAATTATAACTTACTATCTCATCATTATTACTTACTATCTCATAATTATGACTTACTATCTCATCATTATAACTTAATATCTCATAATTATGACTCACTATCTCATAATCATAACTTACTATCTCATATCTCTTAATTATGACTTACTATCTCATATCTCATAATTATAACTTACTATCTCCTATCTCATAATTATGACTTACTATCTCATAATTATGACTCACTATATCATAATTATGACTCACTATATCATAATTATAACTTACTATCTCATAATTATGACTTACTATCTCATAATTATCACTTACTATCTCATAATTATAACTTACTATCTCACCATATCATAATTATGACTCACTATCTCATAATTATTTCTCACTATCTCATCATTATAAATTACTATCTCATTATTATGACGTACTATCTCATAATTATAACTTACTATCTCATATCTCATAATTATAACTTACTATCTCCTATCTCATAATTATGACTTACTATCTCATAATTATGACTCACTATATCATAATTATGACTCACTATATCATAATTATAACTTACTATCTCATAATTATGACTTACTATCTCATAATTATCACTTACTATCTCATAATTATAACTTACTATCTCACTATATCATAATTATGACTCACTATCTCATAATTATTTCTCACTATCTCATCATTATAAATTACTATCTCATTATTATGACGTACTATCTCATAATTATAACTAACTATCTCATATCTCGTAATTATTACTTACTATCTCGTATCTCATAATTATAACTTACTATCTCATAATTATAACTTAATATCTCATAATAAGTAATAATTATGAGATACGAGATAGTAAGTAATAATTACGAGATATGAGATAGTAAGTTATAATTATGAGATAGTGAGTCAAAATTATGAGATATTAACTTATAATTATGAGATAGTAAGTTATAATTATGAGATACGAGATAGTAATCTCATAATTATATATATATATAACTTACTATCTCATAATTATGACTCACTATCTCATAATTATAACTTACTATCTCATAATTATGACTTACTATCTCATAATTATAACTTACTATCTCATAATTATAACTTACTATCTCATAATTATGACTCACTATATCATAATTATGAATTACTATCTCATAATTACGACTTACTATCTCATAATTATAACTTACTATCTCACTATATCATAATTATAACTTACTATCTCATATTTCATAATGATAACTTACTATCTCATCATTATAACTTACTATCTCATAATTATGACTCACTATCTCATAATTATAACTTACTATCTCATAATTATGTCTTACTATCTCATAATTATGACTCACTATCTCATAATTGTAACTTACTATCTCATAATTATGACTCACTTTCTCATAATTATGACTTACTATCTCATAATTATGACTTACTATCTCATAATTATAACTTACTATCTCATATCTCATAATTATAACTTACTATATCATATATTATAATTATAACTTACTATCTCATAATTATGACTCACTATATCATAATTATAACTTACTATCTCACTATATCATAATTATAATTTACTATCTCATAAATATGACTCACTATCTCATCATTATAACTTACTATCTCTTCTCTTAATTATTACTTGCCATCTCATATGTCATAATTATAACTTAATATCTCATAACTATGACTCACTATATCATAATTATATTTTTATATCTCATAATTATGACTTACTATCTCATAATTATAACTTACTATCTCACTATATCATAATTATAACTTACAATCTCATAATTATGACTCACTATCTCATAATTATTTCTCACTATCTCATCATTATAAATTACTATCTCATAATCATGATGTACTATCTCATCATTATTACTTACTATCTCATAATAATGACTTACTATTTCATCATTATAACTTACTATCTCATAATTATTACTCACTATATCATAACTATAACTTACTATCTCATAATTATCACTTACTATCTCATAATTATAACTTACTATCTCATATCTCTTAATTATGACTTACTATCTCATATCTCATAATTATAACTTACTATATTCTATCTCATAATTATGACTTACTATCTCATAATTATGACTCACTATATCATAATTATAACTTACTATCTCATAATTATGACTTACTATCTCATAATTATGACTTACTATCTCATAATTATAACTTACTATCTCATAATTATCACTTACTATCTCATAATTATAACTTACTATCTCACTATATCATAATTATAACTTACTATCTCATAATTATGACTCACTATATAATAATTATAACGTACAATCTCATAATTATGACTCACTATCTCATAATTATTTCTCACTATCTAATCATTATAAATTACTATCTCATTATTATGACGTACTATCTCATCATTATTACTTACTATCTCATAATTATGACTTACTATCTCATCATTATAACTTAATATCTCATAATTATGACTCACTATCTCATAATCATAACTTACTATCTCATATCTCTTAATTATGACTTACTATCTCATATCTCATAATTATAACTTACTATCTCCTATCTCATAATTATGACTTACTATCTCATAATTATGACTCACTATATCATAATTATGACTCACTATATCATAATTATAACTTACTATCTCATAATTATGACTTACTATCTCATAATTATCACTTACTATCTCATAATTATAACTTACTATCTCACTATATCATAATTATGACTCACTATCTCATAATTATTTCTCACTATCTCATCATTATAAATTACTATCTCATTATTATGACGTACTATCTCATAATTATAACTAACTATCTCATATCTCATAATTATAACTTGCTATCTCATTTCTCATAATTATGACTTACTATCTCATAATTATGACTCACTATATCATAATTATAACTTATTATCTCATAATTATGACTTACTATCTCATTATTATGACGTACTATCTCATAATTATAACTAACTATCTCATATCTCATAATTATAACTTACTATCTCATATCTCATAATTATGACTTACTATCTCATAATTATGACTCACTATATCATAATTATAACTTATTATCTCATAATTATGACTTACTATCTCATAATTATGACTTACTATCTCATAATTATAACTTACTATCTCATATCTCATAATTATAACTTACTATCTCATATCTCATAATTATGACTTACTATCTCATAATTATGACTCACTATATCATAATTATAACTTATTATCTCATAATTATGACTCACTATATCATAACTATAACTTACTATCTCATAATTATCACGTACTATATTATAATTATAACTTACTATCTTACTATATTATAATTATAGCTTACTATCTCATAATTACGACTTACTATCTAATAATTATAACTTACTATCTCATATCTCATAATTATAACTTACTATATCATATCTCATAATTATAACTTACTATCTCATAGTTATGACTCACTATCTCATAATTATAACTTACTATCTCATATGTCATAATTACAACTTAATATCTCATAATTATGACTCACTATATCATAATTGTAACTTCAAATCTCATAATTATGACTCACTATCTCATAATTATAACTAACTATCTCATATCTAATAATTATAACTTACTATCTCATATCTCATAATTATGACTTACTATCTCATAATTATGACTCACTATATCATAATTATAACTTACTATCTCATAATTATAACCTACTATCTCATATCTCCTAATTATAACTTACTATCTCACTATATCATAATTATAACTTACTATCTCATAAATATGACTTACTATCTATAATAATAATAATAATATGCCATTTAGCAGACGCTTTTATCCAAAGCGACTTAAAGTCATGCGTGCATACATATTTTTTTTGTGTATGGGTGGTCCCGGGGATCGAACCCACTACCTTGGCGTTATAAGCGCCGTGCTCTACCAGCTGAGCTACAGAGGACCATCATTATAACTTACTATCTCATCATTATAACTTACTATCTCATAATTATGACTCACCATATAATTATAACTTACTATCTCATAATTACGACTTACTATCTAATAATTATAACTTACTATCTCATATCTAATAATTATAACTTACTATATCATATGTCATAATTATAACTTACTATCTCGTAGTTATGACTCACTATCTCATAATTATAACTTACTATCTCATATGTCATAATTATAACTTAATATCTCATAATTATGACTCACTATATCATAATTGTAACTTCAAATCTCATAATTATGACTCACTATCTCATAATTATAACTAACTATCTGATATCTAATAATTATAACTTACTATCTCATATCTCATAATTATGACTTACTAGCTCATAATTATGACTCACTATATCATAATTATAACTTATTATCTCATAATTATGACTTACTATCTCATAATTATGACTTACTATCTCATAATTATAACTTACTATCTCATATCTCATAATTATAACTTACTATCTCATATGTCATAATTATAACTTACTATCTCATAATTATGACTCACTATCTCATAATTGTAACTTACTATCTCATAATTATGACTCACTTTCTCATAATTATGACTTACTATCTCATAATTATGACTTACTATCTGATAATTATAACTTACTATCTCATATCTCATAATTATAACTTACTATATCATATATTATAATTATAACTTACTATCTCATAATTATGACTCATTATATCATAATTATAACTTACTATCTCACTATATCATAATTATAATTTACTATCTCATAAATATGACTTACTATCTCATCATTATAACTTACTATCTCATAATTATGACTCACTATCTCATGATTATAACTTACTATCTCATCTCTTAATTATTACTTGCCATCTCATATGTCATAATTATAACTTAATATCTCATAACTATGACTCACTATATCATAATTATAACTTAATATCTCATAATTATGACTTACTATCTCATAATTATAACTTACTATCTCACTATATCATAATTATAACTTACAATCTCATAATTATGACTCACTATCTCATAATTATTTCTCACTATCTCATCATTATAAATTACTATCTCATAATCATGATGTACTATCTCATCATTATTACTTACTATCTCATAATAATGACTTACTATTTCATCATTATAACTTACTATCTCATAATTATGACTCACTATATCATAATTATAACTTATTATCTCATAATTATGACTCACTATATCATAACTATAACTTACTATCTCATAATTATAACTTACTATCTCATCATTATAACTTACTATCTCATAATTATGACTCACCATATAATTATAACTTACTATCTCATAATTATGACTTACTATCTAATAATTATAACTTACTATCTCATATCTCATAATTATAACCTACTATATCATATGTCATAATTATAACTTACTATCTCGTAGTTATGACTCACTATCTCATAATTATAACTTACTATCTCATATGTCATAATTATAACTTAATATCTCATAATTATGACTCACTATATCATAATTGTAACTTCAAATCTCATAATTATGACTCACTATCTCATAATTATAACTAACTATCTGATATCTCATAATTATAACTTACTATCTCATATCTCATAATTATGACTTACTATCTCATAATTATGACTCACTATATCATAATTATAACTTATTATCTCATAATTATGACTTACTATCTCATAATTATGACTTACTATCTCATAATTATAACTTACTATCTCATATCTCATAATTATAACTTACTATCTCATATGTCATAATTATAACTTACTATCTCATAATTATGACTCACTATCTCATAATTGTAACTTACTATCTCATAATTATGACTCACTTTCTCATAATTATGACTTACTATCTCATAATTATGACTTACTATCTGATAATTATAACTTACTATCTCATATCTCATAATTATAACTTACTATCTCATATGTCATAATTATAACTTACTATCTCATAATTATGACTCTATCTCATAATTGTAACTTACTATCTCATAATTATGACTCACTTTCTCATAATTATGACTTACTATCTCATAATTATGACTTACTATCTGATAATTATAACTTACTATCTCATATCTCATGATTATAACTTACTATATCATATATTATAATTATAACTTACTATCTCATAATTATGACTCACTATATCATAATTATAACTTACTATCTCATAATTATTACTCACTATATCATAACTATAACTTACTATCTCATAATTATCACTTACTATCTCATAATTATAACTTACTATCTCATATCTCTTAATTATAACTTACTATCTCATATCTCATAATTATAACTTACTATATTCTATCTCATAATTATGACTTACTATCTCATAATTATGACTCACTATATCATAATTATAACTTACTATCTCATAATTATGACTTACTATCTCATAATTATGACTTACTATCTCATAATTATAACTTACTATCTCATAATTATCACTTACTATCTCATAATTATAACTTACTATCTCACTATATCATAATTATAACTTACTATCTCATAATTATGACTCACTATATAATAATTATAACGTACAATCTCATAATTATGACTCACTATCTCATAATTATTTCTCACTATCTAATCATTATAAATTACTATCTCATTATTATGACGTACTATCTCATCATTATTACTTACTATCTCATAATTATGACTTACTATCTCATCATTATAAATTACTATCTCATAATCATGATGTACTATCTCATCATTATTACTTACTATCTCATAATAATGACTTACTATTTCATCATTATAACTTACTATCTCATAATTATGACTCACTATATCATAACTATAACTTACTATCTCATAATTATCACTTACTATCTCATAATTATAACTTACTATCTCATATCTCTTAATTATGACTTACTATCTCATATCCCATAATTATAACTTACTATATTCTATCTCATAATTATGACTTACTATCTCATAATTATGACTCACTATATCATAATTATAACTTACTATCTCATAATTATGACTTACTATCTCATAATTATGACTTACTATCTCATAATTATAACTTACTATCTCATAATTATCACTTACTATCTCATAATTATAACTTACTATCTCACTATATCATAATTATAATTTACTATCTCATAATTATGACTCACTATATAATAATTATAACGTACAATATCATAATTATGACTCACTATCTCATAATTATTTCTCACTATCTAATCATTATAAATTACTATCTCATTATTATGACGTACTATCTCATCATTATAACTTACTATCTCATAATTATGACTCACTATCTCATAATTATAACTTACTATCTCATATCTCTTAATTATGACTTACTATCTCATATCTCATAATTATAACTTACTATCTCCTATCTCATAATTATGACTTACTATCTCATAATTATGACTCACTATATCATAATTATGACTCACTATATCATAATTATAACTTACTATCTCATAATTATGACTTACTATCTCACAATTATAACTTACTATCTCATAATTATCACTTACTATCTCATAATTATAACTTACTATCTCACTATATCATAATTATGACTCACTATCTCACAATTATTTCTCACTATCTCATCATTATAAATTACTATCTCATTATTATGACGTACTATCTCATAATTATAACTAACTATCTCATATCTCATAATTATAACTTGCTATCTCATTTCTCATAATTATGACTCACTATATCATAATTATAACTTATTATCTCATAATTATGACTTACTATCTCATTATTATGACGTACTATCTCATAATTATAACTAACTATCTCATATCTCATAATTATAACTTACTTTCTCATATCTCATAATTATGACTTATTATCTCATAATTATGACTCACTATATCATAATTATAACTTATTATCTCATAATTATGACTTACTATCTCATAATTATGACTTACTATCTCATAATTATAACTTACTATCTCATATCTCATAATTATAACTTACTATCTCATATCTCATAATTATGACTTACTATCTCATAATTATGACTCACTATATCATAATTATAACTTATTATCTCATAATTATGACTCACTATATCATAACTATAACTTACTATCTCATAATTATCACGTACTATATTATAATTATAACTTACTATCTTACTATATTATAATTATAACTTACTATCTCATAATTACGACTTACTATCTAATAATTATAACTTACTATCTCATATCTCATAATTATAACTTACTATATCATATCTCATAATTATAACTTACTATCTCATAGTTATGACTCACTATCTCATAATTATAACTTACTATCTCATATGTCATAATTACAACTTAATATCTCATAATTATGACTCACTATATCATAATTGTAACTTCAAATCTCATAATTATGACTGACTATCTCATAATTATAACTAACTATCTCATATCTCATAATTATAACTTACTATCTCATATCTCATAATTATGACTTACTATCTCATAATTGACTCACTATATCATAATTATACCTTATTATCTCATAATTATGACTTACTATCTCATAATTATGACTTACTATCTCATAATTAAAACTTACTATCTCATATCTCATAATTATAACTTACTATCTCATATGTCATAATTATAACTTACTATCTCATAATTATGACTCACTATCTCATAATTATAACTTACTCTCTCATAATTATGACTCACCTTCTCATAATTATGACTTACTATCTCATAATTACGACTTACTATCTCATAATTATAACTTACTATCTCATATCTCATAATTATAACTTACTATATCATATATTATAATTATAACTTACTATCTCATAATTATGACTCACTATATCATAATTATAACTTACTATCTCATAATTATAACTTACTATCTCATATCTCATAATTATAACTTACTATCTCACTATATCATAATTATAACTTACTATCTCATAATTATGACTCACTATCTCATAATTATAACTTACTCTCTCATAATTATGACTCACTTTCTCATAATTATGACTTACTATCTCATAATTACGACTTACTATCTCATAATTATAACTTACTATCTCATATCTCATAATTATAACTTACTATATCATATATTATAATTATAACTTACTATCTCATAATTATGACTCACTATCTCATCATTATAACTTACTATCTCATAATTATGACTAACTATCTCATGATTATAACTTACTATCTCATCTCTTAATTATTACTTGCCATCTCATATGTCATAATTATAACTTAATATCTCATAACTATGACTCACTATATCATAATTATAACTTAATATCTCATAATTATGACTTACTATCTCATAATTATAACTTACTATCTCACTATATCATAATTATAACTTACTATCTCAAAATTATGACTCACTATATAATAATTATAACTTACAATCTCATAATTATGCCTCAATATCTCATAATTATTTCTCACTATCTCATTTTTATGAATTACTATCTCATAATTATGAATCACTAACTCATGATTATAACTTACTATCTCATCTCTTAATTATTACTTGCCATCTCATATGTCATAATTATAACTTAATATCTCATAATTATGACTCACTATATCATAACTATAACTTACTATCTCATAATTATCACTTACTATCTCATAATTATCACTTACTATCTCACTATATCATAATTATAACTTACTATCTCATAATTATGACTTACTATCTCATCATTATAACTTACTATCTCATAATTATGACTCACTATCTCATAATTATAACTTACTATCTCATATCTCTTAATTATGACTTACTATCTCATATCTCATAATGATAACTTACTATCTTCTATCTCATAATTATGACTTACTATCTCATAATTATGACTCACCATATCATAATTATAACTTACTATCTCATAATTATGACTTACTATCTCATAATTATAACTTACTATCTCATAATTATCACTTACTATCTCATAATTATAACTTACTATCTCACTATATCATAATTATAACTTACTATCTCATAATTATGACTCACTATATAATAATTATAACTTACAATCTCATAATTATGACTCACTATCTCATAATTATTTCTCACTATCTCATCATTATAAATTACTATCTCATTATTATGACGTACTATCTCATCATTATTACTTACTATCTCATAATAATGAATTACTATCTCATCATTATAACTTACTATCTCATAATTATGACTCACTATATCATAACTGTAACTTACTATCTCATAATTATCACTTACTATCTCATAATTATAACTTACTATCTTACTATATTATAATTATAACTTACTATCTCATAATTATGACTTACTATCTCATCATTATAACTTACTATCTCATAATTATGACTCACCATATCATAATTATAACTTACTATCTCATAATTACGACTTACTATCTAATAATTATAACTTACTATCTCATATCTCATAATTATAACTTACTATATCATATCTCATAATTATAACTTACTATCTCATAGTTATGACTCACTATCTCATAATTATAACTCACTATCTCATATCTCATAATTATTACTTACTATCTCATAATTATAACTTACTATCTCATAATTATAACTTACTATCTCATATCTCATAATTATAACTTACTATCTCATCATTATAACTTACTATCTCATGATTATAACTTACTATCGCATCATTATAACTTACTATCTCATAATTATGACTCACTATATCATATTTATAACTTACTATCTCATAATTATGACTTACTATCTCATATTTATAACTTACTATCTCATAATTATAACTTACTAATCTCATATCTAATAATCATAACCTACTATCTCATATCTAATAATCATAACTTACTATCTCATAATTATAACTTACTAATCTCATATCTAATAATCATAACTTACTATCTCATATCTAATAATCATAACTTACTATCTCATAATTATAACTTACTAATCTAATAATAATAACTTACTATCTCATATCTAATAATCATAACTTACTATCTCATAATTATGACTTACTATCTCATAATCATAACTTACTAATCTCATATCTAATAATCATAACTTACTATCTCATATATAATAATCATAACTTACTATCTCATAATTATAATTTACTAATCTCATATCTCATAATTATAACTTACTATCTCATATCTCTTAATTATAACTTACTATCTCATAATTATAACTTACTAATCTCATATCTAATAATCATAACTTACTATCTCATATATAATAATCATAACTTAATATGTCATAATTATAACTTACTAATCTCATATCTCATAATTATGACTTACTATCTCATCATTATAACTTACTATCTCATAATTATGACTCACCATATCATAATTATAATTTACTATCTCATAATTATGACTCAATATCTAATAATTATTACTCACTATATCATAATTATAACTTAATATCTCATAATTATGACTTACTATCTCATCATTATAACTTACTATCTCATAATTATGACTCACTATCTCATAATTATAACTTATTATCTCATATCTCGTAATTATTACTTACTATCTCGTATCTCATAATTATAACTTACTATCTCATAATTATGACTCACTATCTCATAATTATAACTTACTATCTCATATCTCGTAATTATTACTTACTATCTCGTATCTCATAATTATAACTTACTATCTCATAATTATAACTTACTATCTCATATCTCATAATTATGACTTACTATCTCATAATTATGACTCACTATATCATAATTATAACTTATTATCTCATAATTATGACTCACTATATCATAACTATAACTTACTATCTCATAATTATCACTTACTATCTCATAATTATAACTTACTATCTTACTATATTATAATTATAACTTACTATCTCATAATTATGACTTACTATCTTATCATTATAACTTACTATCTCACAATATCATAATTATAACTTACTATCTCATAATCATAACTTACTATCTCATATCTCATAATTATAACTTATTATCTCATATCTCATAATTATAACTTACTATCTCCCTATATCATAATTGTAACTTACTATCTCATAATTATGACTTACTATCTCATAAATATAACTTACTATCTCATATCTCATAATTATAACTTATTATCCATATCTCATAATTATAACTTACTATCTCATATCTCATAATTATGACTTACTATCTCATAATTTAACCTACTATCTCATATCTCATAATTGTTACTTACTATCTCAAAATTATAACTTACTATCTCATATCTTAATATTATGACTTACTATCTCATATCTCATAATTATAATTACTATCTCATAATTATGACTCACTATCTCATAATTATAACTTACTATCTCATATCTTAATATTATAACTTACTATCTCAAATCTTAGAATTATAACTTACTATCTCATAATTATGACACACTATATCATAATTATAACTTACTATCTCATATTTATGACTTACTATCTCATAATTTAACTTACTATCTCCCTATATCATAATTATGACTTACTATCTCATAATTATGACTTACTATCTCATAATTTAACCTACTATCTCATATCTCATAATTGTTACTTACTATCTCAAAATTATAACTTACTATCTCATATCTCATAATTATAACTTACTATCTCATAATTATTACTTACTATCTCATAATTATTACTTACTGTCTCATATCTCATAATTATAACTTATTATCTCATATCTTATAATTATAACTTACATTCTCATAATTATGATTTAATATCTCATAATTGAACTTACTATCTCACTATATCATAATTATAACTTACTATCTCATAATTATTACTTACTATCTCATAATTATTACTTACTATGTCATATCTCATAATTATGACTTACTATCTCATAATTATGACTCACTATATCATAATTATGACTTACTATCTCATACTTATGACTTACTATCTCATAATTATAACGTACTAATCTCATATCTCATAATTATGACTTACTATCTCATACTTATGACTTACTATCTCATAATTATAACGTACTAATCTCATATCTCATTATTATTACTTACTATCACATACAGTGGGGAAAGAAAGTACTTAGTCAGCCACCAATTGTGCAAGTTCTCCCACTTAAAAAGATGAGAGATGCCTGTAATTTTCATCATAGGTACACGTCAACTATGACAGTCAAACTGAGGAAAGAAAATCCAGAAAATCACATTGTAGGATTTTTAATGAATTTATTTGCAAATTATGGTGGAAAATAAGTATTTGGTCACCTACAAACAAGCAAGATTTCTGGCTCTCACAGACCTGTACCTTCTTTAAGAGGCTCCTCTGTCCTCCACTCGTTACCTGTATTAATGGCACCTGTTTGAACTTGTTATCAGTATAAAAGACACCTGTCCACAACCTCAAACAGTCACACTCCAAACTCCACTATGGCCAAGACCAAAGAGCTGTCAAAGGACACCAGAAACAAAATTGTAGACCTGCACCAGGCTGGGAAGACTGAATCTGCAATAGGTAAGCAGCTTGGTTTGAAGAAATCAACTGTGGGAGCAATTATTAGGAAATGGAAGACATACAAGACCACTGATAATCTCCCTCGATCTGGGGCTCCACGCAAGATCTCACCCCGTGGGGTCAAAATGATCACAAGAACGGTGAGCAAAAATCCCAGAACCACACGGGGGGACCTAGTGAATGACCTGCAGAGAGCTGGGACCAAAGTAACAAAGCCTACCATCAGTAACACACTACGCCGCCAGGGACTCAAATCCTGCAGTGCCAGACGTGTCCCCCTGCTTAAGCCAGTACATGTCCAGGCCCGTCTGAAGTTTGCTAGAGTGCATTTGGATGATCCAGAAGAGGATTGGGAGAATGTCATATGGTCAGATGAAACCAAAATAGAACTTTTTGGTAAAAACTCAACTCGTCGTGTTTGGAGGACAAAGAATGCTGAGTTGCATCCAAAGAACACCATACCTACTGTGAAGCATGGGGGTGGAAACATCATGCTTTTGGGCTGTTTTTCTGCAAAGGGACCAGGACGACTGATCCGTGTAAAGGAAAGAATGAATGGGGCCATGTATCGTGAGATTTTGAGTGAAAACCTCCTTCCATCAGCAAGGGCATTGAAGATGAAACGTGGCTGGGTCTTTCAGCATGACAATGATCCCAAACACACCGCCCGGGCAACGAAGGAGTGGCTTCGTAAGAAGCATTTCAAGGTCCTGGAGTGGCCTAGCCAGTCTCCAGATCTCAACCCCATAGAAAATCTTTGGAGGGAGTTGAATGTCCGTGTTGCCCAGGGACAGCCCCAAAACATCACTGCTCTAGAGGAGATCTGCATGGAGGAATGGGCCAAAATACCAGCAACAGTGTGTGAAAACCTTGTGAAGACTTACAGAAAACGTTTGACCTGTGTCATTGCCAACAAAGGGTATATAACAAAGTATTGAGAAACTTTTGTTATTGATCAAATACTTATTTTCAACCATAATTTGCAAATAAATTCATTAAAAATCCTACAATGTGATTTTCTGGATTTTCTTTTCTCATTTTGTCTGTCATAGTTGACGTGTACCTATGATAAAAATTACAGGCCTCTCTCATCTTTTTAAGTGGGAGAACTTGCACAATTGGTGGCTGACTAAATACTTTTTTCCCCCACTGTATCTCATAATTATAACTTACTATATCATATCTAATAATTATAACTTACTATCTCATCATTATAACTTGCTATCTCATAATTATAACTTACATTCTCATAATTATAACTTACTATCTCATGATTATGACTCACTATCTCATAATTATGACTCACTATCTCATAATTATAACTTACATTCTCATTATTATGACTTACTATCTCATAATTATAACTTACTATCTCATAATTATGACTCACCATCTCATAATTATAACTTACTCTCTCATAATTATGACTCACTATATCATAATTATAACTTACTATCTCATAATTATGACTTACTATCTCATAATTATAACTTACTATCTCACTATATCATAATTATAACTTACTATCTCATAATTATGACTTACTATCTCATATCTCATAATTATAAATTACTATATCATAATTATAACGTACTAATCTCATATCTCATAATTATGACTTACTATCTCATAATTATGACTTACTATCTCATAATTATAACTTACTATCACATATCTCATAATTATGACTTACTATCTCATATCTCATAATTATAAATTACTATATAATAATTATGTCTCACTATCTCATAATTATAACTTACTATCTCATAATTATAACGTACTAATCTCATATCTCATAATTATGACTTGCTATCTCATCATTATGACTCACTATCTCATAATTATAACTTACTATCTCATAAATATGACTCACTATCTCATAATTGTAACTTATTATTTCATAATTATATCTTACTATCTCATATCTCATAGTTATAACTTACTATCTCATAATTATGACTCACTTTATCATAATTATAACTTATTATCTCATAATTATCACTTACTATCTCATAATTATGACTTACTATCTCATAATTATAACGTACTAATCTCATATCTCATAATTATGATTTACTATCTCATCATTATGACTCACTATCTCATAATTGTAACTTACTATTTCATAATTATATCTTACTATCTCATAATTATGACACACTTTATCATAATTATAACTTATTATCTCATAATTATCACTTACTATCTCATAATTATAACTTACTATCTCATATCTCATAGTTATAACTTACTATCTCATAATTATGACTCACTTTATCATAATTATAACTTACTATCTCATAATTATAATTTACTATCTCATAATTATGACTCACTTTATCATAATTATAACTTATTATCTCATAATTATCACTTACTATCTCATAATTATAACTTACTATCTCATATCTCATAATTATAACTTATTATCTCATATCTCATAATTATGACTTACTATCTCATATCTCATAATTATAACTTACTATCTCATAAGTATGACTCACTTCATCATAATTATAACTTATTATCTCATAATTATCACTTACTATCTCATAATTATTTCTCACTATATCATAATTATCACTTACTATCTCATAATTATAACTTACTATCTCATATATCATAATTATTTCTCACTATATCATAATTATAACTTACTATCTCATAATTATCACTTACTATCTCATAATTATAACTTACTATCTTACTATCTCATAATTATGACTTACTATCTCATAGTTATAACTTACTATCTTACTATCTCATAATTATGACTTATATCAAATAATTATAACTTATTATCTCATATCTCATAATTATAACTTACTATCTCATAATTATGACTCACTATATCGTAATTATAACTTATTATCTCATAATTATCACTTACTATCTCACAATTATGACTTACTATCTCATAATTATTACACACTATATCATAATTATAACTTACTATCTCATAATTATTACACACTATATCATAATTATAACTTACTATCTCATAATTATTACACACTATCTCATAATTATAACTTACTATCTCATAATTATGACTCACTATCTCATAATTATAACTTACTATCTCATAATTATGACTCACTATCTCATAATTATAACTTACTATCTCATAATTATGACTCACTATCTCATAATTATAACTTACTATCTCATAATTATGACTCACTATCTCAAAATTATAACTTACATTCTCATAATTATGACTCACTATCTCATAATTATAACTTACTATCTCATATATCATAATTATAACTTACTATCTCATAATTATTACACACTATCTCATAATTATAACTTACTATCTCACAATTATGACTCACTATCTCATAATTATAACTTACATTCTCATAATTATGACTCACTATCTCATAATTATTACACACTATATCATAATTATAACTTACTATCTCATAATTATTACACACTATATCATAATTATAACTTACTATCTCATAATTATGACTCACTATCTCATAATTATAACTTACTATCTCATAATTATGACTCACTATCTCATAATTATAACTTACTATCTCATAATTATGACTCACTATCTCATAATTATAACTTACTATCTCATAATTATGACTCACTATCTCATAATTATAACTTACATTCTCATAATTATGACTCACTATCTCATAATTATAACTTACATTCTCATAATTATGACTCACTATCTCATAATTATAACTTACTATCTCATATCTCATAATTATAACTTACTATCTCATAATTATAACTCACTATCTCATAATTATAACTTACTATCTCATAATTATGACTCACTATCTCATAATTATAACTTACTATCTCATAATTATGACTCACTATCTCATAATTATAACTTACATTCTCATAATTATAACTTACATTCTCATAATTATGACTCACTATCTCATAACTATAACTTACATTCTCATAATTATGACTCACTATCACATAATTATAACTTACTATCTCATATCTCATAATTATAACTTACTATCTCATAATTATGACTCACTATCTCATAATTATAACTTACTATCTCATAATTATGACTCACTATCTCATAATTATAACTTACTATCTCATAATTATGACTCACTATCTCATAATTATAACTTACATTCTCATAATTATGACTCACTATCTCATAATTATAACTTACATTCTCATAATTATGACTCACTATCTCATAATTATAACTTACTATCTCATATCTCATAATTATAACTTACTATCTCATAATTATTACTCACTATTTCATAATTATTACTTACTATCTCATTACTCTTAGTCAGATCTTCTTTTTTGGGGCTTCCATATATTTTGAGCGGTCAGGCTAATAAATATAAATACATGAATATGTTGGATTGTGGAGAGTTGAATCGTATTAATGTCTTATTAATGCAATCACAATCACTGCTGCATCTTGAATCATCCCTCACCATGTTTACAACTATTATTCCATTACATCATAGTCATAAATATAAAACATGGCTAAATGGTCCCAGGCTGTGTTACATCCTAATGTTGACAGTAATATGAGCCCCTCTCTGTCTATCCCCTGCAGTGTGTCTCTGTTGGGCAGATATTGTGTGTGTCCCAAAGGGGCACCCTATTCCCTATATAGTGCACTAATTTTGACCTGAGCCATATGAGCCGTGGTCAAAAGTAGTGCACTATATATGGAATAGGGTGCCCTTTGGGACTCAGACCCAGTCCCACTACTAATGCAGTCCCTCTCTGTCTGTCTCATGCAGTGTCTCTCTGTGGGCCAGATCTTGTCCCACTACGAGTTGACTAACGCCAGTCAGCTGACAGTGGAGCATCTGGAGAGGATCTGTCCTGCTGTGTTGACCCAGGTGCTGCTGCCCTCCTGCCCATATAAAAAACCCACGGCCCTGAAGCCTGTTACCTACCATGGTGAGTACCATACTAACCCACGGCCCTGAAGCCTGTTACCTACCATGGTGAGTACCATACTAACCCACGGCCCTGAAGCCTGTTACCTACCATGGTGAGTACCATACTAACCCACGGCCCTGAAGCCTGTTACCTACCATGATGAGTACCATACTAACCCACGGCCCTGAAGCCTGTTACCTACCATGGTGAGTACCATACTAACCCACGGCCCTGAAGCCTGTTACCTACCATGGTGAGTACCATACTAACCCACGGCCCTGAAGCCTGTTACCTACCATGGTGAGTACCATACTAACCCACGGCCCTGAAGCCTGTTACCTACCATGGTGAGTACCATACTAACCCACGGTACTGAAGCCTGTTACCTACCATGGTGAGTACCCTATTAACCCACGGTACTGAAGCCTGTTACCTACCATGGTGAGTACCATACTAACCCACGGCCCTGAAGCCTGTTACCTACCATGGTGAGTACCATACTAACCCACGGCCCTGAAGCCTGTTACCTACCATGGTGAGTACCATACTAACCCACGGTACTGAAGCCTGTTACCTACCATGGTGAGTACCATACTAACCCACGGCCCTGAAGCCTGTTACCTACCATGGTGAGTACCATACTAACCCACGGCCCTGAAGCCTGTTACCTACCATGGTGAGTACCATACTAACCCACGGTACTGAAGCCTGTTACCTACCATGGTGAGTACCATACTAACCCACGGCCCTGAAGCCTGTTACCTACCATGGTGAGTACCATACTAACCCACGGCCCTGAAGCCTGTTACCTACCATGGTGAGGACCATACTAACCCACGGCCCTGAAGCCTGTTACCTACCATGGTGAGTACCATACTAACCCACAGTACTGAAGCCTGTTACCTACCATGGTGAGTACCATACTAACCCACGGCCCTGAAGCCTGTTACCTACCATGGTGAGTACCATACTAACCCACGGTACTGAAGCCTGTTACCTACCATGGTGAGTACCATACTAACCCACGGCCCTGAAGCCTGTTACCTACCATGGTGAGTACCATACTAACCCACGGCCCTGAAGCCTGTTACCTACCATGGTGAGTACCATACTAACCCACGGCCCTGAAGCCTGTTACCTACCATGGTGAGTACCATACTAACCCACGGCCCTGAAGCCTGTTACCTACCATGGTGAGTACCATACTAACCCACGGTACTGAAGCCTGTTACCTACCATGGTGAGTACCATACTAACCCACGGTACTGAAGCCTGTTACCTACCATGGTGAGTACCCTACTAACCCACGGTACTGAAGCCTGTTACCTACCATGGTGAGTACCATACTAACCCACGGCCCTGAAGCCTGTTACCTACCATGGTGAGTACCATACTAACCCACGGCCCTGAAGCCTGTTACCTACCATGGTGAGTACCATACTAACCCACGGCCCTGAAGCCTGTTACCTACCATGGTGAGTACCATACTAACCCACGGCCCTGAAGCCTGTTACCTACCATGGTGAGTACCATACTAACCCACGGTACTGAAGCCTGTTACCTACCATGGTGAGTACCATACTAACGCACGGCCCTGAAGCCTGTTACCTACCATGGTGAGTACCCTATTAACCCACGGTACTGAAGCCTGTTACCTACCATGGTGAGTACCATACTAACCCACGGTACTGAAGCCTGTTACCTACCATGGTGAGTACCATACTAACCCACGGCCCTGAAGCCTGTTACCTACCATGGTGAGTACCATACTAACCCACGCCCCTGAAGCCTGTTACCTACCATGGTGAGTACCATACTAACCCACGGTACTGAAGCCTGTTACCTACCATGGTGAGTACCATACTAACCCACGGCCCTGAAGCCTGTTACCTACCATGGTGAGTACCATACTAACCCACGGTACTGAAGCCTGTTACCTACCATGGTGAGTACCATACTAACCCACGGCCCTGAAGCCTGTTACCTACCATGGTGAGTACCATACTAACCCACGGCCCTGAAGCCTGTTACCTACCATGGTGAGTACCATACTAACCCACGGCCCTGAAGCCTGTTACCTACCATGGTGAGTACCATACTAACCCACGGCCCTGAAGCCTGTTACCTACCATGGTGAGTACCATACTAACCCACGGCCCTGAAGCCTGTTACCTACCATGGTGAGTACCATACTAACCCACGGTACTGAAGCCTGTTACCTACCATGGTGAGTACCATACTAACCCACGGCCCTGAAGCCTGTTACCTACCATGGTGAGTACCATACTAACCCACGGCCCTGAAGCCTGTTACCTACCATGGTGAGTACCATACTAACCCACGGCCCTGAAGCCTGTTACCTACCATGGTGAGTACCATACTAACCCACGGCCCTGAAGCCTGTTACCTACCATGGTGAGTACCATACTAACGCACGGCCCTGAAGCCTGTTACCTACCATGGTGAGTACCATACTAACCCACGGCCCTGAAGCCTGTTACCTACCATGGTGAGTACCTTATTAACCCACGGTACTGAAGCCTGTTACCTACCATGGTGAGTACCATACTAACCCACGGCCCTGAAGCCTGTTACCTACCATGGTGAGTACCATACTAACCCACGGCCCTGAAGCCTGTTACCTACCATGGTGAGTACCATACTAACCCACGGCCCTGAAGCCTGTTACCTACCATGGTGAGTACCATACTAACCCACGGCCCTGAAGCCTGTTACCTACCATGGTGAGTACCATACTAACCCACGGCCCTGAAGCCTGTTACCTACCATGGTGAGTACCATACTAACCCACGGCCCTGAAGCCTGTTACCTACCATGGTGAGTACCATACTAACCCACGGCCCTGAAGCCTGTTACCTACCATGATGAGTACCATACTAACCCACGGCCCTGAAGCCTGTTACCTATCATGATGAGTACCATATAAAAAACCCACGGTACTGAAGCCAGTTACCTACCTTGTTACCTACCATTACCTACCACGTTACCTACCATTAACTACCATGTTACCTACATTACCTACCATGGTCCCTACCATTACCTACCATGGTCCCTACCATTACCTACAATGGTCCCTACCATATTACCTACCATGGTCCCTACCATTAACGACCATGTTACCTTCATTACCTACCATGGTCCCTACCATTACCTACCATGTTACCTACCATTACCTACAATACCTACCATGTTACCTACCATGTTACCTACCATTAACTACAAAGTGTTTGATTTGAGCTGGATCATCCCAGAACAGGATCCGGCACCTCTTAGTTAGCCGGATCATCCCAGAACAGGATCTGGCACCTCTTAGTTAGCCGGATCATCCCAGAACAGGATCCGGCACCTCTTAGTTAGCCGGATCATCCCAGAACAGGATCTGGCACCTCTTAGTTAGCCGGATCATCCCAGAACAGGATCTGGCACCTCTTAGTTAGCCGGATCATCCCAGAACAGGATCTGGCACCTCTTAGTTTTGGACTGTTTCGTTCTGGAGCCCATTTGCCAGGATCTGGTACATGTAAAAATTCTAATAAACACAATCAGAGTTAATTCAAGTTGACTCCTGTAATTCTCCTGCCCCCTAAAAAACATAATGTGAAAACGTGCCTGATATTTATGGCTTTCCCGGGTTTATGGTTTACGCGACATTGTAGCCTATAGTGTGGTCCTCTGTAGCTCAGCTGGTAGAGCACGGCGCTTGTAATGCCAGGGTAGTGGGTTCGATCCCCGGGACCACCCATACACAAAAAAAATTCTGCACGCATGACTGTAAGTCGCTTTGGATAAAAGCGTCTGCTAAATGACATATTATTATTTATATTGACCAACCCGTGGCCATTGCTGTTGTGAGAGAGAGAAGCTCACCTGTATCTCTCACAGAACTAGAATGAGATTCACTTTCTATGATCTCTCTTCTTCTCTGCTCTGATAGACATGAGCCTGCAACTCTCATCTCTCCAGCGTTGCACTTCATCATTTATTTAGAATCATAGCCATGGGAAGGGTGCTGGAGGTGCCACAGCGACCCCTGATAAATTGAAATACATTTGCCAAATTTATAGAATTACTGCTATCTGTTCAGAAAGAAATGCAAAAATTCTGAATACTACACCAGGAGTAAGCCTATCATTTAGCCACAGAGGCCTGGCTGCGGATTGTGTGTAGCCCAATCACAAGGCGTAGCCTACAGTCGGGAACGCGCAGCAAATCTGTCAGTGAACAGCGTGCAGCCAAAACAAGTTGGAAAGCAAATGGATCCTGCCGAAAAGAGAATACTAATCTGTCTGTAGGCTACCAAGTTATCAACTTCCAAATAGGCCTATTGAGCGAACGTCATTGTTTTACAAAGTAAAACATTTTTTTTAAATCCCCCAACTTCTGTAAGCGCCTCTACTCTACTGCTCTGTGCCGATATGCAAAAGCGATGATAATGCATGGAACGCTATATTATAAAGATGTTTTTTTTTTTCATGGGTTCTGGTACCTCAGAGTCCCCCAGGTCACCCCCCCCCCCCCCCCTCTCGGGCTAAATGTTTGTTCCGGCACCCCCCCAATTGACAAACTGCCTAATGTATCCAAACAGCCAATGCACCTGAAGTAAAGCTTGATGCACCTGTGCTATATGAACCGTAAACTAGAGGTTGTTCCATACGGACCTGAGGCTCAGCTCTATAATCAACCTCATTGTTCTTGGGGACAGAGCATGAAGGAATGAGATGATTATCTGGGTTGGTGAGAGAGCACACACTCACGTGCACACACGTACATATACACACACACATGCACGCATACACACACGCAAATACACATACACACACACACAAACACACACGCGCGCTCACTGATAGCTAGCTGATGATAGCAACAAGGTTTCAGGTACACATTCCTGCAGGGAGCAGTTCCTGTGTGTGATCAAAGAAACCCCAATGTGCCCTAATTCTGTCATATGATACCATTATTACCCAAAGTACCCTATAACCTAATACTGTCATAGGATACCATTATTACCCAAAGTACCCTATAACCTAATACTGTCATAGGATACCATTATTACCCAAAGTACCCTATAACCTAATACTGTCATAGGATACCATTATTACCCAAAGTACCCTATAACCTAATACTGTCATATGATACCATTATTACCCAAAGTACCCTATAACCTAATACTGTCATATGATACCATTATTACCCAAAGTACCCTATAACCTAATACTGTCATATGATACCATTATTACCCAAAGTAGCCTATAACCTAATACTGTCATATGATACCATTATTACCCAAAGTACCCTATAACCTAATACTGTCATATGATACCATTATTACCCAAAGTACCCTATAACCTAATACTGTCATATGATACCATTATTACCCAAAGTACCCTTTAACCTAATACTGTCATATGATACCATTATTACCCAAAGTACCCTATAACCTAATACTGTCATATGATACCATTATTACCCAAAGTACCCTATAACCTAATACTGTCATATGATACCATTATTACCCAAAGTAGCCTATAACCTAATACTGTCATATGATACCATTATTACCCAAAGTACCCTTTAACCTAATACTGTCATATGATACCATTATTACCCAAAGTACCCTATAACCTAATACTGTCATATTTGATATTTAATGATTATGGTAGTAGGCCGATTATCATACCTCTGCTTATCTTAATCAGCGTTAAGGTCAACATCGAAGTAAGCATATGCCGATTAAACAGCTGGTTTTCTGAGCAATCTTTCAAATGATTAGGACATGTGGACAGCTTAATCGGAGTTCCAGTGGGTTATGGGTTAGTAACAATGTGTACCTCTGTCTCCTGTCCTGTCCAGTGTGGGGTTATGGCTTCCTGTCTGTCACCATTATTAACCTGGCCTCTCTCCTGGGCCTGGCGCTCATCCCCTTCACCAAGAAGCCATACTTTCCCAAGGTGCTCACCTACTTCATTGGCCTGGCCATCGGCACGCTGTTCTCCAACGCTGTGCTGCAGCTCATCCCAGAGGTAGGATCTCTCTAATGCTGTGAAGCAGCTCATACCAGAGGTAGGATCTCTCTAATGCTGTGCTGCAGCTCATCCCAGAGGTAGGATCTCTCTAATGCTGTGCTTCAGCTTATACCAGAGGTAGGATCTCTCTAATGCTGTGAAGCAGCTCATACCAGAGGTAGGATCTCTCTAATGCTGTGCTGCAACTCATACCAGAGGTAGGATCTCTCTAATGCTGTGCTGCAGCTCATCCCAGAGGTAGGATCTCTCTAATGCTGTGCTTCAGCTTATACCAGAGGTAGGATCTCTCTAATGCTGTGAAGCAGCTCATACCAGAGGTAGGATCTCTCTAATGCTGTGCTTCAGCTCATCCCAGAGGTAGGATCTCTCTAATGCTGTGCTTCAGCTCATACCAGAGGTAGGATCTCTCTAATGCTGTGCTTCAGCTTATACCAGAGGTAGGATCTCTCTAATGCTGTGCTTCAGTTAATACCAGAGGTATGATCTCTCTAATGCTGTGAAGCAGCTCATACCAGAGGTAGGATCTCTCTAATGCTGTGCTGCATCTCAAACTGTGCTGCATCTCAACTGAGTGGCGCAGTGGTCTAAGGCACTGCATCGCAGTGCTAACTGTGCCACTAGAGATCCTGGTTCGAATCCAGGCTCTGTCGCAGCCGGCCGCGACCGGGAGACTCATGGGCGGCGCACAATTGACCCAGCGTCGTCCAGGGTAGGGGAGGGAATGGCCGGCAGGGATGTAGCTCAGTTGATAGAGCATGGTGTTTGCAACGCCAGGGTTGTGGGTTCGATTCCCACGGGGGGGCCAGTATAAAAAATATATATATATATATGTATTCACTAACTGTAAGTCGCTCTGGATAAGAGCGTCTGCTAAATGACTAAAATGTAAAATGTAAACCAGAGGTAGGATCTCTCTAATGCTGTGCTGCAGTTAATACCAGAGGTAGGAGCTCAGGGGGTAGTTTAGGAAGTAGTTTTGATTGATTGATTGATTGACGTAGGACTCCAAATGAGTTTTCAGGGGTGAAGGGGTGGGGTATATTGTAATATTGGGTTGCGTTGCACTTTTAAAGCGAGGCACACCAAAAGGGTGTTTCCCCACCCCTTCTTCATATCTCAATGAAAACATTTTTTGTATTAAAAAATATATATTCTATTCAAACACGCAAATTAATTGATATGTCATCATCAAATATGTGCATATTTGCATATACAAGGACCAGAGTTACACAGAGCAGATTGTGGATAAATACCTTTTTCATCTTTCTATCTGTGAAATACTAAAGATTTTTCTAAAGAAAATGTTATCTATAATAGATATGTGACACCATATCAATAATTCCCTCTGTACATGTCTGGGGAATATACCCAACAGATCAGATGTATCTAAAGCTGAGAAAATGTTGTTGGCTTGTTGGAGGGTCTGACGTTCTGGAAGTTAAAGATAAGTACAATGAATTTAACCTATTTAGACCCAATCACCAACTCTTCAAAGTAAGTTACTACATATAGTCCAGTTTGTAACATTCTTCATTTAGCAGACACTCTTGTCCAGAGCGACTTACAGTTAGTGAAGTGCATACATTTTTGCACTGGTCCCCCGTGAGAATCAAACCCACAACCCTGGCGTTGCAAGCGCCATGCTCTACCAACTGAGCTACATTTCATGAAATTGTATTTTACATGATGAATGATGGAAATGTAGTGAGGTTTGAAAATCATGGATTCATGTCCATTTGGTTAAAATTCATGAAATTTTGATGACGGTAGTATGACAAACAAAATACATTATTTATTTACTTTTCCTTTTATTCAGATTACAACCTCTCACTTTCGGTTATTTGAAAATGAAATAATCTCCAAAATATCGCTATTTTTAAAACAAGCCATAGAAAGTTGGTTGCAATTTCAGTTTAATCCACAAGAAAAGACAGAACAAATAATACAGCAAATATACTAATTGATAAAAAAAACATTATTTTAAAGAAAGTACAAATTAAAAGGTATAATCTTTGTGATTACATCATAAACAGGACTGGTGGACTTGTCACACATTCAGCTAACAAAAATATATGGAAATGTCTGCTCTACCCAAAATTACAACCAACTGATTGCAGCATTACCGCAAAAATGGAAGAGGCAAGTGGAAGGGGGAAAAAGTAAGGAACTTGTCTGTCGGCCTTGCATTAAAGACCAAAATTGGTTAAAGAAAATTGTGATAATTAATATTATTATATTATTATAATTAAAAAGTATACTACTTGACAGCCGTCCCATATAGATTGCAAAGTAGTCGGGAAGAGATTTTCGATGTACCGATTCCATGGGACATGGTTTATGAACTGATACGCAAAAAGACTCCGGATTCAATTTAAATTATTATACAAAATTATTTCAACCAATAGAATGTTATATATATGGGGGATACAACCATCCCAGCTCTGCAGATTTTGCTGCGAAGGGACAGAATCATTAGATCATTTGTTTTGGTACTGTCCATATGTAGCTTGTTTTTGGTCACAGGTCCAGGAATGGCTGAAGAATTGCAACATTTACCTGGAGCTAACTCTGCAAATAGCACTGCTGGGTGATTTAAAAAGTCATAGTCAATTGGCCAATAATATAATAATACTTTTAGCAAAAATGTTTATCTTTAATGTACAATCTGTAGAAACTCTGAGAATAGAAAGGTTCAGAACTTTTGTAAAACATCACAATACAGTTAAAAAATATATGGCAAATAGAAATCCTATATGGATGGTGTTGAGAGATAGATGGGAGGGGTTGAGTGGAGCTGCAGGGTGGGACTAATAACAACAAGATAACTGATGTAAAATATACTGTGTCCGTAAAATGTATATAGATTCAGAACCTTTGTGATACAGCATAGTTCAAAATATATGGCAAATAGAAATCAAACTGGATGGTCTTCAGAAATAGATGGGAGGGGTTGAGGGTAGCAGAAGGACTAAAAACAAACAAAAGATAACTACTGTAAAATAGATTGTCTCCGTAAAATGTATATAGTATGTATAAGCTGGAAGTAGAAGCCTAAGTGTTGTTCATTAATTTACTCCAATTAGGGGAGGAGTGGTAGGGTTAGTGGAAAATAATAAAGGAACATATATTTTTAAAAGTATTCAGACCCCTGACTATTTCCACATTTTGTTACTTTACAGCCTTTTTCTAAAATTGATTGTTTTTTTAAATGTCCCTCATCAATCTACACACAATACCCCATTATGACAAAGCAAAAACAGGTTTTTAGATTTTTTTGCAAATGTATTAAAAAAAACGTTTTTTGCTTTGTCATTATGGGGTATTGTGTGTTGATTGATGAGGGGGGAAAAACAATTTAATCCATTTTAGAATAAGGCTGTAACGTAACAAAATGTGGAAAAAGTCAAGGGGTCTGAATACTTTCCAAATGCACACATATTGTTTGTATGTCTTGGCCAGGTCGCAGTTGTAAATGAGAACTTGTTCTCAACTGGCTTACCTGGTTAAATAAAGGTGAAATAAAAGAACATTAAAAAAATTTACTCTACCAGTCAAAAGTTTGGACACACCTACTCATTCAAGGGTTTTGCTTTATTTTTACTATTTTCTACATTGTATAATAATAGTGAAGACATCAAAACTATGAAATAACACATATGGAATCATGTAGTAACCAAAAAAGTGTTCAACAAATCAAAATATATTTTATATTTGAGATTCTTCAAATAGCCACCCTTTGCCTTGATGACAGCTTTGCACACTCTTGGCATTCTCTCAACCAGCTTCACCTGGAATGCTTTTCCAACAGTCTTGAAGGAGTTCCCTGTCACAATAATTTTGTTATCTCAATGGTTGAAGTCAACTACTTCTTAAATCTTTGAATAATTCCCAAAAGGTTGTAAATCTCTTAGTTTAAATAAATGAAACAAAGACTCAATCCTGCAATGGTCAGCATATCTATTCATGAGAGCGCTCTGAAACAAAATGGTCGTACAATATTGTTATACTCATACGTCATACAAAAATCCCTCCCCTCTTTAGGCGGGCTGTAGTTTTCCACTCTAAAACTGCTCTACTGACCATCAGTTCACACACACACACACACACACACACACACATGCATACACACATACATACACACACACACACACACACATGCATTCCTTAGTTATCGCCGTCCTCACAATATCCTGCACCATATTTCATACTCCTTAAAAAGCCTAACAGTCTCTCTCCTCCCTAAATTGGGAGGCCTCTTTATCTTGGTTTCTCAGTTGTCTGTAGACAGCTCTCCTTGTCCTTTGTTGTCTGGTCTAACTCCTATTCAAATTGCTAAATAGTAACACAATGTCATAATCTTTACTGGTCCTACACAGACACACACACACACACATTATTAGATTATAGTCTCAGGATTCTAACACATTTCATAAAGTGGAGTGTAATAATGAGTCATTACCAAATTATTATATCATTCCCACATATGCTGAGCACTTGTTGGCTGCTTTTCCTTCACTCTGCGGTCCGACTCATCCCAAACCATCTCAATTTGGTTGAGGTCGGGGGATTGTGGAGGCCAGGTCATCTGATGCAGCACTCCATCACTCTCCTTCTTGGTAAAATAGCCCTTACACAGCCTGTAGGTGTGTTGGGTCATTGACCTGTTGAAAAACAAATGATAGTCCCACTAAGCCCAAACCACATGGGATGGCGTATCACTGCAGAATGCTGTGGTAGCCGTGCTGGTTAAGTGTGAATTGAATTCTAAATAAGCAAAGCACCCCCACACCATAACACCTCCTCCTCCATGCTTTACGGTGGGAACTACACATGCAGAGATCATCCGTTCACCCACACCGCGTCTCACAAAGACACGGAGGTTGGAACCAGAAATCTCCAATTTGGATTCCAGACCAAAGGACCCATTTCCACCGGTCTAATGTCCATTGCTCGTGTTTCTTGGCCCCAAGCAAGTCTCTTCTTCTTATTGGTGTCCTTTAGTAGTGGTTTCTTTGCAGCAATTCGACCATGAAGGCCTGATTCACACAGTCTCCTCTGAACAGTTGATGTTGAGATGTGTCTGTTACTTGAACTCTGTGAAGCATTTATTTGGGCTGCAATTTCTGAGGCTGGTAACTCTAATGAACGTATCCTCTGCAGCAGAGGTAACTCTGGGTCTTCCATTCCTGTGGCGGTCCTCATGAGAGCCAGTTTCATCATAGCGCTTGATGGTTTTTGCGACTGCACTTGAAGAAACTTTCAAAGTTCTCCAAATGTTCCATATTGACCTTCATGTCTTAAAGTAATGATGGACTGTCATTTCTCTTTGCTTATTTGAGCTGTTCTTGCCATAATATGGACTTGGTATTTTACCAAATAGGGCTATCTTCTGTACACCCCCCACTACCTTGTCACAACACAACTGATTGGCTCAAATGCATTAAGAAGGAAATAAATTCACTTTTAAGAAGGCACACCTGTTAATTGAAATGCATTCCAGGTCTGAATACTTTCCCAATGAAGCTGGTTGAGAGAATGCAAGAGTGTGCAAAGCTGTCATCAAGGCAAAGGGTGGCTACTTTGAAGAATCTCAAATATAAAATATATTTTCATTTGTTTAACACTTTTTTGGTTACTACATGATGTGTTATTTCATAGTTTTGATGTCTTCACTATTATTCTACAATGTAGAAAATAGTAAAAATAAAGAAAAACCCTTGAATGAGTAGGTGTTCTAAAACTTTTGACCGGTAGTGTATATATATATATGTATATACACTACCGTTCAAATGTTTGGGGTCACTTAGAAATGTCCTTGTTTTCGAAAGAAAGGCAATTTTTTTGTCCCTTAAAATAACATCAAATTGATCAGAAATACAGTGTAGACATTGTTAATGTTTTAAATAACTATTGTAGCTGGAAACGGCTGATTTTTTATGGAATATCTACATAGGTGTACAGAGGCCCATTATCAGCACCCATCAGTCCTGTGTTCCAATGGCACGTTGTGTTTGCTAATCCAAGGGATATGGGGGATTGGAAATGATGCAGACAACTACATTGATGGAAGCTACAATCTATCTGCAATATATAAGCTGATCTACCCCACCTCCAATTTTATTCTAAATAATAATAATAATAATAATAATATACATTTACATTAAGTTTTTGTAATTTTTACGTTTACTTTTTGAAAAAACAATTATTAAGGGACCAAAATACCCAAAAATCTCACAATTGATAAGTACAGTAGATGCCAAAATGTCCTTTCAGCCGGTGGTGCCTCGCCTTAAATAAGAATCCATTATAAATGTTTCATAATAGTTTATCAATGCTTATTCATGAAAGTTGTTATTAAGTGTTAGCAGGGTTGATTGAATATGGAGACTGAGTCTTAGTGGTCGAATGTGGGAAAGAGAGATGGGTATGGTTAAAAAGGTGTTACAGAGTGGAATAAATAATGGATCTATTTTACTGCTTTAATCCTTAAACTCTATTCATGATTTATTACTGTATCACTGCTACCTACGGTTGCAAAATTACTGTATCACTGCTACCTAGGGTTATAAAATTACAGTAACTTTCCCCAAATTCCCTGGATTTCCCGAAATCCTGGTTGGAGGATTCCCTCATATTTCCAGGAATCTTCCAACCAGGAAATGTTTGAAATCCGGGGTAATTTTGGGAAAGTTACCGGGATTTTACAACCCTACTGTTACCACATCAATGTTTTTCCCAACGCCAACAGGCCCTGGGTTTTGATCCCAGAGCGGATAACTACATTCTCAACGCCATCGGAATATTTGGTGGATTTTACCTGCTGTTCTTCACAGAGAAAGTACTGAAGATGGCACTAAGAACAGAGCACGAGGTATGATCTGCTTTAAACAGTTGAACCAGCATATAATATACCTGTACTTGTAACTTTGCATTAAATCAGAGACCGTAGTAGTGTTACAGGTTGCTTTTTGTCTAAGGCGTATTTTATTTCTGTCTGTTTTGAGCGCAGCATGATCGATTGATTAATTGATTGATTGTGACAGCGTTCTGTGTCTGTACTGTGTCGATTTGGCCAGGCTTCAATTCCCTGTCTGTACATCTCTGGACATCTAGCCAGCGTCTATAATGTGTCTCTGTATGTTTACCATAGTGTCCTGGTCAAAAGTAGGGCACTTTATAGGGAATACTGTAGGGTGCCATTTTAGACGCACCCATACTTTCTTTTTAACCACAAAACTATTTTTTTTTTAATGTATTTGCAGCATGGCCACAGCTGTTCTTCCCCTGTACTGTGCCGATTTGGCCCAGGCTTCATTTACTGTCTCTCTGTACATATATCATCTATTTTATAATGTGCGCTGTCCCGTCTCTGTATGTTTAATATCTTTGTCCTGTCTCTGTATGTTTAACATCTTTGTCCTGTCTCTGTATGTTTAACATCTTTGTCCCGTCTCTGTATGTTTAACATCTTTGTCCTGTCTCTGTATGTTTAACATCTTTGTCCTGTCTCTGTATGTTTAACATCTTTGTCCCGTCTCTGTATGTTTAACATCTTTGTCCTGTCTCTGTATGTTTAACATCTTTGTCCCGTCTCTGTATGTTTAACATCTTTGTCCTGTCTCTGTATGTTTAACATCTTTGTCCTGTCTCTGTATGTTTAACATCTTTGTCCCGTCTCTGTATGTTTAACATCTTTGTCCCGTCTCTGTATGTTTAACATCTTTGTCCCGTCTCTGTATGTTTAACATCTCTGTCCCGTCTCTGTATGTTTAACATCTTTGTCCTGTCTCTGTATGTTTAACATCTTTGTCCCGTCTCTGTATGTTTAACATCTTTGTCCCGTCTCTGTATGTTTAACATCTTTGTCCCGTCTCTGTATGTTTAACATCTTTGTACTGTCTCTGTATGTTTAACATCTCTGTCCCGTCTCTGTATGTTTAACATCTTTGTCCCGTCTCTGTATGTTTAACATCTCTGTCCCGTCTCTGTATGTTTAACATCTTTGTCCTGTCTCTGTATGTTTAACATCTTTGTCCCGTCTCTGTATGTTTAACATCTTTGTACTGTCTCTGTATGTTTAACATCTCTGTCCCGTCTCTGTATGTTTAACATCTTTGTCCCGTCTCTGTATGTTTAACATCTCTGTCCCGTCTCTGTATGTTTAACATCTTTGTCCTGTCTCTGTATGTTTAACATCTTTGTCCCGTCTCTGTATGTTTAACATCTTTGTCCTGTCTCTGTATGTTTAACATCTTTGTCCCGTCTCTGTATGTTTAACATCTTTGTACTGTCTCTGTATGTTTAACATCTTTGTCCTGTCTCTGTATGTTTAACATCTTTGTCCCGTCTCTGTATGTTTAACATCTTTGTCCCATCTCTGTATGTTTAACATCTTTGTCCCGTCTCTGTATGTTTAACATCTTTGTCCCGTCTCTGTATGTTTAACATCTTTGTCCTGTCTCTCCAGCAGTAAGCTTAAGGCTGCATCCCAGATGACACCCTATTCCAAATATAGTGCACTTCTTTTGACCAGGGCCCATAGGGACACACTGAATAGGGTGCCATCTGGGATACACAAATGCTCTCTTTAATAACCATCTTCTTTGTCCTGCCTCTGCAGCATGGCCACTTCTCTCCTCCAGGTCAGCTGAGGAGGCAGAACTCTCTCCAGAATGGAGATGTGTCTGAGAAGAAAGAGTCTATCACCATGACTACATGTACCATCAGCAGCATCAGTACCGACAACACCGGCCCAGACCCCCCAGACTCATCCACGGAACCACCTCCTCAGGTACCAGCTCTGGGGTGAAGTGTCTTATAGGTACTGACATTAGATCAGCTTCCCCTCCCCTCCCCTAATCCTAACCTAAACTACAAACAAAACAAAACTGACCCCAGATCAGCGTGTAGGGGCAACTTCCCCTTACACCGTCTACCAAGCAGTGTCCTGTTCATTAGACATAAAACAGGAGAAAACGTTTTTGAAAGGGAGGAAGTACTTCCGTGAATTTGTCGGACAAGAACTAACTTATTTAGTGTCCATAAAAAAAAAAAAAATGTTTTGCCACGACCCAGGTGTGAGTCACAAAGTGCTCAACTGACCTTGAACAGTCATAGCTGTCTGTAGTCTGTCTGTAGTCTGTCTGTGGCTGTCTCTAGCCTGTCTGTGGCTGTCTGTGGCTGTCTGTGGCTGTCTGTGGCTGTATCTAGCCTGTCTGTGGCTGTCTGTGGCTGTCTGTGGCTGCCTGTGGTTGTCTGTAGTCTGTCTGTAGCCTGTCTGTGGCTGCCTGTAGCCTGTCTGTGGCTGTCTGTGGCTGTCTGTGTCTGTCTGTAGTCTGTCTGTGGCTGTCTGTGGCTGTCTGTGGCTGCCTGTGGTTGTCTGTAGTCTGTCTGTAGCCTGTCTGTGGCTGCCTCTAGCCTGTCTGTGGCTGCCTGTAGCCTGTCTCTAGCCTGTATGTGGCTGTCTCTAGCCTGTCTGTAGCCTGTATGTGGCTGTCTGTGGCTGTCTGTGTCTGTCTCTAGCCTGTCTGTGGCTGTCTCTAGCCTGTCTGTAGCCTGTCTCTAGCCTGTATGTGGCTGTCTGTGGCTGCCTGTAGGCTGTCTGTGTCTGTCTGTAGTCTGTCTGTGGCTGTCTGTGGCTGTCTGTGTCTGTCTGTAGTCTGTCTGTGGCTGTCTGTGGCTGTCTGTAGTCTGTCTGTGGCTGTCTGTGGCTGTCTGTGTCTGTCTGTAGTCTGTCTGTGGCTGTCTCTAGCCTGTCTGTGGCTGTCTGTGGCTGTCTGTGGCTGCCTGTAGGCTGTCTGTGTCTGTCTCTAGCCTGTATGTGGCTGTCTATAGCCTGTCTGTAGCCTGTCTGTGGCTGTCTCTAGCCTGTCTCTAGCCTGTATGTGGCTGTCTGTAGCCTGTCTCTAGCCTGTCTCTAGCCTGTATGTGGCTGTCTGTAGCCTGTCTCTAGCCTGTATGTGGCTGTCTGTGGCTGTCTCTAGCCTGTCTCTAGCCTGTCTGTAGCCTGTCTGTGGCTGTCTCTAGCCTGTCTGTGGCTGTCTCTAGCCTGTCTGTGGCTGTCTATAGCCTGTCTGTAGCCTGTCTGTGGCTGTCTCTAGCCTGTCTCTAGCCTGTATGTGGCTGTCTGTAGCCTGTCTCTAGCCTGTCTCTAGCCTGTCTGTGGCTGTCTGTGGCTGTCTCTAGCCTGTCTCTAGCCTGTCTGTGGCTGTCTCTAGCCTGTCTGTGGCTGTCTGTGGCTGTCTCTAGCCTGTCTCTAGCCTGTATGTGGCTGTCTGTGGCTGTCTCTAGCCTGTCTCTAGCCTGTCTGTAGCCTGTCTGTGGCTGTCTCTAGCCTGTCTGTGGCTGTCTCTAGCCTGTCTGTGGCTGTCTGTGGCTGTCTGTGGCTGCCTGTAGGCTGTCTGTGGCTGTCTCTAGCCTGTCTCTAGCCTGTATGTGGCTGTCTATAGCCTGTCTCTAGCCTGTCTGTGGCTGTCTCTAGCCTGTCTGTGGCCTGTATGTGGCTGTCTCTAGCCTGTATGTGGCTGTCTGTAGCCTGTCTCTAGCCTGTCTCTAGCCTGTCTGTGGCTGTCTATAGCCTGTCTGTGGCTGTCTGTAGCCTGTCTGTAGCCTGTCTGTAGCCTGTCTGTAGCCTGTCTCTAGCCTGTATGTGGCCTGTCTGTAGCTGTCTCACCAAAGACAGAGGGGCCAGACAAAGGTCAGACTGGGTTAGATGAGAGGTCAGTACACACAGGAATAACACAGTAATAACACAGGAATAACACAGTAATAACACAGTAATAACACAGTAATAACACAGGAATAACACAGTAATAACACAGGAATAACACAGGAATAACACAGGAATAACACAGTAATAACACAGGAATAACACAGGAATAACACAGGAATAACACAGTAATAACACAGGAATAACACAGGAATAACACAGTAATAACACAGGAATAACACAGTAATATTATAACAAACATATGCCATTATAATGACAAACACATAGACAACCTACAACAGGGATCATCAGTGTATTTATATTTTTTGGGGGGACAAATAATATCACCTGCGGGACAAATTCGGCCTGTGGGACGCCTGCTGGGGAACCCTGACCTAGAACAACATTTAGACCAGCGTTGAGCATTAGCCTAGTTATTTATTGAGCTGTTATCTGTGACACAAGTGATTAGGGAAATCATGTTAATGTTTAACCATTAGTTCTCTCGCTCAGTCTGGCCTTGTTACATGTCACAGATACTGAACAAATGGACGAGACGGACGCTGACGCACAGGGCTAAGGAATGGGACTCTGTCCTTAGTCTCCCTGTGTGACGGAAGCTGTATCCCAAATGGTGCCCTATTCCCTATATAGTGCACTACTAGTGAAGGGAATAGGGTGCCATTTGGGATACAACTTCCGTCACACAGGGAGGCTAAAGAATGGGACTGACCACAGGCCTGCATATCCTAGACTCTTGATAAACGCAAGGATTGTCTCACTTGTACACAAAGACTGCCTGTTCTGGCCAATAGGGAGCTGGTTTGTCACAGCAGCAGAGAAGCTACCGACCAAAGGCTGCCTGTTCTGGCCAATAGGGAGCTGGTTTGTCACAGCAGCAGAGAAGCTACCGACCAAAGGCTGCCTGTTCTGGCCAATAGTGAGCTGGTTTGTCACAGCAGCAGAGAAGCTACCGACCAAAGGCTGCCTGTTCTGGCCAATAGTGAGCTGGTTTGTCACAGCAGCAGAGAAGCTACCGACCAAAGGCTGCCTGTTCTGGCCAATAGGGAGCTGGTTTGTCACAGCAGCAGAGAAGCTACCGACCAAAGGCTGCCTGTTCTGGCCAATAGGGAGCTGGTTTGTCACAGCAGCAGAGAAGCTACCGACCAAAGGCTGCCTGTTCTGGCCAATAGGGAGCTGGTTTGTCACAGCAGCAGAGAAGCTACCGACCAAAGGCTGCCTGTTCTGGCCAATAGGGAGCTGGTTTGTCACAGCAGCAGAGAAGCTACCGACCAAAGGCTGCCTGTTCTGGCCAATAGGGAGCTGGTTTGTCACAGCAGCAGAGAAGCTACCGACCAAAGGCTGCCTGTTCTGGCCAATAGGGAGCTGGTTTGTCACAGCAGCAGAGAAGCTACCGACCAAAGGCTGCCTGTTCTGGCCAATAGGGAGCTGGTTTGTCACAGCAGCAGAGAAGCTACCGACCAAAGGCTGCCTGTTCTGGCCAATAGGGAGCTGGTTTGTCACAGCAGCAGAGAAGCTACCGACCAAAGGCTGCCTGTTCTGGCCAATAGGGAGCTGGTTTGTCACAGCAGCAGAGAAGCTACCGACCAAAGGCTGCCTGTTCTGGCCAATAGGGAGCTGGTTTGTCACAGCAGCAGAGAAGCTACCGACCAACCATTGTATTATTTACATACAGCATCTGATTGCTGTTGTGTTTCTTTAGTTTTCAGATTGAAGTAAAAATACTAACAATTATGTTACATAGTAAACGTATTATATAGTAAATATATGTTAAATTAACTAGACTATGACATATTATATAGTAAATATATGTTATATTAACTAGGCTATGACATATTATATAGTAAATATATGTTAAATTAACTAGACTATGACATATTATATAGTAAATATATATTAAATTAACTAGACTATGACATATTATATAGTAAATATATGTTAAATTAACTAGACTATGACATATTATATAGTAAATATATATTAAATTAACTAGACTATGACATATTATATAGTAAATATATGTTAAATTAACTAGACTATGACATATTATATAGTAAATATATGTTAAATTAACTAGACTATGACATATTATATAGTAAATATATGTTAAATTAACTAGACTATGACATATTATATAGTAAATATATATTAAATTAACTAGACTATGACATATTATATAGTAAATATATGTTAAATTAACTAGACTATGACATTATATAGTAAATATATGTTAAATTAACTAGACTATGACATATTATATAGTAAATATATGTTAAATTAACTAGACTATGACATATTATATAGTAAATATATGTTAAATTAACTAGACTATGGCATTATATAGTAAATATATGTTAAATTAACTAGACTATGACATATTATATAGTAAATATATGTTAAATTAACTAGACTATGACATATTATATAGTAAATATATATTAAATTAACTAGACTATGACATATTATATAGTAAATATATGTTAAATTAACTAGACTATGACATATTATATAGTAAATATATGTTAAATTAACTAGACTATGACATATTATATAGTAAATATATGTTATATTAACTAGACTATGACATATTATATAGTAAATATATGTTAAATTAACTAGACTATGACATATTATATAGTAAATATATGTTAAATTAACTAGACTATGACATATTATATAGTAAATATATGTTAAATTAACTAGACTATGACATATTATATAGTAAATATATGTTAAATTAACTAGACTATGACATATTATATAGTAAATATATGTTAAATTAACTAGACTATGACATATTATATAGTAAATATATGTTAAATTAACTAGACTATGACATATTATATAGTAAATATATATTAAATTAACTAGACTATGACATATTATATAGTAAATATATATTAAATTAACTAGACTATGACATATTATATAGTAAATATATGTTAAATTAACTAGACTATGACATATTATATAGTAAATATATGTTAAATTAACTAGACTATGACATATTATATAGTAAATATATGTTAAATTAACTAGACTATGACATATTATATAGTAAATATATGTTAAATTAACTAGACTATGACATATTATATAGTAAATATATATTAAATTAACTAGACTATGACATATTATATAGTAAATATATATTAAATTAACTAGACTATGACATATTATATAGTAAATATATGTTATATTAACTAGATATCCAGATCTGCTCTCCTTTCCTCCTCCTCCTTCCTCTGTGATGTTGTCCCAGCAGGAAGTCCATGTCAATCATGTGATGTGCCACTGGCTGCGGGGTCAGCGCATCGCCAACATAAAGACGGTGGCCTGGATGATCACACTGAGTGACGCGTTGCACAACTTCATCGACGGCCTGGCGATCGGAGCCTCCTTTACCGTGTCCGTCGTTGCTGGTTTCAGTACCTCCATCGCCATTGTCTGTGAGGAGTTCCCCCATGAACTAGGTGAGGGGTCAATCAATCACATGTATCTATAATGTCCTTTCTCTGTTAGCAGTTGTCACAAAGTGATTTTACAGTAACAGCAGTAAGCAACTTGGCTGAACTAAACCAACCTTCATCTGAATTTTTTTTTAAATCACTTGGCAATTTTTTGTTAACAAACATAACTAAAAGTAAATGCTGGTTCCTCAATGTATCTACTGTTACGGAACATGTTGCTGTCTCTCTTGGCCCCTCCTGCAGGGGACTTTGTGATCCTGCTGAACGCAGGGATGAGTATCCCCCAGGCCGTCTTCTTCAACCTGCTGTCGGCCATGTCCTGCTACATTGGCCTGGCCTTCGGCATCCTGCTGGGGAGCAACTTCGCCCCCAATGCAATCTTCGCCATCGCTGGGGGAATGTTCCTCTACATAGCACTGGCAGACATGGTGAGGGGAATGTTCTTCTACATAGCACTGGCAGACATGGTGAGGGGAATGTTCCTCTACATAGCACTGGCAGACATGGTGAGGGGAATGTTCTTCTACATAGCACTGGCAGACATGGTGAGGGGAATGTTCTTCTACATAGCACTGGCAGACATGGTGAGGGGAATGTTCTTCTACATAGCACTGGCAGACATGGTGAGGGGAATGTTCTTCTACATAGCACTGGCAGACATGGTGAGGGGAATGTTCCTCTACATAGCACTGGCAGACATGGTGAGGGGAATGTTCTTCTACATAGCACTGGCAGACATGGTGAGGGGAATGTTCTTCTACATAGCACTGGCAGACATGGTGAGGGGAATGTTCTTCTACATAGCACTGGCAGACATGGTGAGGGGAATGTTCTTCTACATAGCACTGGCAGACATGGTGAGGGGAATGTTCTTCTACATAGCACTGGCAGACATGGTGAGGGGAATGTTCTTCTACATAGCACTGGCAGACATGGCGAGGGGAATGTTCTTCTACATAGCACTGGCAGACATGGTGGGTGACATGGGAAATCTCAATTGCATTTCCTTGATTCCTCGCATTCCTCGCAGAGGGGAGGGACATTGAGGAGATGAGGAGAGAGGAATCAAGGAAATGCAATTGAGATTCTCCCATGATGCTTCCTTCACTCTCAATGCCATCTGATCTGCTTCAACTCCCAGATTACGATGCATCCCTTTAGTTCCCATCCTGACTGATTTCCTGATTTTTCTTTAGTTTTTAACTTCAATGTGCTGTGTACATGCCGTTCAACCTTCAGCTGCCCAGCACGGTGTACATGTAATGGCATTAGAGAAATCAGGATCTAACTGTTAAATAGCTCAGTAGTAGTCCATATTGAGTTTAGTATGAAGGTTCTCTGGTTGTGCAGGGAGAGCAGATGGGTCATTATTAAGGACCCAACCACTGAATGACCCAGTAGTGTCCATATACAGTCAGTTTCCCATCATACCATACTGTATGTGTTATCAGTTGATGTGTTATCACAGCTGCAGAGCTGCTTCTACCCCACGGAGGGAAGGAGCACAGCAAAACACTGGGACCTGATGATAGCTGTAATGGAGGGAGGGAGGGGGGGGAGGGGGGAGGGAGGGAGGGAGGGAGGGAAGGAGGGAGGGAGGGAGGGAGGGAGGGAGGGAGGGAGCACAGCAAAACACTGTGACCTGATGATAGCTGTAATGGAGGGAGGGAGGGAGGGAGGGAGGGAGGGAAGGAGGGAGGGGGAGGGAGGGAGGGAGGGAGGGAGGGAGGGAGGGAGGGAGGGAGGGAGGGAGGGAGGGAGGGCGGGAGGGAGGGAGGATGGTAGAGCGAGGGTGAGAGAGTGAGTGAAAGAGAGAGGGAGAGAGAGACTGAAATGAATCTGATATTTTGGGAAGAAATGGAATCTGATATGTAACTGTTAGGTTGTAATAAACAGAATCTGATATTTAACTGTTGGTTTAAAACTGGTTGGTTGTAATTTCAGTTCCCAGAGATGAACGCCATCGTGAATGAACAGGACGGGTCGACGGTGACCAACGTCATCTTCTTCCTGATCCAGAACGCTGGGCTGCTCACCGGGTTCGCTATCATCCTGCTCATCACCATGTTCGTTGGTGAGATCAACCTGGGTTAGAGCCAATGATGTAGCGATTGAACACTAGATGACTGTCAGGGGGCGCTGTTTTGAAGCCACCGTGCCACCATATTTTTATTGAAATGCCGTAGAATCCCATTCATTCCAATGGAGGGCCGCTCCTTCTGAGGAGCACCAATATGGTGGGACAGTGGCTTCAGAGCCTGTCATTGGCCAATACATAGCATCAGCAATCTAGTGTTTATACACATCATTGGGTAGAGTTGGATGAGAGGGAGGGGAGAACAAGGGAGGGAGGGGAGAACAAGGGAGGGAGGGGAGAACAAGGGAGGGAGAGGAGAACAAGGGAGGGAGAGGAGAACAAGGGAGGGGAGAACGAGGGAGGGAGAGGAGAACAAGGGAGGGAGAGGAGAACAAGGGAGGGAGAGGAGAACAAGGGAGGGAGAGGAGAACAAGGGAGGGAGAGGAGAACAAGGGAGAGGAGAGGAGAACAAGGGAGGGAGAGGAGAACAAGGGAGGAAGAGGAGAACAAGGGAGAGGAGAGGAGAACAAGGGAGGGAGAGGAGAACAAGGGAGGGAGAGGAGAACAAGGGAGGGAGAGGAGAACAAGGGAGGGAGAGGAGAACAAGGGAGGGAGAGGAGAACAAGGGAGGGAGAGGAGAACACGGGAGGGAGAGGAGAACAAGGGAGGGAGAGGAGAACAAGGGAGGGAGAGGAGAACAAGGGAGGAAGAGGAGAACAAGGGAGGGAGAGGAGAACAAGGGAGGGAGAGGAGAACAAGGGAGGGAGAGGAGAACAAGGGAGAGGAGAGGAGAACAAGGGAGGGAGAGGAGAACAAGGGAGGAAGAGGAGAACAAGGGAGAGGAGAGGAGAACAAGGGAGGGAGAGGAGAACAAGGGAGGGAGAGGAGAACAAGGGAGGGAGAGGAGAACAAGGGAGGGAGAGGAGAACAAGGGAGGGAGAGGAGAACAAGGGAGGGAGAGGAACAATGAGCGAAATAAATAATTTCAAAGAACAAAACGTAAATGAACAGAGTTGCTTTCATTCCGCTCCGATATCACATCGGGCTGGGAAGTGCATGCATAACGTCTTGTTTTACACCAACACTAATTGTTTACTGGGAAACTGAATAATTGTCCTTTTATTTGTTTGTTTGTTTGTTTTTCTGACTATCGTTATAGTTCAAAAAGAGGGAACAATCATGTAGCTAGTGTAAATGAAATAAAGAAACAAACGTTTTCAATCAAATTATTTTTTCAGTCTTTACAACGTACTTGTGAACAAGCTTTTACTTGAACGGATGATGATCCGTTGTTGTGTCTCCACCAGTGATTTATATATACACTAGATGACCGGTAGGGGGCGCTGTGTCGATGCCGCCGTGCCTCCATCTTGGCGCTCCCCCCACCGTTATAAAAAGTATTTTAGAAATGCATTTATTAACGTCTACATTCGTCTTTGCCACATTTATTCTATTGCAGACACCTTAATGCATACTTTTAAATTACGGGGGCCAGTATGAAAAATTGTATGCACTAACTGTAAGTCGCTCTGGATAAGAGCGTCTGCTAAATGACTAGCATGTAAATGTAAATGTAAATATTATGTGAGCTAAACATACAAATAAAAAAATAAAGCATATAAAAGCATTTTCTTTCAAGTATATATATTTTTTAAATTACTAATGTTACTGTCCCCGCTACAACAACAAAAATACTTAAATACACGTAATTTTGTCCTTGAAACATTTAATTGAAATACTGGAGAATTCCATTCATTCCTATGGAGGACTGCTTCTACTGGGGGATTGCCAAAATGGCCGACCAGTGGCTTCAAAGCCTGTCAATAGAGTACCACATTATGAGTCATAATCAGTGGCGACCCATCATTCAGGGCAGGTTGGGCAGGCCTGTTTTGCGTGTTATTTTGGAACGAATACGTGTCACATCATTGAGTTAATAAAGCCACATACAAACATGGTCTCTTTTTTTGCTTTCTTGAGTAAGGCAGCTCCAAAATGCAGGTGTTTCAGCCTAGCTCAGTGCTTTCTGTGGTGGTGGTGGGGCAGCCAGCGGAACATACGGAGCGTAGGGGTTGGTAATGTTCTCTAGTTGCGCCGTGATTGGCTCAGTGTTCTGTCACTCGTGGGGACACTACATCACCGCAAAATCTACAGGGAGAGCTAGAAAATTCAAGCCCCTTGGGTACTGCCAGAGTTAGTGCCCATCCAAGAAGGCCCAAGGTCATTGGCCACAGATAAAATGACATCAAATCACGTTATATCTACGGTAGCTTTGATTGGATTTAATCATGTCAACATCATACTTTCAAAATCTTAGCTAGCAAGCTAGACAAGCAGTCATCATCATGAATCACGTCGACAATCTACTGGCAAATATTTTTCAATCCTTGTCATATGAAGAGAAATTATAGATAAAACGTATCGGTGCTCATCGGCCATTGGACATAAACATTACACAAGTTGGAAATCGCAAATTCAACAATGAGTGGTTTGGAAGGAATCAGTGGCTAACTGCAAGTGTTGCAAAGCAATCACTAGCCTGCTTTGCAAGTCTGGGTTTAAGGGTCTTTTTCCAAGCTTGAAAGGATAAACATTCAACAAGGGCCAGAAACGGTTGAATACATTGGCCATGCTGTCAATCCAGCATGACTTCTGCCGCGTTCAAAACAACTGGAAACTCGGAACTGGGAAATCTCAGACTTCAGTGAGTTCAAGACAACTGGGAACTCTGAAAAAAACTAGGTCCGACAGGGAAAATAAGTTTTGAACGGTCATCCAACTCAGAAGGAACTCGGGCCTCTTTCTAGAGCTCCGACCTGAAGATCACTGACGTCATGATTCGACCTTGTTTTTCCCAGTTGTCTTGAAAGCACCATAAATCCAGAGAATGCCAGACTTTGATGACAAAGGACACAAGGACCACTGCGCCACCTTCCTGTTCAAGTGAGCTCAGCACAACAAGGTGAGTCCCAAAATGTATTGTATGCTGCTGCTTAAATGATGTAATATGCCAGGGAGATATGTATACTGTAGCTAAGAAAGTAATACTGAGTGTATGTTGTGTAGTAAGCTTTTAGTAAACCATGAGCCTCACCCTAATAATTTGGTCCCTTTCCCCCTCATAATTTAGCCTACTGTTCTGACTTGGAGGTGCATATGTAGCCTATAACCTGTTTTAGAGAATCATCAAATATTTTAAGAGCTTTCATTGTCTGCTTATATGCCCCCTTTATTTATCCTACGGTTCTGACTTGGTGTACAGGGAGAACACTGTAAGAACGGCCCATGTTCTGAATTTTGTCGCTGTACATTTCAAAAGTGCTGAAAAAATAGTTATATTGACTACGTCCGTCCTAGCTCATTCATCTAGTCTAGTCGAACAACTAGCGTTATATTGACTACGTCCGTCCTAGCTCGCTCATTAATGTCTTAATTGCCTCTTATCCTTAGTTTTTTTTTAAGGCCAGGTGTGAAAAGGGCAGTGTGGAATGCAATAGAGATTGCATCATCTGTGGATCTGTTGGGGCAGTATGCAAATTGGAGTGGGTCTAGGGTTTCTGGGATAATGGTGTTGATGTGAGCCATGACCAGCCTTTCAAAGCATTTCATGGCTACAGACGTGAGTACTACGGGTCGGTAGTCATTTAGGCAGGTTACCTTATTGTTCTTGGGCACAGGGACTATGGTGGTCTGCTTGAAACATGCTGTAAGTAAGCATTTCACTGTAATGTCTGCACCTGTTGTATTCGGCGCATGTGACCAATAAAATTTGATTTGATTTGGTATTACAGACTCAGTCAGTGAAGACACTTGAAAATGTCAGTGAAGACACTTGCCAGTTGGTCAGCGCATGCTCGGAGTACACGTCCTGGTAATCCGTCTGGCCCTGCGACCTTGTGAATGTTGACCTGTTTAAAGGCCTTACTCACACCGGCTACGGAGAGCGTGATCACACAGTCGTCCGGAACAGCTGATGCTCTCATGCATGCTTCAGTGTTGCTTGCCTCGAAGCGAGCACTTCACATGTTCCTTCATATTTTTGTTCAGTAATACATCATTGGTCTCCACCGATGGACTCAATCTCTTTGCTGTGGCTTGTGGAAAAGTTATTCAATCATATGTGAGCTGGTGTATATCATTTAGCAGACGCTCTTCTCCAGAGCGACTTAAAAATAGCGAGTACCTACATTTTCGTACTGGTCCCGAACTCACAACCCTGGCGTTGCAAGCGTCATGCTATACCAACTGAGCCACACTGAATCCTATAAATATGGCATATCAAGATAATATTTCACGTTTAGCTGCCCCCCTTTGTTGTACCGTTCTACATAAATTGGCCACGTTTTATTTAGCAGTGTTTCTTCATCCTTTTTATAATTGGTGCAAAAATAAACTGCGGAATGAGTGTAGGAGCGAATGAATTAATCTAAATCTTCCTTTCAGCCAATCGGAAACAAGACATAGCCTAAGTCCCTCCCACCTCCGTGAATGCGGAAGTAAGAAACACAAACAACAACAACCTCTAGTTGTTCGATTTCTCTCCAAAAGTTGGATTTATATTTCTCAGAGCCATATCGAAATCAGGTGGGTTATCACTTACAAATCGTTTCCATTACAGCTGAAAGATTAATCATACACGTTTTGATGGAATGCAAAAACGTGTGATCTGGCTAACTCGCTAGCTAGCTAGGTAACAATTCGGAGCTAATAGCTACCTAGCTTGCTAGGTTTACTTTGCCAGGAGAGTTACGTGATGATTTGCTAATCGGGAGAAACGAATAACTAATATAGCTAGCTAGGTATCGAATAGCGGTTTTTATTATAGCTAGGGTTTGATGTCGCATCTTCTTTAATTGGATGACTGAAATATAGGACATTGACACTGCAGTCAGTTGCCTGGAAACCCGACATTGAATTGCATTGCACTCTGTCAGGCAGAAATGAGCGTTTGAATAAGGAAACTTTCCTCTCTAACTCTACAAGCCAAAATGTTGAATACAATTATAAAAATTATTTTAAAAAATACATGCAGGAGAGTGCATGCATAATTGCCGAGCTCAGGTAAGTGTTTACATGGTTTTGTACATGTTTCAGGTGATAGAAGTCTGAATGCACTACTAGCGCTTTGAAAATGTGATGTAATTATACTTTCTTGTGGATATATTGTCTCACATTCCTACTGCTAAAGGGACCAACCACATGGACAACCTGTAAAGAAGTTTAAAATATAATTGTATTCAACATTCTGGCTGAGTCCATATGGTTGTTTTAGTCAACTAGGTTGATTCAAATCCTCATTTTTTTTTTCCAGAGTTGTGTTTCCAGGCAATGCAGTCAGGTGACATTCAGGTGAGGCGAGAGCTAGGGCTGTGGTGGTCACGACATTTCATCAGCTGGTGATTGGTCAAGCAAATAACTGTTGGTCTCACGGTAATTGACCGTTCATTAACATAAACACATTGAACATCTCCTGGCTTCGATACACAGCCTACAAGCCACAGACCACGTTCCAGGTCGTCTTTATTTCAAGCGTGTTTCACAGATGGGCAGATCTCACAAAGTCAGGGGAATTTCTCAGAAACCAGCGAACCACACCAATGATATGTCTTGAGATCTTGAGACGAGGCCTTCATTCCTGGAATAAATAAGTGTACCAATGCATCACCAGGGTTTCCAACGTGGGGCAAGACACATCATGGGATTTGACCAATGGTCTGAAAACCAACCATTTCTGTTCCTAGGGCAGAGCATCAATACATCACACCCAAAAGTGAGAAAAATAACTATTGTTGAACTGTGCATCCCATTGAAAATGAGGTTGCATGATGATACATAATGGTTCAATATTATGCACATTGTTAAGGCCAGTTATACATGGTTAATAGAGGTAGTGGCTCACTATTTGGCAAGCACTGACTGGCTATCGCACTAGTTTGACCAATTTGTTATAATCCATGTATTAGTGGTTTATAATGCATTTACAAATGATTAAATAACCGTTAAAGTAATTACAAACCCTTTTATAAACCTTTTACAAATGGAACCTTCATGTAAAGTGTTAACCATATGCCTATTCACCAAACAGATGTGGTGGCCGTAATTAATCACTAAACAGACAATAGACGTGAAATCATAAAATGACACAAACTGTGTAGGACATCAATAAATACTTCGTAATAACAAACAAGTGGCGGAGTTGTCCTTCAGGGCAGACTAGTGCCACGACAACGAGTGTGTGTGTGTGTGTTTATGGGGGGTTGTTGGAAGAGAGACTCGAGCGTATAACTCTGTTTGTCTGTTGAACTGAACGGTAGCAGGTAGTGATTAGACTCTGCTCTTACTGTGTTGTCTCTGTTGAAGGGCAGAGCAGTGCCACCCACCAGTGCCATGGCTGGCATCACTATCCGGAGGTTTGAGGAAGACGATAAGGAGTCCGTGAAGGAGATCTTCACCATGGGGATGAGCGAGCACGTCCCCTCCTCCTTCATGCACCTCCTCAAACGGCCCCTGACCCAGATGATCCTGATGGTCACGTTCTGCGCCCTGCTGGCCAGCTCCAAGTCCATCCTGCTGCCTGTAGTAGCGGTCACTCTCCTCCTGGCCGGGGCCAAGCAGCTGGTGGGCTACCTCTTCAACAGCTACATCGACACCTCCCTTAAGAAGGACCTCAACCACATCCAGGAGACCTACCTGGAGAACAAGGACTCGTGTTTCTGGGTGGCTGAGAGCGACGGCCGGGTGGTGGGTTCGGTGGCCTGCCTGCCCGCGGAGAGGGAACCAGGCTACATGGAGCTGAAGAGGTTGTCTGTACGCCGGACACACCGGGGTATGGGCATCGCCAAGGCCCTCAGCAGGACAGTGGCAGACTTCAGCAGGGAGAGAGGCTTCCCTGCTGTCATCCTCTACACGTCTGTAGTGCAGACTGATGCACAGAGGCTGTATGAGAACATGGGCTACACACGGATCAGAGAGTTCGTCATCCCTGAGCCCATCGCCAAAATCACCAACTTTACTCTGATAGAGTACAGACTGGACTTACTGCAGGGGGGGAAATAGAAGAACTGGATTTACTGCAGGGGGGGGAATAGGAGGAGGACTAGACTTACTGCAGGGGGGGGAATAGGAGGAGGACTAGACTTACTGCAGGGGGGGAATAGGAGGAGGACTAGACTTACTGCAGGGGGGGAAATAGGAGGAAGACTTACTGCAGGGGGGGGAATAGGAGGAGGACTAGACTTACTGCAGGGGGGAATAGGAGGAGGACTAGACTTACTGCAGGGGGAATAGGAGGAGGACTAGACTTACTGCAGGGGGGAATAGGAGGAGGACTAGACTTACTGCAGGGGGAATAGGAGGAGGACTAGACTTACTGCAGGGGGGGAATAGGAGGAGGACTAGACTTACTGCAGGGGGGGAATAGGAGGAGGACTAGACTTACTGCAGGGGGGGAATAGGAGGAGGAGGACTAGACTTACTGCAGGGGGAATAGGAGGAGGACTAGACTTACTGCAGGGGGAATAGGAGGAGGACTAGACTTACTGCAGGGGGGGAATAGGAGGAGGACTGGACTTACTGCAGGGGGGAATAGGAGGAGGACTAGACTTACTGCAGGGGGGGAATAGGAGGAGGAGGACTAGACTTACTGCTGGGGGGTTATAGGAGGAGGAGGACTAGACTTACTGCAGGTGAAATTGGAAGAGGACTAGACTTACTGCAGGGGGGGAATAGGAGGAGGACTAGACTTACTGCAGGGGGGGGGGAATAGGAGGATGACTGGACTTACTGCAGGGGGGAATAGGAGGAGGACTGGACTTACTGCAGGGGGGGATAGGAGGAGGACTAGACTTACTGCAGGGGGGGAATAGGAGGAGGACTAGACTTACTGCAGGGGGGAATAGGAGGAGGACTAGACTTACTGCAGGGGGGAATAAGAGGAGGACTAGACTTACTGCAGGGGGGAATAGGAGGAGGACTGGACTTACTGCAGGGGGGGAATAGGAGGAGGACTAGACTTACTGCAGGGGGGGAATAGGAGAAGGACTTACTGCAGGTGAAATTGGAAGAGGACTAGACTTACTGCAGGGGGTAATAGAAGGAGGACTAGACTTACTGCAGGGGGGAGTAGGAGGAGGACTAGACTTACTGCAGGTGAAATTGGAAGAGGACTAGACTTACTGCAGGGGGGAATAGGAGGAGGACTAGACTTACTGCGGGGGGGGAATAGGAGGAGGACTAGACTTACTGCGGGGGGGGGGATAGGAGGAGGACTGAAAGGACAGTAGGACACAGACAGACACACTGGACATACAGGGCTCTCACCTTCATTATTATTCACATCAAACAGAAAATATTCAGACGCCTTCCCCTTTTCCACATTGTGTTACTTTACAGCCTTATTCTAAAATGGATTAAATATATCCTTAAATCCTCATCAATCTACACACAACACTCCATAATGACAAAGCCTTAAATCCTCATCAATCTACACACAACACTCCATAATGACAAAGCGAAAACAGGGTTTTATACCTTATTTACATAAGTATTCAGACCCTTTGCTATGAGACTCAAAATTGAGCTCCGGTGCATCCTGTTTCCATTGATCATCCTTGAGATGTTTCTAAAACTTGATTGGAGTCCACATGTGGTAAATTCAATTGATTGGACATGATTTGGAAAGGCACACACCTGTCTATATAAGGTCCCACAGTTGACAGTGCATGTCAGAGCAAAAACCAAGCCATGATGTCGAAGGAGTTGTCCATAGAGCTCTGAGACAGGATTGTGTCGAGACACAGATCTGGGGAATGGTACCAAAACATTTCTGCAGCATTGAAGGTCCCCAAGAACTCAGAACTCCATTCTTAAATGGAAGATGTTTGGAACCACCAAGACTCTTCCTAGAGCTGGCCGCCCGGCCAAACTGAGCAATCGGGGGAGAAGGGCCTTGGTCAGGGAGGTGACCAAGAACCTGATGGTAACTCTGACAAAGCTCCAGAGTTCCTCTGTGGAGATGGGAGAACCTTCCAGAAGGACAACCATCTCTGCAGCACTCCACCAATCAGGCCTTTATGGTAGAGTGGCCAGACGGAAGCCACTCCTCAGTAAAAGGCACATTCTGTGGCCTGAATGCCAAGCGTCACGTCTGGTGGAAACCTGGCACCTTCCCTACGGTGAAGCATGGTGGTTGCAGCATCATGCTGTGGGGATGTTTTTCAGCGGCAGGGACTGGGAGACTAGTCAGGATCGAGGGAAAGATGAACGGCGCAAAGTACAGAGAGATCCTTGATGAAAACCTGCTCCAGAGTGCTCAGGACCTCAGACTGGGGTGAAGGTTCATCTTCCAACAGGACAACGACCCTAAGCACACAGCCAAGACAACGCAGGAGTGGCTTCGGGACAAGTCTCTGAATGTCCTTGAGTTTGCCCAGCCAGAGCCCGGACTTGAACCAGATCGAACATCTCCGGAGAGACCTGAAAATAGCTGTGCAGGATCCCCATCCAACCTGACAGAGCTTGAGAGGATCTGCAGAGAAGAATGGGAGAAACTCCCCAAATACAGGTGTGCCAAGCTTGTAGCGTCATTCCCAAGTAGAATCGATGCTGTAATTGCTGCCAAAGGTGCTTCAACAAAGTATTGAGTAAAGGGTCTGAATACTTATGTAAATGTGATATTTCAGTTTTTTATTTGTAATACATTTGCAAAAAATATCTAAAAACCTGTTTTTGCTTTGTCATTATGGGGTATTGTGTGTAGATTGATGAGGGTAAAAAACAACAACAATTTAATCCATTTTAGAATAAGGCTGTAACGTAACAATGTGGAAAAAGTCAAGGAGTCAATACTTTCCCAATGTTCTAGTTTCATTCCATCTGCTGGACTGGACAGGGGTCCAGTTTCATTCCATCTGCTGTACTGGACAGGGGTCCAGTTCCATTCCAGCCTGTATGACTGGATTCTCGTTGAATTTGCCTTCGCCATTGGTTGATCTGTAGTTGATGAATTCTGTTTATGGTCATGAACTTCCTCAACACCTGTGCCAGGCAGCACTGAGTGCAAATGGCACTAAATTACTGATATAATGGACACTTTAACAGTTGTTTCATTTAGTAAATTAATTAGTGTAATTTTGTGCAAACTGGACTTTTGTTTTGGCTTAATGTGTAAATTAAAGGGTTGAATCATTGCTTTCTCGTGCTGTTATTGGATAAGCAGGAGGATGGTTTTCTCTGCCCTCCATATTATAGGCCAATGTCAATTCAAATCTGGAACCAAGTTCCACTGCTAATCTTCATTGTCTAATCAGGACTGGTTTAGACCTGGGACACCAGGTAGAACAGAAAACCAGCAGCAGCATTGTCTAATCAGGACTGGTTTAGACCTGGGACACCAGGTAGAACAGAGAACCAGCAGCAGGAAAACAAGGAGGACCTTTATATATTTAAAATGCCTTTATTGTTACGGTTCAATGGAACAAATATCGTCAGGGAGTACCTTTATCAAAGAGCACCCTTCTATCTACAAAAAATCTACTATTTTGTACCCTAGGAGAGCTTCCCTTCCTTCTGTTTTCTACAAGAAAACCAGCAGTACTTTAGATTCCAATACCCCTGCTGTCTGCCTATGTCATTCCTTATCTTTAAATATGTTATTCGTTTCTCTCCAGCCCAGTGTGTTGCTCTAGTCAGCGGTCTTCTCTTCACAGGGGGATCAGATGAGATGGACGGCTATCGGATCTGTAGATACCAGGACGAAGACTACTGCGTGGTCACGGAGGTGTACTCCACAGGGTTCGTTGAGCAACTGGACGCTGTGTGTGTGTGTGTGTGTGTGTGTTCAGGCTCTCGGACAGACCTGGATACAGCTCACCCTGCTCTGTGCCGGCCAGGTCGAAGGGCGGTACGGTACCTGTCCAACCAGGGGATCCGGCTAGGCCTTAGGGAGGACCTCCTGGATATTAACCTCCTGGATATTAATACCTCCTGCATGCAGGAGGGACAGGTGGCACATTCCCAATTGACATACAGTGCTTTCAGAAAGTATTCAGACCCCTTGACTTTTTCCACATTTTGTTACGTTACAGCCTTATTCTGAAATTGATTACATTTAGTTTTTTCCTCATCAAGCTACACACAATACCCCATAATGACAAAGTGAAAACAGGGTTTTAGAAATTTTTGCAAATCTATTCAAAACAAACTGAAAAACCTTATTTACATAAGTATTCAGACCCTTTGCTATGAAACTCGAAAATTGAGCTCAGGTGCATCCTGTTTCCATTGATCATCCTTGATATGTTTCGACAACTTGATTGGAGTCCACCTGTAGTAAATTCAATTGATTGGACATGATATGGAAAGGCACACACCTGTCTATATAAGGTCCCACAGTTGACAGTGCATGTCAGAGCAAAAACCAAGCCATGAGGTCGAAGGAATTGTCCGTAATGCTCAGAGACAGGATTGTGTCGAGGCACAGATCTGGGGAAGGGTACCAAAACATTTCTGTAGCATTGAAGGTCCCCAAGAACACAGTGGCCTCCATCATTCTTAAATGGAAGATGTTTGGAACCACCAAGACTCTTCCTAGAGCTGGCCACCCAAACTGAGCAATCGGGGGAGAAGGGCCTTGGTCAGGGAGGTGACCAAGAACCCGATGGTCACTCTGACAGAGCTCCAGAGTTCCTCTGTGGAGATGGGAGAACCTTCCAGAAGGACAACCATTTCTGCAGCACTCCACCAATCAGGCCTTTATGGTAGAGTGGCCAGAAAGAAGCCACTCCTCAGTAAAAGGCACATGACAGCCTGCTTGGAGTTTACCAAAAGGCACCTAAAGACTCTCAGACCATGAGAAACAAGATTCTCTGGTCTGATGAAACCAACATTGAACTCTTTGGCCTGAATGCCAAGCGTCACGTCTGGTGGAAACCTGGCACCATCCCTATGGTGAAGCATGGTGGTGGCAGCATCATGCTGTGGGGATGTTTTTCAGCGGCAGTGACTGGGAGACTAGTCAGGATCGAGGGAAAGATGAACGGAGCAAAGTAAAGAGAGATCCTTGATGAAAACCTGCTCCAGAGCGCTCAGGACCTCAGACTGGGGTGAAGGTTCACCTTCCAACAGGACAACGACCCTAAGCACACAGCCAAGACAACGCAGGAGTGGCTTCGGGACAAGTCTCTGAATGTCCTTGAGTTTGCCCAGCCAGAGCCCGGACTTTAACCAGATCGAACATCTCCGGAGAGACCTGAAAATAGCTGTGCAGGATCCCCATCCAACCTGACAGAGCTTGAGAGGATCTGCAGATAAGAATGGGAGAAACTCCCCAAATACAGGTGTGCCAAGCTTGTAGCGTCATACCCAAGAAGACTCGAGGCTGTAATCGCTGCCAAAGGTGCTTCAACAAAGTACTGAGTAAAGGGTCTGAATACTTATGTAAATGTGATATTTCAGTTTTTCTGCTAAAATTTCTAAAAACCTGTTTTTGCTTTGTCATTATGGGGTATTGTGTGTTGATTGATGAGGGGAAAAAACAATGTAATCAATTTTAGAATAAGGCTGTAACGTAACAAAATGTGGAAAAAGTCAAGGGGTCTGAATACTTTCCGAAGGCGCTGTATGATGTGAATAATAATGAAGGTGAGAGCCCAGTAACAGATGGATGCATTAATCATAGAAGCTATTGCTACTTTGTGTCTCTAAAATCAGTGCTTCCATTTCTATTGTCATGTGACAGTTTTTAAAATTGATAAGTCCAAATGTCGGCCTTTTACCAGATACATTTTGTTCTCCGCATGATCTGTTTATTTTCATAACTGATACAAATTCGATATGCTATAGCCTATAGATAATATTGTGCCCATATGAACACATGTATTTTAGGCCATATAAAGAACAGCTCTGCATGATTTAATGAAGAGCAGCAAACAGACACAACATTGTTTCACATTCTTTAATAAAAGACTCAGAAACACAAACAGGCAATAGGCTGTACAGCTGGTTTCAGCTGGGGGGGGGGGACGTCTCCCACCCAGGCTCCTGGGAGCTGAAGAAGATCTCAGTACAGAGGGAGTTCAGAGGTCAGCACTGTGTCGGAGTTGTAGCATCTCACGGAATAGAGGATGTGGTTCTGTATACGTTCAAATCAAATCAAATGTTATTTGTCACATGCGCCGAATACAAAACAGGTGTAGACACATGTGGTCCTCTGTAGCTCAGCTGGTAGAGCACGGCGCTTGGTCTGGTAGTGATATATATGGATATAGTGGTCCTCTGTAGCTCAGCTGGTAGAGCATGGCGCTTGTAACGCCAGGGTAGTGGGTTCGATCCCCGGGACCACCCATACGTAAAAAAAAATTATGCACACATGACTGTAAGTCGCTTTGGATAAAAGAGTCTGCTAAATGGCATATTATTATTATTATTATATTGTAGACTTTACAGTAAAATGCTGACTTACGAGCCCTTTACAATGCAGAGTTAAAAAGTATGAAGAATTTGCACAAAAAAATAAAAGATAAGATATTGTAACTAAATAAAATAATGAGGCTATATACAAGGAGTACCGGTACCAAGTTAATGTCCAGGGGTACCAGGTAGTTAAGGTCCAGGGGTACCAGGTAGTTAATGTCCAGGGGTACCAGGTAGTTAAGGTCCAGGGGTACCAGGTAGTTAAGGTCCAGGGGTACCAGGTAGTTATATACATGGAGTACCGGTACCAAGTCAATGTCCAGGGGTACCAGGTAGTTATATACAAGGAGTACCGGTACCAAGTCAATGTCCAGGGGTACCAGGTAGTTATATACATGGAGTACCGGTACCAAGTTAATGTCCAGGGGTACCAGGTAGTTATATACAAGGAGAACCGGTACCAAGTCAATGTCCAGGGGTACCAGGTAGTTAATGTCCAGGGGTACCAGGTAGTTAATGTCCAGGGGTACCAGGTAGTTAAGGTCCAGGGGTACCAGGTAGTTAATGTCCAGGGGTACCAGGTAGTTAAGGTCCAGGGGTACCAGGTAGTTAAGGTCCAGGGGTACCAGGTAGTTATATACATGGAGTACCGGTACCAAGTCAATGTCCAGGGGTACCAGGTAGTTATATACAAGGAGTACCGGTACCAAGTCAATGTCCAGGGGTACCAGGTAGTTATATACATGGAGTACCGGTACCAAGTTAATGTCCAGGGGTACCAGGTAGTTATATACAAGGAGAACCGGTACCAGGTAGTTAAGGTCCAGGGGTACCAGGTAGTTATATACAAGGAGTACCGGTACCAAGTCAATGTCTAGGGGTACCAGGTAGTTATATACAAGGAGTACCGGTACCAGGTAGTTAAGGTCCAGGGGTACCAGGTAGTTAATGTCCAGGGGTACCAGGTAGTTATATACATGGAGTACCGGTACCAAGTTAATGTCCAGGGGTACCAGGTAGTTATATACATGGAGTACCGGTACCAAGTCAATGTCCAGGGGTACCAGGTAGTTATATACATGGAGTACCGGTACCAAGTCAATGTCCAGGGGTACCAGGTAGTTATATACAAGAAGTACCGGTACCAAGTTAATGTCCAGGGGTACCAGGTAGTTAATGTCCAGGGGTACCAGGTAGTTAATGTCCAGGGGTACCAGGTAGTTAATGTCCAGGGGTACCAGGTAGTTAATGTCCAGGGGTACCAGGTAGTTAATGTCCAGGGGTACCAGGTAGTTAATGTCCAGGGGTACCAGGTAGTTAATGTCCAGGGGTACCAGGTAGTTAAGGTCCAGGGGTACCAGGTCCAGGGGTACCAGGTAGTTAAGGTCTACAGGTCTACGAAAAAGTATTTTCCCCCAATCATGGTCTGTGTGTGTGTGTGTAGTGCATTCGGAAAGTATTCAGAACCTTTTACATTTTAGTCATTTAGCAGACGCTCTTATCCAGAGCGACTTACAGTTAGTGAGTGCATACATTTTCATACTGGCCCCCCGTGGGAAACGAACCCACAACCCTGGCGTTGCAAGCGCCATGCTCTACCAACTGAGCTACAGGGGACCATGTAGCTCATTTTGTTACGTTACAGCCTTATTCTAAAATTGATTTAAAATAAATAAATAATAATAATACCCCATATTGACAAAACAAAAACAGGTTTTTCGAAATTTTAGCACATTTAAATAAATAAAAAACCCGGAAAGCAAAAATAGGTTTTTATAAATAAATAAATCCTGAAAGTATTCAGATCCTTTACTCAGTACATTGTTGAAGCACCTTTGGCAGCGATTACAGCATCGAGTCTTCTTGGGTATGACGCTACAAGCTTGGCACACCTGTATTTGGGGAGTTTCTCCCATTCTTCTCTGCAGATCCTCTCAAGCTCTGTCAGGTTGGATGGGGAGCATCGCTGCACAGCTATTTTCAGGTCTCTCCAGAGATGTTCGATCTGGTTCAAGTCCGGGCTCTGGCTGGGCCACTCAAGGACATTCAGAGACTTGTCCCGAAGCCACTCCTGCATTGTCTTTGCTGTGTGCTTAGGGTCGTTGTCCTGTTGGAAGGTGAACCTTCGCCCCAGTCTGAGGTCCTGAGCGCTCTGGAGCAGGTTTTCATCAAGGATCTCTCTGTACTTTGCTCCGTTCATCTTTCCCTCGATCCTGACTAGTCTCCCAGTCCCTGCCGCTGATAAACATCCCCACAGCATGATGCTGCCACCACCAAGATTCCTCTAGACGTGACGCTTGGCATTCAGGCCAAAGAGTTCAATGTTATGAGAGTCTTTAGGTGCCTTTTGACAAACTCCAAGCGGGCTGTCATGTGCCTTTTACTGAGGAGTGGCTTCCTTCTGGCCACTCTACCATAAAGGCCTGGTTGGTGGAGTGCTGCAGAGATGGTTGTCCTTCTGGAAGGTTCTCCCATCTCCACAGAGGAACTCTGGAGCTCTGTCAGAGTTACCATCAGGTTCTTGGTCACCTCCCTGACCAAGGCCCTTCTCCCCCGATTGCTCAGTTTGGCCTGGCAAAGCTCTAGGAAGAGTCTTGGTGGTTCCAAACTGTTTCCATTTAAGAATGATGGAGGCCACTGTGTTCTTGGGGACGTTCAATGCTGCAGACATTTTTTGGTGCCCTTCCCCAGATCTGTGCCTCGACACAATTCTGTCTCGAACCTCTATGGACAATTCCTTCGACCTCATGGCTCGGTTTTTGCTCTGACATGCACTGTCAACTGTGGGACTTTATATAGACAGGTGTGTGCCTTTCCAAATCATGTCCAATCAGTTGAATTTACCACAGGTGGACTCCAGTCAAGGTGTAGAAACATCTCAAGAATGATCAATGGAAACAGGATGCACCTGAGCTCAATTTCAAGTCTCATAGCAAAGGGTCTGAATACTTATGTAAATAAGGTATTTCTGTTGTTTATTTTTAATACATTTGCAAAAATTTTCTAAAAACCTGTTTTCGATTTGTCCATTATGGGGTATTGTGTGTAGATTGATGAGGAATTTATTTATTTAATACATTTTAGAATAAGGCTGTATCGTAACAAAATGTGGAAAAAGTCAAGGGGTCTGAATACTTTCCGAATGCACTGTATGCACATGCCACGGAAACATTCCTATTTTTAATAGTGTGCTTTGCCTCTCACTTGCCTTCAAAATAAAGATAATATAAAATGTATTAATGTTGGTGCTTCTGTCTTGCTGTTGACTCACTTGGCAAACTTGTCTGAACTGCCACATAGTGCCACCATAGAAGCAGCAAGCACATTAAAACAGGCTGAACTGCCACATAGTGCCACCATAGAAGCAGCAAGCACATTAAAACAGGCTGAACTGCCACATAGTGCCACCATAGAAGCAGCAACCACATTAAAACAGGCTGAACTGCCACATAGTGCCACCATAGAAGCAGCAAGCACATTAAAACAGGCTGAACTGCCACATAGTGCCACCATAGAAGCAGCAACCACATTAAAACAGGCTGAACTGCCACATAGTGCCACCATAGAAGCAGCAAGCACATTAAAACAGGCTGAACTGCCACATAGTGCCACCATAGAAGCAGCAACCACATTAAAACAGGCTGAACTGCCACATAGTGCCACCATAGAAGCAGCAAGCACATTAAAACAGGCTGAACTGCCACATAGTGCCACCATAGAAGCAGCAAGCACATTAAAACAGGCTGAACTGCCACATAGTGCCACCATAGAAGCAGCAACCACATTAAAACAGCCTGTTGCTGCTACGGCACCATAAGCTCATACACACACAGTGCCAAAAAATGGATAAATATATATATTACACATACATACTGGTGTCTGTCCCCTGCTGTCACAGAAGCAGTGATCACGTCCCAATACACCTCTCTATGCAGTAGCTGAGCCCGGGGACAAGGTTAAAGGTACAGATCCTACATCAACTAGACATGTAGAGAGATCCTACATAGAGAGATCCTACATCACCTAGACATAGAGAGATCCTACATCACCTAGACATATAGAGAGATCCTACATCAACTAGACATAGAGAGATCCTACATCACCTAGACATGTAGAGAGATCCTACATCAACTAGACATAGAGAGATCCTACATCAACTAGACATAGAGAGAGATCCTACATCACCTAGACATAGAGAGATCCTACATCAACTAGACATAGAGAGATCCTACATCAACTAGACATGTAGAGAGATCCTACATCACCTAGACATAGAGAGATCCTACATCAACTAGACATAGAGAGATCCTACATCAACTAGACATGTAGACAGATCCTACATCACCTAGACATAGAGAGATCCTACATCAACTAGACATAGAGAGAACCTACATCAACTAGACATGTAGAGAGATCCTACATCACCTAGACATAGAGAGATCCTACATCAACTAGACATGTAGAGAGATCCTACATCACCTAGACATAGAGAGATCCTACATCAACTAGACATAGAGAGATCCTACATCACCTAGACATAGAGAGATCCTACATCAACTAGACATGTAGAGAGATCCTACATCACCTAGACATAGAGAGATCCTACATCAACTAGACATGTAGAGAGATCCTACATCACCTAGACATAGAGAGATCCTACATCAACTAGACATAGAGAGATCCTACATCACCTAGACATAGAGAGATCCTACATCAACTAGACATAGGAGGTTACACCCTTTAAAAAATATTGCAGTTTTCAAAACTGCAGTAAACGGGCAGTAACTGCAGTCGACTGTGATATTTTGGCTGCAGTATTTGCAGAATAACGGCAGTGTACTGCAATTCAACTGCAGTTACACTGCTAAATTACTGCAGTAAAAAAAAAAACGGTGTTATTCTGGACTCAGTATTTACAGCGTACTGCAGTTGCACTGTACTCTGACTGCAATCTTTTTTCGTAAGGGCAGATGTAGAGATCCTACATCAAATCAAATCAAATCAAATGTTATTGGTCACATGCGCCGAATACAACAGGTGCAGACATTACAGTGAAATGCTTACTTACAGCCCTTAACCAACAGTGCATTTATTTTAAACAAAAAAAGTAAGAATAAAACAACAACAAAACAAAAAAAAGTGTTGAGAAAAAAAAGAGCAGAAGTAAAATAAAGTGACAGTAGGGAGGCTAGGTTAGATCCAGACATGGGTGCAAAGCCACTCCACTCCCTCCTTCAGCCTTCGTCTCTCCAGCCTGCTCCTGCAAGCTTCTCCTGCAAGCTTCTCCTGCAAGCTTCTCCTGCAAGCTTCTCCTGCAAGCTTCTCCTGCAAGCTTCTCCTTCAAGCTTCTCCTGCAAGCTTCTCCTGCTCTAGTTCTCTCTGATCGAAGCAGTGTAAAGTGTAGGTGTTGGACGATGACTGTTACATCTGGTGTGTTTGCTGCCCCCTACCTTGGTCCTACTGTCCTGGACACATTTATGTTCCCCTGTTACATGGTCAATAAAGTTTGCTTTGTATTGTTCTGTCAGGCTGTGAGGTGGCAGCTTGCTACTGGTCTGAGCATTTGTCTGTCTGCGTTGTTTTTTTGAGAGGAGAAGAGAGTACCCCCCCCCCCCAGCCCCCTCCCGCCCTCTCCTCCTTCTCATTAGACTAGAGGTGCAGAAAACACTGATTCATTCTCACTGTGTCCCAAATAGCAACATACGCCCCATATAGGGCACTTCTTTTGACCAGGGCTCATGGGATGCCATTCGGGATGCACCCTCTGTTCCTAAATATTCCTCTACCTCTCTGTCCTAGTTCTACTGCTCTCAAACCTGCAGTAACACTAGCTCTTTTATATTTATCCCAGAGAGCTGCACCAAAGCAAAGAGCTGCACCGAAGAGCTGCACCGAAGAGCTTCACCGTTTACACAGACGGAGGTCCTCGCTTCAGCTTTTGCTTCCTTTACAAAACCCATGAATAGAGAGAGAATAAAAAGAAAAAGCCTGCGCCACGCAGTCAGCTGATAAAGACCACTAATCCTAGCTGTGTCAGCATGCTATCCATCTAGCAGGCATACAGTGGGTCTGTTAAACAGTGGATGCGTCCCAAACAGCAACCATATTCCCCACGGGTCCAAAGTAGTGCACTATATTCAAGAATGTGCTGATAATGGCAGCTATTTTGGGAAGTTAAGTTCTATGTCATTCTATGGAACTGAAGTGAACCGAATGGATAGCCTCGTGGTTTACAGACAGCAGCCCAGGCTGGGGTTTAGGCCTTTCCTTTAGAGGAGTGTTTCTTAAAGGTGTAGTAAGTCATTGGGATGTGACTATTATAGCACGTGATACACATTTTTCGCTCAGTGTACGAGTCAAGGATCTTCGTACTTGTGGGTGACGTGCCGACTGTTTTAATTTGGGGAGCGTGAAACGTCTCGCGAACAGCCCAAAACGGGGCCGTTGCTATGGAGACTCACAGGAAGGTGGGGACAGACAGAGATGATATGTTTGCATCAAATACCTTACTCCTTGAAAGTTGTTTATTCATTATACACTATATATACACACAAGTATGTGGACACACCTTCAAATTAGTGGATTCAGCTATTGCAGCCACACCTCTGCTGACAGGTGTATAAAATTGAGCACACAGCCATGCAATCTCCATAGACAAACATTGGCAGTAGAATGGCCTTACTAAAGAGCTCAGTGACTTTCAACGTGGCACCGTCATAGGATGCCACCTTTCCAAAAAGTCAGTGCGTCAAACTTCTGCTCTGCTAGAGCTGCCCTGGTCAACTGTAAGGGCTGTTATTGTGAAGTGGAAACGTCTAGGAGCAACAACGGCTCAGCCGCGAAGTGGTAGGCCACACAAGCTCACAGAACAGGACCGCTGAGTGCTGAAGCACATAGTGCATTAAAATGGTCTGTCCTAGTTGCAGCACTCAGTACCGAGTTCCAAACTGCCTCTGGAAGCAACGTCAGCACAATAACTGTTCGTCGGGAGCTTCATGAAATGGGTTTCCGTGGCCGAGAAGCTGCACACAAGCCTAAGATCACCATACGCCAAGCGTCGGCTGGAGTGGTGTAAAGCTCACCTCCATTGGACTCTGGAGCAGTGGAAAGGCGTTCTCTGGAGTGATGAATCACGCTTCACCATCTGGCAGTTGGACGGACGAATCTGGGTTTGGTGGATGCCAGGAGAACGCTACCTGCCCGAATGCATAGTGCCAACTAAAAAGTTTGGTGGAGGCAGCATAATGGTCTGGGGCTGTTTTTCATGGTTCGGGCTAGGCCACTTAGTTCCAGTGAAGGAAAATCTTAACGCTACAGCATACAATGACATTCTAGATGATTCTGTGCTTCCAACTTTGTGGCAACAGTTTGGGGAAGGCCCTTCCCTGTTTCAGCATGACAATGCCCCCATGCACTAAGCGAGGTCATCACAGAAATGGTTTGTCGAGATCGGTTTGGAAGAACTTGACTGGCCTGCACAGAGCCCTGACCTCAACCCCATCGAACACCTTTGGGATGAATAGGAACGCCGACTGCGAGCCAGGCCTAATCGCCCAACATCAGTGCCCGACCTCACTAATGCTCTTGTGGCTGAATGGAAGCAAGTCCCCCGCAGCAATGTTCCATCATCTATTAGAAAGCCTTCCCAGAAGAGTGGAGGCTGTTATAGCAGCAAAGGGGGGACCAACTCCATATTAATGCCCATGATTTTGGAATGAGATGTTCGATGAACAGGTGTCCACATACTGCTGGTCATGTAGTGTATATAGCATACTTGAAGAATGATGATAACTGGCAATAATCAACAGCTGCAGTGTTGCTTGATTCTGTCCCATACCATTCTACCCCATACCATTCTACCCCCTATCATTCTACCCCATACCATTCTACCCCATACCATTCTACCCCCTATCATTCTATCATATTTACGTGTGTAAAAGCTTATAAAGACACATGGAATTATTTGATTCGATTTGATGGTTGACATGACTGAAAGGTAGGCGGATATATTCTTATCTAAAATGGTAGGTTCTGTGTACGTTTCCCGAGCACATAAAAGTTGTGTGTTGTGTCGCGCATTGGGATAAATGGATGGACTTGCACCTGGTAAAAACCATATAGCCAATTGTGCAATATATTCCACAATTCTAACCAAATACACCAGCGACACCATTTGGGAGATAAAGGTTGTGAGTGTTTCTGATCGACAACCATCTTTCGACGTATGTGTGGCCACAATGCCATCTTTAGAGCATTCTCCGCTTGGTTTCTTCAGAAATGTTTCTTCAGAAATGCATTGAGAGAGAGGCGAGCAGATAATGGTAAATTATCAAATCAATGACAAAGCTGCTGTGAAGATGGATGCTGTGCGTTGGACACAAATCAACTGTACTAGTTGTTCCGGCTCTGGTCTTGTCCCATCTTTGATGACTGTCCGGTAAGAGCCATGGGGCGGCGCACAATTGGCCCAGCGTCGTCCAGGGTAGGGGAGGGAATGGCCGGCAGGGATGTAGCTCAGTTGGTAGAGCATGGCGTTTGCAACGCCAGGGTCGTGGGTTCGATTCCCACGAGGGGGGCCAATATGAAACAAATAAAATAAATAATAATAATGTATACACTCACTAACTGTAAGTCGCTCTGGATAAGAGCGTCTGCTAAATGACTAAAATGTAAATGTAGTATGGTCAGGTGCAGCAAAGAAAGGCCTCGCAAAAGCTGCAGCTGCCTCAAAACAGAGCGTCACGCCTTGCCCTTAACTGCGCATACAGAACTAACGTCAACAACATGTAGGCCAGTCGTTCCTGGTTGACGAGAGATGAACTCCTTCTCTTACAGTTTTCATGAGAAATATTACTGTGGTGAAAATTCCAGATTGCCTGGATAATCCAATAAGATTCAGTTCAGACACCCAGACACACCCCACAAGACTCACACAAACACTCTTAACGCACACTGTTTTTTTAGTTGTATTGTTTGCGTTTAACATTTCTGTGGCTGTCTTTGTCTGTCAGCGTCTCAGTGTTTTTGTCACTTGTCATTCATATGTCTTGTGGACCTGTCCTTGTCTATCAGTGTTTTTGTCCCTTGTCACATGTCTCGTGGACCCCAGGAAAAGTAGCTGCCGCTAATGGGGAACCAAATAAATAACGGAGGAAGTTAATTCTGATTTCTGTGCGTAAAAATTAGCATGGGACAGGACGGGAATGATTTTTATCGGGACAGGACAGGAAAATTGTCTTGGTTATAGAACTGTTGTGGAATCAGGACAGTACTGAGAAAACATTTCAGGACAGGACAGAAATTCATTTTCACTCCCCTGTTGTGTGAACCTCTATTCCTCAGTGCCGAATGGCTGGTGATCTGAGTTATAGTCATGTGAAACACAAACGCAAAAGAACCACCACTGAAGAAGGATAATTGGAAATGACATGTACACAGAAATATTTGGTCCGAACAGATTAGAAGATATTGAATTTCAGACTATAGGGCAATGTATCCAAACTTTCCCATGGATTATAGGTTTAATTTATTATCACCTGATAAGACAATAGGTCTATTTACAGAAAACGATATGACTTATTCCACCTTTTAATCCTGGTCCTGGGGACCCAAAGGAGTACATATTGTTGTTTTTGCGATGGTATGATCTGTCTGCAGCCAGATCAGTTCTGTCTGCACCCAGATCAGTTCTGTCTGCACCCAGATCAGTTCTGTCTGCACCCAGATCAGTTCTGTCTGCACCCAGATCAGTTCTGTCTGCACCCAGATCATGCCAGTTCCTCCTGTGATATTGGGTACCTAGTTAACCACAGCTGTCTCTACAAAGTGTCTCAGAGGAAGAGCGCTGATCTGTCCATTATGACCTAAAAGGCCAAACTGATCCTGGATCAGCGCCCCTACTCTGAGACACTGTGAATACGGGGGGCGCAGAGCTGCGGTCTCTTTAAGAGTTAATGAATGTGGTTTATTCATCAGCTTGATAGTGAGATGCTGCTATGATTAATTGATTGAAGCCCTCTATGATGAAACCGCCTTTGTTTGTCCTGGCCGAGTATCATTATCTGCTGTGTGTTTACTGATATAGGAGTTCTGCTAGTATGAGCCGTAGGTGGCTCTGAGAGGGGCTCGGTAGACTTCACTGTACTACTAATGTCTGTTCAAATGAAACAGTTGTACTTGTCATACCATACCAATGTTCCTCTTGCTCGTCCTTGACCAACCCCGGCACTGTGGAATGCAGCTCAGTGTTTGTTGGAGTGTTTGCCTCTGCTATATGTCCGATGGATCAGGTTTGAATAGGCTTTGTTTGTGTCATAGGATGATGGCTTTGTTTGTGTCATAGGATGATGGTTCTGCCTTTAGGACCCAGCAGCACCCTGGGCCTACCAGTCAGCCCTCCCTGCCTGCCTCCTGCAGAGCACAAGCCAGAGCAGACTCTAGCGCAGTGCTGCCTCTGCTCTGCTCTTCTCTCCTCTCATCTCCTCTCCTCTCCTCTGATGCACTCACAGCACAGACAGCAGACCAACCCTGCCTGCAGTTTCTTTCTCTGCTCTGTTTTCCTTCACTCCTTCCCTCCATTCATCCTCCTCTCCTCCTGACCTGGCGTCTGATCTGAATTCTGCAGTCGGAGGCCGAGGCTGTTTCCTGTCAGAGCAGAGAGTGCCGTCTGTGAGCCCGGACAGCCAGCCAGGATATCTCTCTCTCTCCGACCAGACAGGGAAGAAACCAGCAGGACCAACACAAGAAGTTGTTCCTGGGAAGCACAGGACTGGAGGGAGTATTAATACTAGTCCTAGGGCTATAGAAGAGGGGGGTGATCGTGAGGATTATCGAGAGACACGCTCCAGAAGCATCACTGAACCCCCCACCACCCCACCCTGGTCGTACCCCACCGACGACGTCACCTCCTCCTCCTCCTCCTCATTGTTATTAGAGCAGAAAGGCCAGCGTGGAGCCTGGCGAAGACTGGGGAATCAGCATGTCGTCTCAGACTACTAGGAGGAACCTATACACCCGGGTGAGTGTCTGGTAGAGGGCTGTCTATGGATAGGAGTGGGTGAGTGTCTGGTAGAGGGCTGTCTATGGATAGGAGTGGGTGAGTGTCTGGTAGAGGGCTGTCTATGGATAGGAGTGGGTGAGTGTCTGGTAGAGGGCTGCCTATGGATAGGAGTGGGTGAGTGTCTGGTAGAGGGCTGTCTATGGATAGGAGTGGGTGAGTGTCTGGTAGAGGGCTGCCTATGGATAGGAGTGGGTGAGTGTCTGGTAGAGGGCTGCCTATGGATAGGAGTGGGTGAGTGTCTGGTAGAGGGCTGCCTATGGATAGGAGTGGGTGAGTGTCTGGTAGAGGGCTGCCTATGGATAGGAGTGGGTGAGTGTCTGGTAGAGGGCTGCCTATGGACAGGAGTGGGTGAGTGTCTGGTAGAGGGATGCCTATGGATAGGAGTGGGTGAGTGTCTGGTAGAGGGCTGCCTATGGACAGGAGTGGGTGAGTGTCTGGTAGAGGGATGCCTATGGATAGGAGTGGGTGAGTGTCTGGTAGAGGGCTGCCTATGGATAGGAGTGGGTGAGTGTCTGGTAGAGGGCTGTCTATGGATAGGAGTGGGAGGAGCAGTGTATGCACCATATGATTGGATGATCTGTCTGTGTCTATGTCCTCAGGGGTGGTGTCTGTGAGGTTAGTGTTGTTTCAGATCTGTACCACCCAAGCTTTGTCTCCTACATGTACCTGTGGTCTGGTCAATGGGTTTGTTGACCGCTTGGCTAGCTGCTGTATGTACTGTACCGGCAGTCTGGATGAGAGGGTTGTTAGACTGGACTACATGGTGTCTGTGTACAGTAATGGAACCTTCCTCCTGTCTTTGCTGTGGGGTCTGGGTTTGTAAGAGGTCTGAGGTGTGCGTTGGGTTGAGATCCGTGTTTGTAAGAGGTCTGAGGTGTGCGTTGGGTTGAGATCCGTGTTTGTAAGAGGTCTGAGGGGTATAGGAGGTGTGTGTTAGCTAGGGTTTATGGTTGTTTAGTGTTGGGTGTAGTTATTTTGTTGTTGTTACTGGACAACCAGCCTCTTCTCCGAGGCTCCGGATCACTTCCTGGTTGTCACAAGACACTGACTCAGGAAGGATGACATCACAGCTGTTATGGGAAGGAGCGATGACATCACAGCTATACCTTGTCAGATCTGTCAGGTGTAGGCTGACTACATGCGCCACAAAGAAGTGCACTATATAGGGGATAGGGTGCCATTTAGGACTGGCCTTATGTGTACTTCACAGTCCACACTGAGGACTTGACCTGGTTTAGTGCTACATCTGTTAGCTGGTAGGGCCCTACACACCGAGGACTTGACCTGGTTTAGTGCTACATCTGTTAGCTGGTAGGGCCCTGTTCGGTGACAGACTCAGTGGTGTAGCTGTTAGCTGGTAGGGCCTTGTTCAGTGACATACTCAGTGGTGTAGCTGTTAGCTGGTGGAGCCCTGTTTAGTGACAGACTCAGTGGTGTAGCTGTTAGCTGGTGGGGCCTTGTTCAGTGACATACTCAGTGGTGTAGCTGTTAGCTGGTGGAGCCCTGTTTAGTGACAGACTCAGTGGTGTAGCTGTTAGCTGGTGGGGCCCTGTTCGGTGACAGACTCAGTGGTGTAGCTGTTAGCTGGTAGGGCCCTGTTTAGTGACAGACTCAGTGGTGTAGCTGTTAGCTGGTAGGGCCTTGTTCAGTGACAGACTCAGTGGTGTAGCTGTTAGCTGGTAGGGCCTTGTTCAGTGACAGACTCAGTGGTGTAGCTGTTAGCTGGTGGAGCCCTGTTTAGTGACAGACTCAGTGGTGTAGCTGTTAGCTGGTGGGGCCCTGTTCGGTGACAGACTCAGTGGTGTAGCTGTTAGCTGGTAGGGCCTTGTTCAGTGACGGACTCAGTGGTGTAGCTGTTAGCTGGTAGGGCCCTGTTCGGTGACAGACTCAGTGGTGTAGCTGTTAGCTGGTAGGGCCCTGTTCGGTGACAGACTCAGTGGTGTAGCTGTTAGCTGGTGGGGCCCTGTTCAGTGACAGACTCAGTGGTGTAGCTGTTAGCTGGTAGGGCCCTGTTCGGTGACAGACTCAGTGGTGTAGCTGTTAGCTGGTAGGGCCCTGTTCGGTGACAGACTCAGTGGTGTAGCTGTTAGCTGGTAGGGCCCTGTTCGGTGACAGACTCAGTGGTGTAGCTGTTAGCTGGTAGGGCCCTGTTCGGTGACAGACTCAGTGGTGTAGCTGTTAGCTGGTAGGGCCCTGTTCGGTGACAGACTCAGTGGTGTAGCTGTTAGCTGGTAGGGCCCTGTTCGGTGACAGACTCAGTGGTGTAGCTGTTAGCTGGTGGAGCCCTGTTTAGTGACAGACTCAGTGGTGTAGCTGTTAGCTGGTGGGGCCCTGTTCAGTGACAGACTCAGTGGTGTAGCTGTTAGCTGGTGGGGCCCTGTTCGGTGACAGACTCAGTGGTGTAGCTGTTAGCTGGTAGGGCCCTGTTCGGTGACAAACTCAGTGGTGTAGCTGTTAGCTGGTGGGGCCCTGTTCGGTGACAGACTCTGTGGTGTAGCTGTTAGCTGGTAGGGCCCTGTTCGGTGACAGACTCAGTGGTGTAGCTGTTAGCTGGTGGAGCCCTGTTTAGTGACAGACTCAGTGGTGTAGCTGTTAGCTGGTGGGGCCCTGTTCGGTGACAGACTCAGTGGTGTAGCTGTTAGCTGGTGGAGCCCTGTTTAGTGACAGACTCAGTGGTGTAGCTGTTAGCTGGTGGAGCCCTGTTTAGTGACAGACTCAGTGGTGTAGCTGTTAGCTGGTGGGGCCCTGTTCGGTGACAGACTCAGTGGTGTAGCTGTTAGCTGGTGGAGCCCTGTTTAGTGACAGACTCAGTGGTGTAGCTGTTAGCTGGTGGGGCCCTGTTCGGTGACAGACTCAGTGGTGTAGCTGTTAGCTGGTGGGGCCCTGTTTAGTGACAGACTCAGTGGTGTAGCTGTTAGCTGGTGGGGCCCTGTTCGGTGACAGACTCAGTGGTGTAGCTGTTAGCTGGTGGAGCCCTGTTTAGTGACAGACTCAGTGGTGTAGCTGTTAGCTGGTAGGGCCCTGTTCAGTGACAGACTCAGTGGTGTAGCTGTTAGCTGGTAGGGACCTGTTTAGTGACAGACTCAGTGGTGTAGCTGTTAGCTGGTAGGGCCCTGTTCGGTGACAGACTCAGTGGTGTAGCTGTTAGCTGGTGGGGCCCTGTTCGGTGACAGACTCGGTGGTGTAGCTGTTAGCTGGTGGGGCCCTGTTCAGTGACAGACTCAGTGGTGTAGCTGTTAGCTGGTAGGGCCCTGTTCGGTGACAGACTCAGTGGTGTAGCTGTTAGCTGGTAGGGCCCTGTTCGGTGACAGACTCAGTGGTGTAGCTGTTAGCTGGTGGGGCCTGAGTAGCTGTTAGCTGGTGGGGCCCTGTTTAGTGACAGACTCAGTGGTGTAGCTGTTAGCTGGTAGGGCCCTGTTCGGTGACAGACTCAGTGGTGTAGCTGTTAGCTGGTAGGGCCCTGTTCGGTGACAGACTCAGTGGTGTAGCTGTTAGCTGGTGGGGCCTGAGTAGCTGTTAGCTGGTGGGGCCCTGTTCGGTGACAGACTCAGTGGTGTAGCTGTTAGCTGGTGGAGCCCTGTTTAGTGACAGACTCAGTGGTGTAGCTGTTAGCTGGTGGAGCCCTGTTTAGTGACAGACTCAGTGGTGTAGCTGTTAGCTGGTGGGGCCCTGTTCGGTGACAGACTCAGTGGTGTAGCTGTTAGCTGGTGGGGCCCTGTTTAGTGACAGACTCAGTGGTGTAGCTGTTAGCTGGTGGGGCCCTGTTCGGTGACAGACTCAGTGCTGTAGCTGTTAGCTGGTGGAGCCCTGTTTAGTGACAGACTCAGTGGTGTAGCTGTTAGCTGGTAGGGCCCTGTTCAGTGACAGACTCAGTGGTGTAGCTGTTAGCTGGTGGGGCCCTGTTTAGTGACAGACTCAGTGGTGTAGCTGTTAGCTGGTGGGGCCCTGTTCGGTGACAGACTCAGTGGTGTAGCTGTTAGCTGGTGGAGCCCTGTTTAGTGACAGACTCAGTGGTGTAGCTGTTAGCTGGTGGGGCCCTGTTCGGTGACAGACTCAGTGGTGTAGCTGTTAGCTGGTGGGGCCCTGTTTAGTGACAGACTCAGTGGTGTAGCTGTTAGCTGGTGGGGCCCTGTTTAGTGACAGACTCAGTGGTGTAGCTGTTAGCTGGTAGGGCCCTGTTCGGTGACAGACTCAGTGGTGTAGCTGTTAGCTGGTGGGGCCCTGTTCGGTGACAGACTCGGTGGTGTAGCTGTTAGCTGGTGGGGCCCTGTTCAGTGACAGACTCAGTGGTGTAGCTGTTAGCTGGTAGGGCCCTGTTCGGTGACAGACTCAGTGGTGTAGCTGTTAGCTGGTAGGGCCCTGTTCGGTGACAGACTCAGTGGTGTAGCTGTTAGCTGGTGGGGCCTGAGTAGCTGTTAGCTGGTGGGGCCCTGTTTAGTGACAGACTCAGTGGTGTAGCTGTTAGCTGGTAGGGGCCCTGTTTAGTGACAGACTCAGTGGTGTAGCTGTTAGCTGGTAGGGCCCTGTTCGGTGACAGACTCAGTGGTGTAGCTGTTAGCTGGTGGGGCCCTGTTTAGTGACAGACTCAGTGGTGTAGCTGTTAGCTGGTGGGGCCCTGTTCGGTGACAGACTCTGTGTGTGTGTGTGTGTGTGTGTGTGTGTGGGTGTGTGTGTGTGTGTGTGTGTGTGGTAAGAGTAGAGTGGTATTGAATAATTCAGGATGCTTCCAGCAGCAGCATGGTGAACTAGGCTGCGTCCCAAACGGCAACCTATACCCAGGGCCCTATGGGTCAAAGTAGTGCACTATATAGGGAATAGGGTGCTATTCTCTGGTCTAAAGTAGTGCACTATATAGGGGATAGGGTGCCATTTGGGAAGTAACCCTGCTCTCAGGCTCAGGCTGATTGTTGTATAAAACATAATTAATATTTCATTTCAGCCTGCTTGAGCTCTTCAGCTAGTCCACCAAAGCACTTAGTACCAAGGATGCTTATGGAGTGAGCAAGAGTCCCTATTCATGTGGAACAGATCATACTCTGTAATACCACAGAATCAGTGCTCTGTTGTAGTACAGACTCAGACCTGACGGGGGCAGTAGTGTAGCTGTTCTTATTAATTACAGCAGCAGTAGTGTAGTGTAGCTGTTCTTATTAATAACAGCAGCAGTAGTGTAGCTGTTCTTATTAATTACAGCAGCAGTAGTGTAGCTGTTCTTATTAATAACAGTAGTAGTAGTGTAGTGTAGCTGTTCTTATTAATAACAGCAGCAGTAGTGTAGCTGTTCTTATTAATAACAGCAGCAGTAGTGTAGTGTAGCTGTTCTTATTAATAACAGCAGCAGTAGTGTAGCTGTTCTTATTAATAACAGCAGCAGTAGTGTAGTGTAGCTGTTCTTATTAATAACAGCAGTAGTAGTGTAGCTGTTCTTATTAATAACAGCAGCAGTAGTGTAGTGTAGCTGTTCTTATTAATAACAGCAGTAGTGTAGTGTAGCTGTTCTTATTAATAACAGCAGTAGTAGTGTAGCTGTTCTTATTAATAACAGTAGTAGTAGTGTAGTGTAGCTGTTCTTATTAATAACAGCAGCAGTAGTGTAGCTGTTCTTATTAATAACAGCAGCAGTAGTGTAGTGTAGCTGTTCTTATTAATAACAGCAGTAGTAGTGTAGCTGTTCTTATTAATAACAGCAGCAGTAGTGTAGTGTAGCTGTTCTTATTAATAACAGCAGTAGTGTAGTGTAGCTGTTCTTATTAATAACAGCAGTAGTAGTGTAGCTGTTCTTATTAATAACAGCAGCAGTAGTGTAGTGTAGCTGTTCTTATTAATAACAGCAGTAGTGTAGTGTAGCTGTTCTTATTAATAACAGCAGTAGTGTAGTGTAGCTGTTCTTATTAATAACAGCAGCAGTAGTATAGTGTAGCTGTTCTTATTAATAACAGCAGCAGTAGTGTAGTGTAGCTGTTCTTATTAATAACAGCAGTAGTAGTGTAGCTGTTCTTATTAATAACAGCAGTAGTAGTGTAGTGTAGCTGTTCTTATTAATAACAGCAGCAGTAGTGTAGTGTAGCTGTTCTTATTAATAACAGCAGCAGTAGTGTAGTGTAGCTGTTCTTATTAATAACAGCAGTAGTGTAGTGTAGCTGTTCTTATTAATAACAGCAGTAGTGTAGTGTAGCTGTTCTTATTAATAACAGCAGTAGTGTAGTGTAGCTGTTCTTATTAATAACAGCAGTAGTATAGCTGTTCTTATTAATAACAGCAGCAGTAGTGTAGTGTAGCTGTTCTTATTAATAACAGCAGTAGTATAGCTGTTCTTATTAATAACAGCAGTAGTAGTGTAGCTGTTCTTATTAATAACAGCAGCAGTAGTGTAGTGTAGCTGTTCTTATTAATAACAGCAGCAGTAGTGTAGCTGTTCTTATTAATAACAGCAGTAGTGTAGTGTAGCTGTTCTTATTAATAACAGCAGCAGTAGTGTAGCTGTTCTTATTAATAACAGCAGTAGTGTAGTGTAGCTGTTCTTATTAATAACAGCAGCAGTAGTGTAGTATAGCTGTTCTTATTAATAACAGCAGTAGTAGTGTAGCTGTTCTTATTAATAACAGCAGTAGTATAGTGTAGCTGTTCTTATTAATAACAGCAGCAGTAGTGTAGTGTAGCTGTTCTTATTAATAACAGCAGTAGTATAGTGTAGCTGTTCTTATTAATAACAGCAGTAGTAGTGTAGCTGTTCTTATTAATAACAGCAGCAGTAGTGTAGCTGTTCTTATTAATAACAGCAGTAGTAGTGTAGCTGTTCTTATTAATAACAGCAGTAGTATAGTGTAGCTGTTCTTATTAATAACAGCAGTAGTAGTGTAGCTGTTCTTATTAATAACAGCAGCAGTAGTGTAGCTGTTCTTATTAATAACAGCAGTAGTAGTGTAGCTGTTCTTATTAATAACAGCAGCAGTAGTGTAGTGTAGCTGTTCTTATTAATAACAGCAGTAGTATAGTGTAGCTGTTCTTATTAATAACAGCAGTAGTAGTGTAGCTGTTCTTATTAATAACAGCAGCAGTAGTGTAGCTGTTCTTATTAATAACAGCAGCAGTAGTGTAGCTGTTCTTATTAATAACAGCAGCAGTAGTGTAGCTGTTCTTATTAATAACAGCAGTAGTGTAGTATAGCTGTTCTTATTAATAACAGCAGTAGTGTAGTGTAGCTGTTCTTGTTAATAACAGCAGCAGTAGTGTAGTGTAGCTGTTCTTATTAATAACAGCAGCAGTAGTGTAGCTGTTCTTATTAATAACAGCAGCAGTGTAGTGTAGCTGTTCTTATTAATAACAGCAGTAGTAGTGTAGCTGTTCTTATTAATAACAGCAGCAGTAGTGTAGCTGTTCTTATTAATAACAGCAGCAGTAGTGTAGTGTAGCTGTTCTTATTAATAACAGCAGCAGTAGTGTAGCTGTTCTTATTAATAACAGCAGCAGTGTAGTGTAGCTGTTCTTATTAATAACAGCAGCAGTAGTGTAGCTGTTCTTATTAATAACAGCAGCAGTAGTGTAGCTGTTCTTATTAATAACAGCAAAAGTAGTATAGCTGTTCTTATTAATAACAGTAGTAGTGTAGTGTAGCTGTTCTTATTAATAACAGCAGCAGTAGTGTAGTGTAGCTGTTCTTATTAATAACAGCAGTAGTAGTGTAGCTGTTCTTATTAATAACAGCAGTAGTATAGTGTAGCTGTTCTTATTAATAACAGCAGCAGTATAGTGTAGCTGTTCTTATTAATAACAGCAGCAGTAGTGTAGTGTAGCTGTTCTTATTAATAACAGCAGTAGTATAGTGTAGCTGTTCTTATTAATAACAGCAGTAGTATAGTGTAGCTGTTCTTATTAATAACAGCAGTAGTGTAGTGTAGCTGTTCTTATTAATAACAGCAGCAGTAGTGTAGCTGTTCTTATTAATAACAGCAGCAGTAGTGTAGTGTAGCTGTTCTTATTAATAACAGCAGCAGTAGTGTAGCTGTTCTTATTAATAACAGCAGCAGTGTAGTGTAGCTGTTCTTATTAATAACAGCAGCAGTAGTGTAGCTGTTCTTATTAATAACAGCAGCAGTAGTGTAGCTGTTCTTATTAATAACAGCAGCAGTAGTATAGCTGTTCTTATTAATAACAGCAGTAGTATAGTGTAGCTGTTCTTATTAATAACAGCAGTAGTAGTGTAGCTGTTCTTATTAATAACAGCAGCAGTAGTGTAGCTGTTCTTATTAATAACAGCAGTAGTAGTGTAGCTGTTCTTATTAATAACAGCAGTAGTATAGTGTAGCTGTTCTTATTAATAACAGCAGCAGTAGTGTAGTGTAGCTGTTCTTATTAATAACAGCAGTAGTATAGTGTAGCTGTTCTTATTAATAACAGCAGTAGTATAGTGTAGCTGTTCTTATTAATAACAGCAGTAGTGTAGTGTAGCTGTTCTTATTAATAACAGCAGCAGTAGTGTAGCTGTTCGTATTAATAACAGCAGCAGTAGTGTAGTGTAGCTGTTCTTATTAATAACAGCAGTAGTAGTGTAGATGTTCTTATTAATAACAGCAGTAGTATAGTGTAGCTGTTCTTATTAATAACAGCAGTAGTAGTGTAGCTGTTCTTATTAATAACAGCAGCAGTAGTGTAGCTGTTCTTATTAATAACAGCAGTAGTAGTGTAGCTGTTCTTATTAATAACAGCAGCAGTAGTGTAGTGTAGCTGTTCTTATTAATAACAGCAGTAGTATAGTGTAGCTGTTCTTATTAATAACAGCAGTAGTAGTGTAGCTGTTCTTATTAATAACAGCAGCAGTAGTGTAGCTGTTCTTATTAATAACAGCAGCAGTAGTGTAGCTGTTCTTATTAATAACAGCAGCAGTAGTGTAGCTGTTCTTATTAATAACAGCAGTAGTGTAGTATAGCTGTTCTTATTAATAACAGCAGTAGTGTAGTGTAGCTGTTCTTGTTAATAACAGCAGCAGTAGTGTAGTGTAGCTGTTCTTATTAATAACAGCAGCAGTAGTGTAGCTGTTCTTATTAATAACAGCAGCAGTGTAGTGTAGCTGTTCTTATTAATAACAGCAGTAGTAGTGTAGCTGTTCTTATTAATAACAGCAGCAGTAGTGTAGCTGTTCTTATTAATAACAGCAGCAGTAGTGTAGTGTAGCTGTTCTTATTAATAACAGCAGTAGTGTAGTGTAGCTGTTCTTGTTAATAACAGCAGCAGTAGTGTAGTATAGCTGTTCTTATTAATAACAGCAGTAGTGTAGTGTAGCTGTTCTTATTAATAACAGCAGTAGTAGTGTAGTGTAGCTGTTCTTATTAATAACAGCAGCAGTAGTGTAGCTGTTCTTATTAATAACAGCAGCAGTAGTGTAGCTGTTCTTATTAATAACAGCAGCAGTAGTATAGCTGTTCTTATTAATAACAGTAGTAGTGTAGTGTAGCTGTTCTTATTAATATCAGCAGCAGTAGTGTAGCTGTTCTTATTAATAACAGCAGTAGTAGTGTGGTGTAGCTGTTCTTATTAATAACAGCAGCAGTAGTGTAGTGTAGCTGTTCTTATTAATAACAGCAGTAGTGTAGTGTAGCTGTTCTTATTAATAACAGCAGTAGTAGTGTAGTGTAGCTGTTCTTATTAATAACAGCAGCAGTAGTGTAGTATAGCTGTTCTTATTAATAACAGCAGCAGTAGTGTAGTGTAGCTGTTCTTATTAATAACAGCAGCAGTAGTGTAGTGTAGCTGTTCTTATTAATAACAGCAGTAGTGTAGTGTAGCTGTTCTTGTTAATAACAGCAGCAGTAGTGTAGTGTAGCTGTTCTTATTAATAACAGCAGTAGTGTAGTGTAGCTGTTCTTGTTAATAACAGCAGCAGTAGTGTAGTATAGCTTTTCTTATTAATAACAGCAGTAGTGTAGTGTAGCTGTTCTTATTAATAACAGCAGTAGTAGTGTAGTGTAGCTGTTCTTATTAATAACAGCAGCAGTAGTGTAGCTGTTCTTATTAATAACAGCAGCAGTAGTGTAGTGTAGCTGTTCTTATTAATAACAGCAGCAGTAGTATAGCTGTTCTTATTAATAACAGTAGTAGTGTAGCTGTTCTTATTAATAACAGCAGCAGTAGTGTAGCTGTTCTTATTAATAACAGCAGCAGTAGTGTAGCTGTTCTTATTAATAACAGCAGCAGTAGTATAGCTGTTCTTATTAATAACAGTAGTAGTGTAGTGTAGCTGTTCTTATTAATATCAGCAGCAGTAGTGTAGCTGTTCTTATTAATAACAGCAGTAGTAGTGTAGTGTAGCTGTTCTTATTAATAACATTAGCAGTAGTGTAGTGTAGCTGTTCTTATTAATAACAGCAGTAGTGTAGTGTAGCTGTTCTTGTTAATAACAGCAGCAGTAGTGTAGTGTAGCTGTTCTTATTAATAACAGCAGCAGTAGTGTAGTATAGCTGTTCTTATTAATAACAGCAGCAGTAGTGTAGTGTAGCTGTTCTTATTAATAACAGCAGCAGTAGTGTAGTGTAGCTGTTCTTATTAATAACAGCAGTAGTGTAGTGTAGCTGTTCTTGTTAATAACAGCAGCAGTAGTGTAGTGTAGCTGTTCTTATTAATAACAGCAGTAGTGTAGTGTAGCTGTTCTTGTTAATAACAGCAGCAGTAGTGTAGTATAGCTGTTCTTATTAATAACAGCAGTAGTGTAGTGTAGCTGTTCTTATTAATAACAGCAGTAGTAGTGTAGTGTAGCTGTTCTTATTAATAACAGCAGCAGTAGTGTAGCTGTTCTTATTAATAACAGCAGCAGTAGTGTGGTGTAGCTGTTCTTATTAATAACAGCAGCAGTAGTATAGCTGTTCTTATTAATAACAGTAGTAGTGTAGCTGTTCTTATTAATAACAGCAGTAGTGTAGTGTAGCTGTTCTTATTAATAACAGCAGTAGTAGTGTAGTGTAGCTGTTCTTATTAATAACAGCAGCAGTAGTGTATCTGTTCTTATTAATAACAGCAGCAGTAGTGTAGTGTAGCTGTTCTTATTAATAACAGCAGTAGTAGTGTAGTGTAGCTGTTCTTATTAATAACAGCAGTAGTGTGGTGTAGCTGTTCTTATTAATATCAGCAGAAGTAGTGTAGCTGTTCTTATTAATAACAGCAGCAGTAGTGTAGCTGTTCTTATTAATATCAGCAGCAGTAGTGTAGCTGTTCTTATTAATAACAGCAGTAGTGTAGTGTAGCTGTTCTTATTAATAACAGCAGTAGTGTAGTGTAGCTGTTCTTGTTAATAACAGCAGCAGTAGTGTAGTGTAGCTGTTCTTATTAATAACAGCAGTAGTGTAGTGTAGCTGTTCTTGTTAATAACAGCAGCAGTAGTGTAGTGTAGCTGTTCTTGTTAATAACAGCAGCAGTAGTGTAGTGTAGCTGTTCTTATTAATAACAGCAGTAGTGTAGTGTAGCTGTTCTTGTTAATAACAGCAGCAGTAGTGTAGTGTAGCTGTTCTTGTTAATAACAGCAGCAGTAGTGTAGTGTAGCTGTTCTTATTAATAACAGCAGTAGTGTAGTGTAGCTGTTCTTGTTAATAACAGCAGCAGTAGTGTAGTATAGCTGTTCTTATTAATAACAGCAGTAGTGTAGTGTAGCTGTTCTTATTAATAACAGCAGTAGTAGTGTAGTGTAGCTGTTCTTATTAATAACAGCAGCAGTAGTGTAGCTGTTCTTATTAATAACAGCAGCAGTAGTGTAGTGTAGCTGTTCTTATTAATAACAGCAGCAGTAGTATAGCTGTTCTTATTAATAACAGTAGTAGTGTAGCTGGTCTTATTAATAACAGCAGTAGTGTAGTGTAGCTGTTCTTATTAATAACAGCAGTAGTAGTGTAGTGTAGCTGTTCTTATTAATAACAGCAGCAGTAGTGTAGCTGTTCTTATTAATAACAGCAGCAGTAGTGTAGTGTAGCTGTTCTTATTAATAACATCAGTAGTGTAGTGTAGCTGTTCTTATTAATATCAGCAGCAGTAGTGTATCTGTTCTTATTAATATCAGCAGCAGTAGTGTAGCTGTTCTTATTAATAACCACAGTAGTGTAGTATAGCTGTTCTTATTAATAACAGCAGCAGTAGTATAGTGTAGCTGTTCTTATTAAGAACAGCAGTAGCATAGTGTAGCTGTTCTTATTAAGAACAGCAGTAGTATAGTGTAGCTGTTCTTATTAAGAACAGCAGTAGTATAGTGTAGCTGTTCTTATTAAGAACAGCAGTAGTATAGTGTAGCTGTTCTTATTAATATCAGCAGCAGTAGTGTAGCTGTTCTTATTAATAACAGCAGCAGTAGTGTAGCTGTTCTTATTAATAACAGCAGCAGTAGTGTAGTGTAGCTGTTCTTATTAATAACAGCAGCAGTAGTATAGCTGTTCTTATTAATAACAGCAGCAGTAGTATAGCTGTTCTTATTAATAACAGCAGCAGTAGTATAGTGTAGATGTTCTTATTAATAACAGCAGAAGTGTAGCTGTTCTTATTAATAACAGCAGTAGTATAGTGTAGCTGTTCTTATTAATAACAGCAGCAGTAGTGTAGCTGTTCTTATTAATAACAGCAGTAGTAGTGTAGCTGTTCTTATTAATAACAGCAGTAGTGTAGCTGTTCTTATTAATAACAGCAGTAGTGTAGCTGTTCTTATTAATAACAGCAGCAGTAGTGTAGTATAGCTGTTCTTATTAATAACAGCAGTAGTGTAGTGTAGCTGTTCTTATTAATAACAGCAGTAGTGTAGCTGTTCTTATTAATATCAGCAGCAGTAGTGTAGTATAGCTGTTCTTATTAATAACAGCAGTAGTGTAGTGTAGCTGTTCTTATTAATAACAGCAGCAGTAGTGTAACTGTTCTTATTAATAACAGCAGCAGTAGTATAGTATAGCTGTTCTTATTAATAACAGCAGTAGTGTAGCTGTTCTTAGTAATAACCACAGTAGTGTAGTGTAGATGTTCTTATTAATAACAGCAGTAGTAGTGTAGTGTAGCTGTTCTTATTAAGAACAGCAGTAGTAGTGTAGTGTAGCTGTTCTTATTAATAACAGCAGTAGTGTAGTGTAGCTGTTCTTATTAATAACAGCAGCAGTAGTATAGTGTAGCTGTTCGTATTAATAACAGCAACAGTAGTGTAGCTGTTCTTATTAATAACAGCAGCAGTAGTGTAGCTGTTCGTATTAATAACAGCAACAGTAGTGTAGCTGTTCTTATTAATAACAGCAGCAGTAGTGTAGTGTAGCTGTTCTTATTAATAACAGCAGTAGTGTAGTGTAGTGTAGCTGTTCGTATTAATAACAGCAGCAGTAGTGTAGCTGTTCTTATTAATAACAGCAGCAGTAGTATAGTATAGCTGTTCTTATTAATAACAGCAGTAGTGTAGTGTAGCTGTTCTTATTAATAACAGCAGTAGTGTAGTGTAGCTGTTCTTATTAATAACAATAGTAGTATAGCTGTTCTTATTAATATCAGCAGCAGTAGTGTAGCTGTTCTTATTAATAACAGCAGCAGTAGTGTAGCTGTTCTTATTAATAACAGCAGCAGTAGTGTAGTGTAGCTGTTCTTATTAATAACAGCAGTAGTGTAGTGTAGCTGTTCTTATTAATAACCACAGTAGTGTAGTGTAGCTGTTCTTATTAATAACAGCAGCAGTAGTATAGCTGTTCTTATAAATAACAATAGTAGTATAGCTGTTCTTATTAATATCAGCAGCAGTAGTGTAGCTGTTCTTATTAATAACAGCAGCAGTAGTATAGCTGTTCTTATTAATAACAGCAGTAGTGTAGTGTAGCTGTTCTTATTAATAACAGCAGTAGTGTAGTGTAGCTGTTCTTATTAATAACCACAGTAGTGTAGTGTAGCTGTTCTTATTAATAACAGCAGCAGTAGTATAGCTGTTCTTATTAATAACAATAGTAGTATAGCTGTTCTTATTAATATCAGCAGCAGTAGTGTAGCTGTTCTTATTAATAACAGCAGCAGTAGTGTAGCTGTTCTTATTAATAACAGCAGCAGTAGTGTAGCTGTTCTTATTAATAACAGCAGCAGTAGTATAGCTGTTCTTATTAATAACAATAGTAGTATAGCTGTTCTTATTAATATCGTCAGCAGTAGTATAGCTGTTCTTATTTATAACAGCAGTAGTGTAGTGTAGCTGTTCTTATTAATAACAGCAGCAGTAGTGTAGCTGTTCTTATTAAAAACAGCAGTAGTAGTGTAGTGTAGCTGTTCTTATTAATAACAGCAGCAGTAGTGTAGTGTAGCTGTTCTTATTAATAACAGCAGTAGTGTAGTGTAGCTGTTCTTATTAATAACAGCAGCAGTAGTGTAGTGTAGCTGTTCTTATTAATAACAGCAGTAGTGTAGTGTAGATGTTCTTATTAATAACAGCAGCAGTAGTGTAGCTGTTCGTATTAATAACAGCAACAGTAGTGTAGCTGTTCTTATTAATAACAGCAGCAGTAGTATAGTGTAGCTGTTCTTATTAATAACAGCAGTAGTGTAGTGTAGCTGTTCTTATTAATAACAGCAGCAGTAGTATAGCTGTTCTTATTAATAACAGCAGTAGTATAGTGTAGCTGTTCTTATTAATAACAGCAGTAGTGTAGTGTAGCTGTTCTTATTAATAACAATAGTAGTATAGTTTTTCTTATTAATATCAGCAGCAGTAGTGTAGCTGTTCTTATTAATTACAGCAGCAGTAGTGTAGTGTAGCTGTTCTTATTAATAACAGCAGTAGTGTAGTGTAGCTGTTCTTATTAATAACAGCAGTAGTGTAGTGTAGCTGTTCTTATTAATAACAATAGTAGTATAGCTGTTCTTATTAATATCAGCAGCAGTAGTATAGCTGTTCTTATTTATAACAGCAGTAGTGTAGTGTAGCTGTTCTTATTAATAACAGCAGCAGTAGTGTAGCTGTTCTTATTAAAAACAGCAGTAGTAGTGTAGTGTAGCTGTTCTTATTAATAACAGCAGCAGTAGTGTAGTGTAGCTGTTCTTATTAATAACAGCAGTAGTGTAGTGTAGATGTTCTTATTAATAACAGCAGCAGTAGTGTAGCTGTTCGTATTAATAACAGCAACAGTAGTGTAGCTGTTCTTATTAATAACAGCAGCAGTAGTATAGTGTAGCTGTTCTTATTAATAACAGCAGTAGTGTAGTGTAGCTGTTCTTATTAATAACAGCAGTAGTGTAGTGTAGCTGTTCGTATTAATAACAATAGTAGTATAGCTGTTCTTATTAATATCAGCAGCAGTAGTGTAGCTGTTCTTATTAATAACAGCAACAGTAGTGTAGCTGTTCTTATTAATAACAGCAGCAGTAGTATAGTGTAGCTGTTCTTATTAATAACAGCAGTAGTATAGTGTAGCTGTTCTTATTAATAACAGCAGTAGTGTAGTGTAGCTGTTCTTATTAATAACAGCAGTAGTGTAGTGTAGCTGTTCTTATTAATAACAGCAGTAGTGTAGTGTAGCTGTTCTTATTAATAACAATAGTAGTATAGCTGTTCTTATTAATATCAGCAGCAGTAGTGTAGCTGTTCTTATTAATAACAGCAGCAGTAGTGTAGCTGTTCTTATTAATAACAGCAGCAGTAGTGTAGTGTAGCTGTTCTTATTAATAACAGCAGTAGTGTAGTGTAGCTGTTCTTATTAATAACAGCAGTAGTGTAGTGTAGCTGTTCGTATTAATAACAATAGTAGTATAGCTGTTCTTATTAATATCAGCAGCAGTAGTATAGCTGTTCTTATTTATAACAGCAGTAGTGTATTGTAGCTGTTCTTATTAATAACAGCAGTAGTGTAGCTGTTCTTATTAATAACAGCAGCAGTAGTGTAGCTGTTCTTATTAATAACAGCAGTAGTGTAGTGTAGCTGTTCTTATTAATAACAGCAGCAGTAGTGTAGCTGTTCTTATTAATAACAGCAGCAGTAGTGTAGTGTAGCTGTTCTTATTAATAACAGCAGCAGTAGTGTAGCTGTTCTTATTAATAACAGCAGCAGTGTAGTGTAGCTGTTCTTATTAATAACAGCAGCAGTAGTGTAGCTGTTCTTATTAATAACAGCAGCAGTAGTGTAGCTGTTCTTATTAATAACAGCAGCAGTAGTATAGCTGTTCTTATTAATAACAGCAGTAGTATAGTGTAGCTGTTCTTATTAATAACAGCAGTAGTAGTGTAGCTGTTCTTATTAATAACAGCAGCAGTAGTGTAGCTGTTCTTATTAATAACAGCAGTAGTAGTGTAGCTGTTCTTATTAATAACAGCAGTAGTATAGTGTAGCTGTTCTTATTAATAACAGCAGCAGTAGTGTAGTGTAGCTGTTCTTATTAATAACAGCAGTAGTATAGTGTAGCTGTTCTTATTAATAACAGCAGTAGTATAGTGTAGCTGTTCTTATTAATAACAGCAGTAGTGTAGTGTAGCTGTTCTTATTAATAACAGCAGCAGTAGTGTAGCTGTTCGTATTAATAACAGCAGCAGTAGTGTAGTGTAGCTGTTCTTATTAATAACAGCAGTAGTAGTGTAGATGTTCTTATTAATAACAGCAGTAGTATAGTGTAGCTGTTCTTATTAATAACAGCAGTAGTAGTGTAGCTGTTCTTATTAATAACAGCAGCAGTAGTGTAGCTGTTCTTATTAATAACAGCAGTAGTAGTGTAGCTGTTCTTATTAATAACAGCAGCAGTAGTGTAGTGTAGCTGTTCTTATTAATAACAGCAGTAGTATAGTGTAGCTGTTCTTATTAATAACAGCAGTAGTAGTGTAGCTGTTCTTATTAATAACAGCAGCAGTAGTGTAGCTGTTCTTATTAATAACAGCAGCAGTAGTGTAGCTGTTCTTATTAATAACAGCAGCAGTAGTGTAGCTGTTCTTATTAATAACAGCAGTAGTGTAGTATAGCTGTTCTTATTAATAACAGCAGTAGTGTAGTGTAGCTGTTCTTGTTAATAACAGCAGCAGTAGTGTAGTGTAGCTGTTCTTATTAATAACAGCAGCAGTAGTGTAGCTGTTCTTATTAATAACAGCAGCAGTGTAGTGTAGCTGTTCTTATTAATAACAGCAGTAGTAGTGTAGCTGTTCTTATTAATAACAGCAGCAGTAGTGTAGCTGTTCTTATTAATAACAGCAGCAGTAGTGTAGTGTAGCTGTTCTTATTAATAACAGCAGTAGTGTAGTGTAGCTGTTCTTGTTAATAACAGCAGCAGTAGTGTAGTATAGCTGTTCTTATTAATAACAGCAGTAGTGTAGTGTAGCTGTTCTTATTAATAACAGCAGTAGTAGTGTAGTGTAGCTGTTCTTATTAATAACAGCAGCAGTAGTGTAGCTGTTCTTATTAATAACAGCAGCAGTAGTGTAGCTGTTCTTATTAATAACAGCAGCAGTAGTATAGCTGTTCTTATTAATAACAGTAGTAGTGTAGTGTAGCTGTTCTTATTAATATCAGCAGCAGTAGTGTAGCTGTTCTTATTAATAACAGCAGTAGTAGTGTGGTGTAGCTGTTCTTATTAATAACAGCAGCAGTAGTGTAGTGTAGCTGTTCTTATTAATAACAGCAGTAGTGTAGTGTAGCTGTTCTTATTAATAACAGCAGTAGTAGTGTAGTGTAGCTGTTCTTATTAATAACAGCAGCAGTAGTGTAGTATAGCTGTTCTTATTAATAACAGCAGCAGTAGTGTAGTGTAGCTGTTCTTATTAATAACAGCAGCAGTAGTGTAGTGTAGCTGTTCTTATTAATAACAGCAGTAGTGTAGTGTAGCTGTTCTTGTTAATAACAGCAGCAGTAGTGTAGTGTAGCTGTTCTTATTAATAACAGCAGTAGTGTAGTGTAGCTGTTCTTGTTAATAACAGCAGCAGTAGTGTAGTATAGCTTTTCTTATTAATAACAGCAGTAGTGTAGTGTAGCTGTTCTTATTAATAACAGCAGTAGTAGTGTAGTGTAGCTGTTCTTATTAATAACAGCAGCAGTAGTGTAGCTGTTCTTATTAATAACAGCAGCAGTAGTGTAGTGTAGCTGTTCTTATTAATAACAGCAGCAGTAGTATAGCTGTTCTTATTAATAACAGTAGTAGTGTAGCTGTTCTTATTAATAACAGCAGCAGTAGTGTAGCTGTTCTTATTAATAACAGCAGCAGTAGTGTAGCTGTTCTTATTAATAACAGCAGCAGTAGTATAGCTGTTCTTATTAATAACAGTAGTAGTGTAGTGTAGCTGTTCTTATTAATATCAGCAGCAGTAGTGTAGCTGTTCTTATTAATAACAGCAGTAGTAGTGTAGTGTAGCTGTTCTTATTAATAACATTAGCAGTAGTGTAGTGTAGCTGTTCTTATTAATAACAGCAGTAGTGTAGTGTAGCTGTTCTTGTTAATAACAGCAGCAGTAGTGTAGTGTAGCTGTTCTTATTAATAACAGCAGCAGTAGTGTAGTATAGCTGTTCTTATTAATAACAGCAGCAGTAGTGTAGTGTAGCTGTTCTTATTAATAACAGCAGCAGTAGTGTAGTGTAGCTGTTCTTATTAATAACAGCAGTAGTGTAGTGTAGCTGTTCTTGTTAATAACAGCAGCAGTAGTATAGTGTAGCTGTTCTTATTAATAACAGCAGTAGTGTAGTGTAGCTGTTCTTGTTAATAACAGCAGCAGTAGTGTAGTATAGCTGTTCTTATTAATAACAGCAGTAGTGTAGTGTAGCTGTTCTTATTAATAACAGCAGTAGTAGTGTAGTGTAGCTGTTCTTATTAATAACAGCAGCAGTAGTGTAGCTGTTCTTATTAATAACAGCAGCAGTAGTGTGGTGTAGCTGTTCTTATTAATAACAGCAGCAGTAGTATAGCTGTTCTTATTAATAACAGTAGTAGTGTAGCTGTTCTTATTAATAACAGCAGTAGTGTAGTGTAGCTGTTCTTATTAATAACAGCAGTAGTAGTGTAGTGTAGCTGTTCTTATTAATAACAGCAGCAGTAGTGTATCTGTTCTTATTAATAACAGCAGCAGTAGTGTAGTGTAGCTGTTCTTATTAATAACAGCAGTAGTAGTGTAGTGTAGCTGTTCTTATTAATAACAGCAGTAGTGTGGTGTAGCTGTTCTTATTAATATCAGCAGAAGTAGTGTAGCTGTTCTTATTAATAACAGCAGCAGTAGTGTAGCTGTTCTTATTAATATCAGCAGCAGTAGTGTAGCTGTTCTTATTAATAACAGCAGTAGTGTAGTGTAGCTGTTCTTATTAATAACAGCAGTAGTGTAGTGTAGCTGTTCTTGTTAATAACAGCAGCAGTAGTGTAGTGTAGCTGTTCTTATTAATAACAGCAGTAGTGTAGTGTAGCTGTTCTTGTTAATAACAGCAGCAGTAGTGTAGTGTAGCTGTTCTTGTTAATAACAGCAGCAGTAGTGTAGTGTAGCTGTTCTTATTAATAACAGCAGTAGTGTAGTGTAGCTGTTCTTGTTAATAACAGCAGCAGTAGTGTAGTGTAGCTGTTCTTGTTAATAACAGCAGCAGTAGTGTAGTGTAGCTGTTCTTATTAATAACAGCAGTAGTGTAGTGTAGCTGTTCTTGTTAATAACAGCAGCAGTAGTGTAGTATAGCTGTTCTTATTAATAACAGCAGTAGTGTAGTGTAGCTGTTCTTATTAATAACAGCAGTAGTAGTGTAGTGTAGCTGTTCTTATTAATAACAGCAGCAGTAGTGTAGCTGTTCTTATTAATAACAGCAGCAGTAGTGTAGTGTAGCTGTTCTTATTAATAACAGCAGCAGTAGTATAGCTGTTCTTATTAATAACAGTAGTAGTGTAGCTGGTCTTATTAATAACAGCAGTAGTGTAGTGTAGCTGTTCTTATTAATAACAGCAGTAGTAGTGTAGTGTAGCTGTTCTTATTAATAACAGCAGCAGTAGTGTAGCTGTTCTTATTAATAACAGCAGCAGTAGTGTAGTGTAGCTGTTCTTATTAATAACATCAGTAGTGTAGTGTAGCTGTTCTTATTAATATCAGCAGCAGTAGTGTATCTGTTCTTATTAATATCAGCAGCAGTAGTGTAGCTGTTCTTATTAATAACCACAGTAGTGTAGTATAGCTGTTCTTATTAATAACAGCAGCAGTAGTATAGTGTAGCTGTTCTTATTAAGAACAGCAGTAGCATAGTGTAGCTGTTCTTATTAAGAACAGCAGTAGTATAGTGTAGCTGTTCTTATTAAGAACAGCAGTAGTATAGTGTAGCTGTTCTTATTAAGAACAGCAGTAGTATAGTGTAGCTGTTCTTATTAATATCAGCAGCAGTAGTGTAGCTGTTCTTATTAATAACAGCAGCAGTAGTGTAGCTGTTCTTATTAATAACAGCAGCAGTAGTGTAGTGTAGCTGTTCTTATTAATAACAGCAGCAGTAGTATAGCTGTTCTTATTAATAACAGCAGCAGTAGTATAGCTGTTCTTATTAATAACAGCAGCAGTAGTATAGTGTAGATGTTCTTATTAATAACAGCAGAAGTGTAGCTGTTCTTATTAATAACAGCAGTAGTATAGTGTAGCTGTTCTTATTAATAACAGCAGCAGTAGTGTAGCTGTTCTTATTAATAACAGCAGTAGTAGTGTAGCTGTTCTTATTAATAACAGCAGTAGTGTAGCTGTTCTTATTAATAACAGCAGTAGTGTAGCTGTTCTTATTAATAACAGCAGCAGTAGTGTAGTATAGCTGTTCTTATTAATAACAGCAGTAGTGTAGTGTAGCTGTTCTTATTAATAACAGCAGTAGTGTAGCTGTTCTTATTAATATCAGCAGCAGTAGTGTAGTATAGCTGTTCTTATTAATAACAGCAGTAGTGTAGTGTAGCTGTTCTTATTAATAACAGCAGCAGTAGTGTAACTGTTCTTATTAATAACAGCAGCAGTAGTATAGTATAGCTGTTCTTATTAATAACAGCAGTAGTGTAGCTGTTCTTAGTAATAACCACAGTAGTGTAGTGTAGATGTTCTTATTAATAACAGCAGTAGTAGTGTAGTGTAGCTGTTCTTATTAAGAACAGCAGTAGTAGTGTAGTGTAGCTGTTCTTATTAATAACAGCAGTAGTGTAGTGTAGCTGTTCTTATTAATAACAGCAGCAGTAGTATAGTGTAGCTGTTCGTATTAATAACAGCAACAGTAGTGTAGCTGTTCTTATTAATAACAGCAGCAGTAGTGTAGCTGTTCGTATTAATAACAGCAACAGTAGTGTAGCTGTTCTTATTAATAACAGCAGCAGTAGTGTAGTGTAGCTGTTCTTATTAATAACAGCAGTAGTGTAGTGTAGTGTAGCTGTTCGTATTAATAACAGCAGCAGTAGTGTAGCTGTTCTTATTAATAACAGCAGCAGTAGTATAGTATAGCTGTTCTTATTAATAACAGCAGTAGTGTAGTGTAGCTGTTCTTATTAATAACAGCAGTAGTGTAGTGTAGCTGTTCTTATTAATAACAATAGTAGTATAGCTGTTCTTATTAATATCAGCAGCAGTAGTGTAGCTGTTCTTATTAATAACAGCAGCAGTAGTGTAGCTGTTCTTATTAATAACAGCAGCAGTAGTGTAGTGTAGCTGTTCTTATTAATAACAGCAGTAGTGTAGTGTAGCTGTTCTTATTAATAACCACAGTAGTGTAGTGTAGCTGTTCTTATTAATAACAGCAGCAGTAGTATAGCTGTTCTTATAAATAACAATAGTAGTATAGCTGTTCTTATTAATATCAGCAGCAGTAGTGTAGCTGTTCTTATTAATAACAGCAGCAGTAGTATAGCTGTTCTTATTAATAACAGCAGTAGTGTAGTGTAGCTGTTCTTATTAATAACAGCAGTAGTGTAGTGTAGCTGTTCTTATTAATAACCACAGTAGTGTAGTGTAGCTGTTCTTATTAATAACAGCAGCAGTAGTATAGCTGTTCTTATTAATAACAATAGTAGTATAGCTGTTCTTATTAATATCAGCAGCAGTAGTGTAGCTGTTCTTATTAATAACAGCAGCAGTAGTGTAGCTGTTCTTATTAATAACAGCAGCAGTAGTGTAGCTGTTCTTATTAATAACAGCAGCAGTAGTATAGCTGTTCTTATTAATAACAATAGTAGTATAGCTGTTCTTATTAATATCGTCAGCAGTAGTATAGCTGTTCTTATTTATAACAGCAGTAGTGTAGTGTAGCTGTTCTTATTAATAACAGCAGCAGTAGTGTAGCTGTTCTTATTAAAAACAGCAGTAGTAGTGTAGTGTAGCTGTTCTTATTAATAACAGCAGCAGTAGTGTAGTGTAGCTGTTCTTATTAATAACAGCAGTAGTGTAGTGTAGCTGTTCTTATTAATAACAGCAGCAGTAGTGTAGTGTAGCTGTTCTTATTAATAACAGCAGTAGTGTAGTGTAGATGTTCTTATTAATAACAGCAGCAGTAGTGTAGCTGTTCGTATTAATAACAGCAACAGTAGTGTAGCTGTTCTTATTAATAACAGCAGCAGTAGTATAGTGTAGCTGTTCTTATTAATAACAGCAGTAGTGTAGTGTAGCTGTTCTTATTAATAACAGCAGCAGTAGTATAGCTGTTCTTATTAATAACAGCAGTAGTATAGTGTAGCTGTTCTTATTAATAACAGCAGTAGTGTAGTGTAGCTGTTCTTATTAATAACAATAGTAGTATAGTTTTTCTTATTAATATCAGCAGCAGTAGTGTAGCTGTTCTTATTAATTACAGCAGCAGTAGTGTAGTGTAGCTGTTCTTATTAATAACAGCAGTAGTGTAGTGTAGCTGTTCTTATTAATAACAGCAGTAGTGTAGTGTAGCTGTTCTTATTAATAACAATAGTAGTATAGCTGTTCTTATTAATATCAGCAGCAGTAGTATAGCTGTTCTTATTTATAACAGCAGTAGTGTAGTGTAGCTGTTCTTATTAATAACAGCAGCAGTAGTGTAGCTGTTCTTATTAAAAACAGCAGTAGTAGTGTAGTGTAGCTGTTCTTATTAATAACAGCAGCAGTAGTGTAGTGTAGCTGTTCTTATTAATAACAGCAGTAGTGTAGTGTAGATGTTCTTATTAATAACAGCAGCAGTAGTGTAGCTGTTCGTATTAATAACAGCAACAGTAGTGTAGCTGTTCTTATTAATAACAGCAGCAGTAGTATAGTGTAGCTGTTCTTATTAATAACAGCAGTAGTGTAGTGTAGCTGTTCTTATTAATAACAGCAGTAGTGTAGTGTAGCTGTTCGTATTAATAACAATAGTAGTATAGCTGTTCTTATTAATATCAGCAGCAGTAGTGTAGCTGTTCTTATTAATAACAGCAACAGTAGTGTAGCTGTTCTTATTAATAACAGCAGCAGTAGTATAGTGTAGCTGTTCTTATTAATAACAGCAGTAGTATAGTGTAGCTGTTCTTATTAATAACAGCAGTAGTGTAGTGTAGCTGTTCTTATTAATAACAGCAGTAGTGTAGTGTAGCTGTTCTTATTAATAACAGCAGTAGTGTAGTGTAGCTGTTCTTATTAATAACAATAGTAGTATAGCTGTTCTTATTAATATCAGCAGCAGTAGTGTAGCTGTTCTTATTAATAACAGCAGCAGTAGTGTAGCTGTTCTTATTAATAACAGCAGCAGTAGTGTAGTGTAGCTGTTCTTATTAATAACAGCAGTAGTGTAGTGTAGCTGTTCTTATTAATAACAGCAGTAGTGTAGTGTAGCTGTTCGTATTAATAACAATAGTAGTATAGCTGTTCTTATTAATATCAGCAGCAGTAGTATAGCTGTTCTTATTTATAACAGCAGTAGTGTATTGTAGCTGTTCTTATTAATAACAGCAGTAGTGTAGCTGTTCTTATTAATAACAGCAGCAGTAGTGTAGCTGTTCTTATTAATAACAGCAGTAGTGTAGTGTAGCTGTTCTTATTAATAACAGCAGCAGTAGTATAGCTGTTCTTATTAATAACAGCAGTAGTGTAGTGTACCTGTTCTTATTAATAACAGCAGCATTCGTGTATCTATTCTTATTAATAACCACAGTAGTGTAGTATAGCTGTTCTTATTAATAACAGCAGTAGTGTAGCTGTTCTTATTAATAACAGCAGCAGTAGTGTAGCTGTTCTTAGTAATAACCACAGTAGTGTAGTGTAGCTGTTCTTATTAATAAAGCAGCAGTAGGATAGTGTAGCTGTTCTTATTAATAACAGCAGTAGTGTAGTGTAGCTGTTCTTATTAATAACAGCAGCAGTAGTATAGCTGTTCTTATTAATAACAGCAGTAGTATAGCTGTTCTTATTAATATCAGCAGCAGTACTATAGCTGTTCTTATTAATAACAGCAGTAGTGTAGTATATATGTTCTTATTAATAACAGCAGCAGTAGTATAGTGTAGCTGTTCTTATTAATAACAGCAGCAGTAGTATAGCTGTTCTTATTAATAACAGCAGTAGTGTAGTATAGCTGTTCTTATTAATAACAGCAGTAGTGTAGTGTAGCTGTTCTTATTAATAACAGCAGCAGTAGTGTAGCTGTTCTTATTAATAACCACAGTAGTGTAGTATAGCTGTTCTTATTAATAACAGCAGCAGTAGTATAGTGTAGCTGTTCTTATTAATAACAGCAGTAGTGTTGTATAGCTGTTCTTATCAATAACAGCAGTAGTGTAATGTAGCTGTTCTTATTAATAACAGCAGCAGTAGTATAGCTGTTCTTATTAATAACAGCATTAGTATAGCTGTTCTTATTAATATCAGCAGCAGTAGTATAGCTGTTCTTATTTATAACAGCAGTAGTGTATTGTAGCTGTTCTTATTAATAACAGCAGTAGTGTAGCTGTTCTTATTAATAACAGCAGCAGTAGTATAGTGTAGCTGTTCTTATTAATAACAGCAGTAGTGTAGTGTAGCTGTTCTTGTTAATATCAGCAGCAGTAGTATAGCTGTTCTTATTTATAACAGCAGTAGTGTATTGTAGCTGTTCTTATTAATAACAGCAGTAGTGTAGCTGTTCTTATTAATAACAGCAGCAGTAGTATAGTGTAGCTGTTCTTATTAATAACAGCAGTAGTGTAGTGTAGCTGTTCTTGTTAATAACAGCAGCAGTAGTATAGCTGTTCTTATTAATAACAGCAGTAGTGTAGTGTAGCTGTTCTTATTAATAACAGCAGCAGTAGTGTAGCTGTTCTTATTAATAATAGCAGCAGTAGTATAGCTGTTCTTATTAATAACAATAGTTGTATAGCTGTTCTTATTAATATCAGCAGCAGTAGTATAGCTGTTCTTATTTATAACAGCAGTAGTGTAGTGTAGCTGTTCTTATTAATAACAGCAGCAGTAGTGTAGCTGTTCTTATTAAAAACAGCAGTAGTAGTGTAGTGTAGCTGTTCTTATTAATAACAGCAGCAGTAGTGTAGAGTAGCTGTTCTTATTAATAACAGCAGTAGTGTAGTGTAGCTGTTCTTATTAATAACAGCAGTAGTGTAGTGTAGCTGTTCTTATTAATAACAGCAGCAGTAGTGTAGTGTAGCTGTTCTTATTAATAACAGCAGTAGTGTAGTGTAGATGTTCTTATTAATAACAGCAGCAGTAGTGTAGCTGTTCGTATTAATAACAGCAACAGTAGTGTAGCTGTTCTTATTAATAACAGCAGCAGTAGTATAGTGTAGCTGTTCTTATTAATAACAGCAGTAGTGTAGTGTAGCTGTTCTTATTAATAACAGCAGCAGTAGTATAGCTGTTCTTATTAATAACAGCAGTAGTATAGTGTAGCTGTTCTTATTAATAACAGCAGTAGTGTAGTGTAGCTGTTCTTATTAATAACAATAGTAGTATAGCTGTTCTTATTAATATCAGCAGCAGTAGTGTAGCTGTTCTTATTAATAACAGCAGCAGTAGTGTAGCTGTTCTTATTAATAACAGCAGCAGTAGTGTAGTGTAGCTGTTCTTATTAATAACAGCAGTAGTGTAGTGTAGCTGTTCTTATTAATAACAGCAGTAGTGTAGTGTAGCTGTTCTTATTAATAACAATAGTAGTATAGCTGTTCTTATTAATAACAGCAACAGTAGTGTAGCTGTTCTTATTAATAACAGCAGCAGTAGTATAGTGTAGCTGTTCTTATTAATAACAGCAGTAGTATAGTGTAGCTGTTCTTATTAATAACAGCAGTAGTGTAGTGTAGCTGTTCTTATTAATAACAGCAGTAGTGTAGTGTAGCTGTTCTTATTAATAACAGCAGTAGTGTAGTGTAGCTGTTCTTATTAATAACAATAGTAGTATAGCTGTTCTTATTAATATCAGCAGCAGTAGTGTAGCTGTTCTTATTAATAACAGCAGCAGTAGTGTAGCTGTTCTTATTAATAACAGCAGCAGTAGTGTAGTGTAGCTGTTCTTATTAATAACATCAGTAGTGTAGTGTAGCTGTTCTTATTAATAACAGCAGTAGTGTAGTGTAGCTGTTCGTATTAATAACAATAGTAGTATAGCTGTTCTTATTAATATCAGCAGCAGTAGTATAGCTGTTCTTATTTATAACAGCAGTAGTGTATTGTAGCTGTTCTTATTAATAACAGCAGTAGTGTAGCTGTTCTTATTAATAACAGCAGCAGTAGTGTAGCTGTTCTTAGTGATAACCACAGTAGTGTAGTGTAGCTGTTCTTATTAATAAAGCAGCAGTAGGATAGTGTAGCTGTTCTTATTAATAACAGCAGTAGTGTAGTGTAGCTGTTCTTATTAATAACAGCAGCAGTAGTGTAGCTGTTCTTATTTATAACAGCAGCAGTAGTATAGCTGTTCTTATTAATAACAGCAGTAGTGTAGTATAGCTGTTCTTATTAATAACAGCAGCAGTAGTGTAGCTGTTCTTAGTAATAACCACAGTAGTGTAGTGTAGCTGTTCTAATTAATAACAGCAGCAGTAGTATAGTGTATCTGTTCTTATTAATAACAGCAGTAGTGTAGTGTAGCTGTTCTTATTAATAACAGCAGCAGTAGTATAGCTGTTCTTATTAATAACAGCAGTAGTGTAGTATAGCTGTTCTTATTAATAACAGCAGTTGTGTAGTGTAAATGTTCTTATTAATAACAGCAGCAGTAGTGTAGCTGTTCTTATTAATAACAGCAGCAGTAGTATAGCTGTTCTTATTAATAACAGCATTAGTATAGCTGTTCTTATTAATATCAGCAGCAGTAGTATAGCTGTTCTTATTTATAACAGCAGTAGTGTATTGTAGATGTTCTTATTAATAACAGCAGTAGTGTAGCTGTTCTTATTAATAACAGCAGCAGTAGTGTAGCTGTTCTTTGTAATAACCACAGTAGTGTAGTATAGCTGTTCTTATTAATAACAGCAGCAGTAGTATAGTGTAGCTGTTCTTATCAATAACAGCAGTAGTGTAATGTAGCTGTTCTTATTAATATCAGCAGCAGTAGTATAGCTGTTCTTATTTATAACAGCAGTAGTGTATTGTAGCTGTTCTTATTAATAACAGCAGCAGTAGTATAGCTGTTCTTATTAATAACAGCAGTAGTATAGCTGTTCTTATTAATAACAGCAGTAGTGTAGTATATATGTTCTTATTAATAACAGCAGCAGTAGTATAGTGTAGCTGTTCTTATTAATAACAGCAGCAGTAGTATAGCTGTTCTTATTAATAACAGCAGTAGTGTAGTATAGCTGTTCTTATTAATAACAGCAGTAGTGTAGTGTAGCTGTTCTTATTAATAACAGCAGCAGTAGTGTAGCTGTTCTTATTAATAACCACAGTAGTGTAGTATAGCTGCTCTTATTAATAACAGCAGCAGTAGTATAGTGTAGCTGTTCTTATCAATAACATCAGTAGTGTAATGTAGCTGTTCTTATTAATATCAGCAGCAGTAGTATAGCTGTTCTTATTTATAACAGCAGTAGTGTATTGTAGCTGTTCTTATTAATAACAGCAGTAGTGTAGCTGTTCTTATTAATAACAGCAGCAGTAGTATAGTGTAGCTGTTCTTATTAATAACAGCAGTAGTGTAGTGTAGCTGTTCTTGTTAATAACAGCAGCAGTAGTATAGCTGTTCTTATTAATAACAGCAGTAGTGTAGTGTAGCTGTTCTTATTAATAACAGCAGCAGTAGTGTAGCTGTTCTTATTAATAACAGCAGCAGTAGTATAGCTGTTCTTATTAATAACAATAGTTGTATAGCTGTTCTTATTAATATCAGCAGCAGTAGTATAGCTGTTCTTATTTATAACAGCAGTAGTGTAGTGTAGCTGTTCTTATTAATAACAGCAGCAGTAGTGTAGCTGTTCTTATTAAAAACAGCAGTAGTAGTGTAGTGTAGCTGTTCTTATTAATAACAGCAGCAGTAGTGTAGTGTAGCTGTTCTTATTAATAACAGCAGTAGTGTAGTGTAGCTGTTCTTATTAATAACAGCAGTAGTGTAGTGTAGCTGTTCTTATTAATAACAGCAGCAGTAGTGTAGTGTAGCTGTTCTTATTAATAACAGCAGTAGTGTAGTGTAGATGTTCTTATTAATAACAGCAGCAGTAGTGTAGCTGTTCGTATTAATAACAGCAACAGTAGTGTAGCTGTTCTTATTAATAACAGCAGCAGTAGTATAGTGTAGCTGTTCTTATTAATAACAGCAGTAGTGTAGTGTAGCTGTTCTTATTAATAACAGCAGCAGTAGTATAGCTGTTCTTATTAATAACAGCAGTAGTATAGTGTAGCTGTTCTTATTAATAACAGCAGTAGTGTAGTGTAGCTGTTCTTATTAATAACAATAGTAGTATAGCTGTTCTTATTAATATCAGCAGCAGTAGTGTAGCTGTTCTTATTAATAACAGCAGCAGTAGTGTAGCTGTTCTTATTAATAACAGCAGCAGTAGTGTAGTGTAGCTGTTCTTATTAATAACAGCAGTAGTGTAGTGTAGCTGTTCTTATTAATAACAGCAGTAGTGTAGTGTAGCTGTTCTTATTAATAACAATAGTAGTATAGCTGTTCTTATTAATATCAGCAGCAGTAGTATAGCTGTTCTTATTTATAACAGCAGTAGTGTAGTGTAGCTGTTCTTATTAATAACAGCAGTAGTGTAGTGTAGCTGTTCTTATTAATAACAGCAGTAGTGTAGTGTAGCTGTTCTTATTAATAACAATAGTAGTATAGCTGTTCTTATTAATATCAGTAGCAGTAGTATAGCTGTTCTTATTTATAACAGCAGTAGTGTAGTGTAGCTGTTCTTATTAATAACAGCAGCAGTAGTGTAGCTGTTCTTATTAAAAACAGCAGTAGTAGTGTAGTGTAGCTGTTCTTATTAATAACAGCAGCAGTAGTGTAGTGTAGCTGTTCTTATTAATAACAGCAGTAGTGTAGTGTAGCTGTTCTTATTAATAACAGCAGTAGTGTAGTGTAGCTGTTCTTATTAATAACAATAGTAGTATAGCTGTTCTTATTAATATCAGCAGCAGTAGTATAGCTGTTCTTATTTATAACAGCAGTAGTGTAGTGTAGCTGTTCTTATTAATAACAGCAGCAGTAGTGTAGCTGTTCTTATTAAAAACAGCAGTAGTAGTGTAGTGTAGCTGTTCTTATTAATATCAGCAGCAGTAGTATAGCTGTTCTTATTAATAACAGCAGTAGTGTAGTGTAGATGTTCTTATTAATAACAGCAGCAGTAGTGTAGCTGTTCGTATTAATAACAGCAACAGTAGTGTAGCTGTTCTTATTAATAACAGCAGCAGTAGTGTAGCTGTTCTTATTAATAACAGCAGTAGTGTAGTGTAGCTGTTCTTATTAATAACAGCAGTAGTGTAGTGTAGCTGTTCGTATTAATAACAATAGTAGTATAGCTGTTCTTATTAATATCAGCAGCAGTAGTGTAGCTGTTCTTATTAATAACAGCAACAGTAGTGTAGCTGTTCTTATTAATAACAGCAGCAGTAGTATAGTGTAGCTGTTCTTATTAATAACAGCAGTAGTATAGTGTAGCTGTTCTTATTAATAACAGCAGTAGTGTAGTGTAGCTGTTCTTATTAATAACAGCAGTAGTGTAGTGTAGCTGTTCTTATTAATAACAGCAGTAGTGTAGTGTAGCTGTTCTTATTAATAACAATAGTAGTATAGCTGTTCTTATTAATATCAGCAGCAGTAGTGTAGCTGTTCTTATTAATAACAGCAGCAGTAGTGTAGCTGTTCTTATTAATAACAGCAGCAGTAGTGTAGTGTAGCTGTTCTTATTAATAACAGCAGTAGTGTAGTGTAGCTGTTCTTATTAATAACAGCAGTAGTGTAGTGTAGCTGTTCGTATTAATAACAATAGTAGTATAGCTGTTCTTATTAATATCAGCAGCAGTAGTATAGCTGTTCTTATTTATAACAGCAGTAGTGTATTGTAGCTGTTCTTATTAATAACAGCAGTAGTGTAGCTGTTCTTATTAATAATCGCAGCAGTAGTGTAGCTGTTCTTAGTGATAACCACAGTAGTGTAGTGTAGCTGTTCTTATTAATAAAGCAGCAGTAGGATAGTGTAGCTGTTCTTATTAATAACAGCAGTAGTGTAGTGTAGCTGTTCTTATTAATAACAGCAGCAGTAGTATAGCTGTTCTTATTAATAACAGCAGTAGTATAGCTGTTCTTATTAATATCAGCAGCAGTACTATAGCTGTTCTTATTAATAACAGCAGTAGTGTAGTATATATGTTCTTATTAATAACAGCAGCAGTAGTATAGTGTAGCTGTTCTTATTAATAACAGCAGCAGTAGTATAGCTGTTCTTATTAATAACAGCAGTAGTGTAGTATAGCTGTTCTTATTAATAACAGTAGTAGTTTAGTGTAGCTGTTCTTATTAATAACAGCAGCAGTAGTGTAGCTGTTCTTATTAATAACCACAGTAGTGTAGTATAGCTGTTCTTATTAATAACAGCAGCAGTAGTATAGTGTAGCTGTTCTTATTAATAACAGCAGTAGTGTAGTATAGCTGTTCTTATCAATAACAGCAGTAGTGTAATGTAGCTGTTCTTATTAATAACAGCAGCAGTAGTATAGCTGTTCTTATTAATAACAGCATTAGTATAGCTGTTCTTATTAATATCAGCAGCAGTAGTATAGCTGTTCTTATTTATAACAGCAGTAGTGTATTGTAGCTGTTCTTATTAATAACAGCAGTAGTGTAGCAATTCTTATTAATAAAAGCAGCAGTAGTATAGTGTAGCTGTTCTTATTAATAACAGCAGTAGTGTAGTGTAGCTGTTCTTGTTAATAACAGCAGCAGTAGTATAGCAGTTCTTATTAATAACAGCAGTAGTGTAGTGTAGCTGTTCTTATTAATAACAGCAGCAGTAGTGTAGCTATTCTTTTTAATAACCACAGTAGTGTAGTATAGCTGTTCTTATTAATAACAGCAGCAGTAGTATAGTGTAGCTGTTCTTATTAATAACAGCAGTAGTGTAGTGTAGCTGTTCTTATTAATAACAGCAGCAGTAGTGTAGCTGTTCTTATTTATAACAGCAGCAGTAGTATAGCTGTTCTTATTAATAACAGCAGTAGTGTAGTATAGCTGTTCTTATTAATAACAGCAGCAGTAGTGTAGCTGTTCTTAGTAATAACCACAGTAGTGTAGTGTAGCTGTTCTAATTAATAACAGCAGCAGTAGTATAGTGTATCTGTTCTTATTAATAACAGCAGTAGTGTAGTGTAGCTGTTCTTATTAATAACAGCAGCAGTAGTATAGCTGTTCTTATTAATAACAGCAGTAGTGTAGTATAGCTGTTCTTATTAATAACAGCAGTTGTGTAGTGTAAATGTTCTTATTAATAACAGCAGCAGTAGTGTAGCTGTTCTTATTAATAACAGCAGCAGTAGTATAGCTGTTCTTATTAATAACAGCATTAGTATAGCTGTTCTTATTAATATCAGCAGCAGTAGTATAGCTGTTCTTATTTATAACAGCAGTAGTGTATTGTAGATGTTCTTATTAATAACAGCAGTAGTGTAGCTTTTCTTATTAATAACAGCAGCAGTAGTGTAGCTGTTCTTTGTAATAACCACAGTAGTGTAGTATAGCTGTTCTTATTAATAACAGCAGCAGTAGTATAGCTGTTCTTATTAATAACAGCAGTAGTATAGCTGTTCTTATTAATAACAGCAGTAGTGTAGTATATATGTTCTTATTAATAACAGCAGCAGTAGTATAGTGTAGCTGTTCTTATTAATAACAGCAGCAGTAGTATAGCTGTTCTTATTAATAACAGCAGTAGTGTAGTATAGCTGTTCTTATTAATAACAGCAGTAGTGTAGTGTAGCTGTTCTTATTAATAACAGCAGCAGTAGTGTAGCTGTTCTTATTAATAACCACAGTAGTGTAGTATAGCTGTTCTTATTAATAACAGCAGCAGTAGTATAGTGTAGCTGTTCTTATTAATAACAGCAGTAGTGTAGTATAGCTGTTCTTATCAATAACAGCAGTAGTGTAATGTAGCTGTTCTTATTAATATCAGCAGCAGTAGTATAGCTGTTCTTATTTATAACAGCAGTAGTGTATTGTAGCTGTTCTTATTAATAACAGCAGTAGTGTAGCTGTTCTTATTAATAACAGCAGCAGTAGTATAGTGTAGCGGTTCTTATTAATAACAGCAGTAGTGTAGTGTAGCTGTTCTTGTTAATAACAGCAGCAGTAGTATAGCTGTTCTTATTAATAACAGCAGTAGTGTAGTGTAAATGTTCTTATTAATAACAGCAGCAGTAGTGTAGCTATTCTTTTTAATAACCACAGTAGTGTAGTATAGCTGTTCTTATTAATAACAGCAGCAGTAGTATAGTGTAGCTGTTCTTATTAATAACAGCAGTAGTGTAGTGTAGCTGTTCTTATTAATAACAGCAGCAGTAGTGTAGCTGTTCTTATTTATAACAGCAGCAGTAGTATAGCTGTTCTCATTAATAACAGCAGTAGTGTAGTATAGCTGTTCTTATTAATAACAGCAGCAGTAGTGTAGCTGTTCTTAGTAATAACCACAGTAGTGTAGTGTAGCTGTTCTAATTAATAACAGCAGTAGTGTAGTGTAGCTGTTCTTGTTAATAACAGCAGCAGTAGTATAGCTGTTCTTATTAATAACAGCAGTAGTGTAGTGTAGCTGTTCTTATTAATAACAGCAGCAGTAGTGTAGCTATTCTTTTTAATAACCACAGTAGTGTAGTATAGCTGTTCTTATTAATAACAGCAGCAGTAGTATAGTGTAGCTGTTCTTATTAATAACAGCAGTAGTGTAGTGTAGCTGTTCTTATTAATAACAGCAGCAGTAGTGTAGCTGTTCTTATTTATAACAGCAGCAGTAGTATAGCTGTTCTTATTAATAACAGCAGTAGTGTAGTATAGCTGTTCTTATTAATAACAGCAGCAGTAGTGTAGCTGTTCTTAGTAATAACAGCAGCAGTAGTATAGTGTAGCTGTTCTTATTAATAACAGCAGTAGTATAGTGTAGCTGTTCTTATTAATAACAGCAGTAGTGTAGTGTAGCTGTTCTTATTAATAACAGCAGTAGTGTAGTGTAGCTGTTCTTATTAATAACAGCAGTAGTGTAGTGTAGCTGTTCTTATTAATAACAATAGTAGTATAGCTGTTCTTATTAATATCAGCAGCAGTAGTGTAGCTGTTCTTATTAATAACAGCAGCAGTAGTGTAGCTGTTCTTATTAATAACAGCAGCAGTAGTGTAGTGTAGCTGTTCTTATTAATAACAGCAGTAGTGTAGTGTAGCTGTTCTTATTAATAACAGCAGTAGTGTAGTGTAGCTGTTCGTATTAATAACAATAGTAGTATAGCTGTTCTTATTAATATCAGCAGCAGTAGTATAGCTGTTCTTATTTATAACAGCAGTAGTGTATTGTAGCTGTTCTTATTAATAACAGCAGTAGTGTAGCTGTTCTTATTAATAACAGCAGCAGTAGTGTAGCTGTTCTTAGTGATAACCACAGTAGTGTAGTGTAGCTGTTCTTATTAATAAAGCAGCAGTAGGATAGTGTAGCTGTTCTTATTAATAACAGCAGTAGTGTAGTGTAGCTGTTCTTATTAATAACAGCAGCAGTAGTGTAGCTGTTCTTATTTATAACAGCAGCAGTAGTATAGCTGTTCTTATTAATAACAGCAGTAGTGTAGTATAGCTGTTCTTATTAATAACAGCAGCAGTAGTGTAGCTGTTCTTAGTAATAACCACAGTAGTGTAGTGTAGCTGTTCTAATTAATAACAGCAGCAGTAGTATAGTGTATCTGTTCTTATTAATAACAGCAGTAGTGTAGTGTAGCTGTTCTTATTAATAACAGCAGCAGTAGTATAGCTGTTCTTATTAATAACAGCAGTAGTGTAGTATAGCTGTTCTTATTAATAACAGCAGTTGTGTAGTGTAAATGTTCTTATTAATAACAGCAGCAGTAGTGTAGCTGTTCTTATTAATAACAGCAGCAGTAGTATAGCTGTTCTTATTAATAACAGCATTAGTATAGCTGTTCTTATTAATATCAGCAGCAGTAGTATAGCTGTTCTTATTTATAACAGCAGTAGTGTATTGTAGATGTTCTTATTAATAACAGCAGTAGTGTAGCTGTTCTTATTAATAACAGCAGCAGTAGTGTAGCTGTTCTTTGTAATAACCACAGTAGTGTAGTATAGCTGTTCTTATTAATAACAGCAGCAGTAGTATAGTGTAGCTGTTCTTATTAATAACAGCAGTAGTGTAGTATAGCTGTTCTTATCAATAACAGCAGTAGTGTAATGTAGCTGTTCTTATTAATATCAGCAGCAGTAGTATAGCTGTTCTTATTTATAACAGCAGTAGTGTATTGTAGCTGTTCTTATTAATAACAGCAGCAGTAGTATAGCTGTTCTTATTAATAACAGCAGTAGTATAGCTGTTCTTATTAATAACAGCAGTAGTGTAGTATATATGTTCTTATTAATAACAGCAGCAGTAGTGTAGCTGTTCTTATTAATAACAGCAGTAGTGTAGTATAGCTGTTCTTATTAATAACAGCAGTAGTGTAGTGTAGCTGTTCTTATTAATAACAGCAGCAGTAGTGTAGCTGTTCTTATTAATAACCACAGTAGTGTAGTATAGCTGCTCTTATTAATAACAGCAGCAGTAGTATAGTGTAGCTGTTCTTACCAATAACAGCAGTAGTGTAATGTAGCTGTTCTTATTAATATCAGCAGCAGCAGTATAGCTGTTCTTATTTATAACAGCAGTAGTGTATTGTAGCTGTTCTTATTAATAACAGCAGTAGTGTAGCTGTTCTTATTAATAACAGCAGCAGTAGTATAGTGTAGCTGTTCTTATTAATAACAGCAGTAGTGTAGTGTAGCTGTTCTTGTTAATAACAGCAGCAGTAGTATAGCTGTTCTTATTAATAACAGCAGTAGTGTAGTGTAGCTGTTCTTATTAATAACAGCAGCAGTAGTGTAGCTGTTCTTATTAATAACAGCAGCAGTAGTATAGCTGTTCTTATTAATAACAATAGTTGTATAGCTGTTCTTATTAATATCAGCAGCAGTAGTATAGCTGTTCTTATTTATAACAGCAGTAGTGTAGTGTAGCTGTTCTTATTAATAACAGCAGCAGTAGTGTAGCTGTTCTTATTAAAAACAGCAGTAGTAGTGTAGTGTAGCTGTTCTTATTAATAACAGCAGCAGTAGTGTAGTGTAGCTGTTCTTATTAATAACAGCAGTAGTGTAGTGTAGCTGTTCTTATTAATAACAGCAGTAGTGTAGTGTAGCTGTTCTTATTAATAACAGCAGCAGTAGTGTAGTGTAGCTGTTCTTATTAATAACAGCAGTAGTGTAGTGTAGATGTTCTTATTAATAACAGCAGCAGTAGTGTAGCTGTTCGTATTAATAACAGCAACAGTAGTGTAGCTGTTCTTATTAATAACAGCAGTAGTGTAGTGTAGCTGTTCTTATTAATAACAGCAGCAGTAGTGTAGCTATTCTTTTTAATAACCACAGTAGTGTAGTATAGCTGTTCTTATTAATAACAGCAGCAGTAGTATAGTGTAGCTGTTCTTATTAATAACAGCAGTAGTGTAGTGTAGCTGTTCTTATTAATAACAGCAGCAGTAGTGTAGCTGTTCTTATTTATAACAGCAGCAGTAGTATAGCTGTTCTTATTAATAACAGCAGTAGTGTAGTATAGCTGTTCTTATTAATAACAGCAGCAGTAGTGTAGCTGTTCTTAGTAATAACAGCAGCAGTAGTATAGTGTAGCTGTTCTTATTAATAACAGCAGTAGTATAGTGTAGCTGTTCTTATTAATAACAGCAGTAGTGTAGTGTAGCTGTTCTTATTAATAACAGCAGTAGTGTAGTGTAGCTGTTCTTATTAATAACAGCAGTAGTGTAGTGTAGCTGTTCTTATTAATAACAATAGTAGTATAGCTGTTCTTATTAATATCAGCAGCAGTAGTGTAGCTGTTCTTATTAATAACAGCAGCAGTAGTGTAGCTGTTCTTATTAATAACAGCAGCAGTAGTGTAGTGTAGCTGTTCTTATTAATAACAGCAGTAGTGTAGTGTAGCTGTTCTTATTAATAACAGCAGTAGTGTAGTGTAGCTGTTCGTATTAATAACAATAGTAGTATAGCTGTTCTTATTAATATCAGCAGCAGTAGTATAGCTGTTCTTATTTATAACAGCAGTAGTGTATTGTAGCTGTTCTTATTAATAACAGCAGTAGTGTAGCTGTTCTTATTAATAACAGCAGCAGTAGTGTAGCTGTTCTTAGTGATAACCACAGTAGTGTAGTGTAGCTGTTCTTATTAATAAAGCAGCAGTAGGATAGTGTAGCTGTTCTTATTAATAACAGCAGTAGTGTAGTGTAGCTGTTCTTATTAATAACAGCAGCAGTAGTGTAGCTGTTCTTATTTATAACAGCAGCAGTAGTATAGCTGTTCTTATTAATAACAGCAGTAGTGTAGTATAGCTGTTCTTATTAATAACAGCAGCAGTAGTGTAGCTGTTCTTAGTAATAACCACAGTAGTGTAGTGTAGCTGTTCTAATTAATAACAGCAGCAGTAGTATAGTGTATCTGTTCTTATTAATAACAGCAGTAGTGTAGTGTAGCTGTTCTTATTAATAACAGCAGCAGTAGTATAGCTGTTCTTATTAATAACAGCAGTAGTGTAGTATAGCTGTTCTTATTAATAACAGCAGTTGTGTAGTGTAAATGTTCTTATTAATAACAGCAGCAGTAGTGTAGCTGTTCTTATTAATAACAGCAGCAGTAGTATAGCTGTTCTTATTAATAACAGCATTAGTATAGCTGTTCTTATTAATATCAGCAGCAGTAGTATAGCTGTTCTTATTTATAACAGCAGTAGTGTATTGTAGATGTTCTTATTAATAACAGCAGTAGTGTAGCTGTTCTTATTAATAACAGCAGCAGTAGTGTAGCTGTTCTTTGTAATAACCACAGTAGTGTAGTATAGCTGTTCTTATTAATAACAGCAGCAGTAGTATAGTGTAGCTGTTCTTATTAATAACAGCAGTAGTGTAGTATAGCTGTTCTTATCAATAACAGCAGTAGTGTAATGTAGCTGTTCTTATTAATATCAGCAGCAGTAGTATAGCTGTTCTTATTTATAACAGCAGTAGTGTATTGTAGCTGTTCTTATTAATAACAGCAGCAGTAGTATAGCTGTTCTTATTAATAACAGCAGTAGTATAGCTGTTCTTATTAATAACAGCAGTAGTGTAGTATATATGTTCTTATTAATAACAGCAGCAGTAGTGTAGCTGTTCTTATTAATAACAGCAGTAGTGTAGTATAGCTGTTCTTATTAATAACAGCAGTAGTGTAGTGTAGCTGTTCTTATTAATAACAGCAGCAGTAGTGTAGCTGTTCTTATTAATAACCACAGTAGTGTAGTATAGCTGCTCTTATTAATAACAGCAGCAGTAGTATAGTGTAGCTGTTCTTACCAATAACAGCAGTAGTGTAATGTAGCTGTTCTTATTAATATCAGCAGCAGTAGTATAGCTGTTCTTATTTATAACAGCAGTAGTGTATTGTAGCTGTTCTTATTAATAACAGCAGTAGTGTAGCTGTTCTTATTAATAACAGCAGCAGTAGTATAGTGTAGCTGTTCTTATTAATAACAGCAGTAGTGTAGTGTAGCTGTTCTTGTTAATAACAGCAGCAGTAGTATAGCTGTTCTTATTAATAACAGCAGTAGTGTAGTGTAGCTGTTCTTATTAATAACAGCAGCAGTAGTGTAGCTGTTCTTATTAATAACAGCAGCAGTAGTATAGCTGTTCTTATTAATAACAATAGTTGTATAGCTGTTCTTATTAATATCAGCAGCAGTAGTATAGCTGTTCTTATTTATAACAGCAGTAGTGTAGTGTAGCTGTTCTTATTAATAACAGCAGCAGTAGTGTAGCTGTTCTTATTAAAAACAGCAGTAGTAGTGTAGTGTAGCTGTTCTTATTAATAACAGCAGCAGTAGTGTAGTGTAGCTGTTCTTATTAATAACAGCAGTAGTGTAGTGTAGCTGTTCTTATTAATAACAGCAGTAGTGTAGTGTAGCTGTTCTTATTAATAACAGCAGCAGTAGTGTAGTGTAGCTGTTCTTATTAATAACAGCAGTAGTGTAGTGTAGATGTTCTTATTAATAACAGCAGCAGTAGTGTAGCTGTTCGTATTAATAACAGCAACAGTAGTGTAGCTGTTCTTATTAATAACAGCAGTAGTGTAGTGTAGCTGTTCTTATTAATAACAGCAGCAGTAGTGTAGCTATTCTTTTTAATAACCACAGTAGTGTAGTATAGCTGTTCTTATTAATAACAGCAGCAGTAGTATAGTGTAGCTGTTCTTATTAATAACAGCAGTAGTGTAGTGTAGCTGTTCTTATTAATAACAGCAGCAGTAGTGTAGCTGTTCTTATTTATAACAGCAGCAGTAGTATAGCTGTTCTTATTAATAACAGCAGTAGTGTAGTATAGCTGTTCTTATTAATAACAGCAGCAGTAGTGTAGCTGTTCTTAGTAATAACAGCAGCAGTCGTATAGTGTAGCTGTTCTTATTAATAACAGCAGTAGTATAGTGTAGCTGTTCTTATTAATAACAGCAGTAGTGTAGTGTAGCTGTTCTTATTAATAACAGCAGTAGTGTAGTGTAGCTGTTCTTATTAATAACAGCAGTAGTGTAGTGTAGCTGTTCTTATTAATAACAATAGTAGTATAGCTGTTCTTATTAATATCAGCAGCAGTAGTGTAGCTGTTCTTATTAATAACAGCAGCAGTAGTGTAGCTGTTCTTATTAATAACAGCAGCAGTAGTGTAGTGTAGCTGTTCTTATTAATAACAGCAGTAGTGTAGTGTAGCTGTTCTTATTAATAACAGCAGTAGTGTAGTGTAGCTGTTCGTATTAATAACAATAGTAGTATAGCTGTTCTTATTAATATCAGCAGCAGTAGTATAGCTGTTCTTATTTATAACAGCAGTAGTGTATTGTAGCTGTTCTTATTAATAACAGCAGTAGTGTAGCTGTTCTTATTAATAACAGCAGCAGTAGTGTAGCTGTTCTTAGTGATAACCACAGTAGTGTAGTGTAGCTGTTCTTATTAATAAAGCAGCAGTAGGATAGTGTAGCTGTTCTTATTAATAACAGCAGTAGTGTAGTGTAGCTGTTCTTATTAATAACAGCAGCAGTAGTGTAGCTGTTCTTATTTATAACAGCAGCAGTAGTATAGCTGTTCTTATTAATAACAGCAGTAGTGTAGTATAGCTGTTCTTATTAATAACAGCAGCAGTAGTGTAGCTGTTCTTAGTAATAACCACAGTAGTGTAGTGTAGCTGTTCTAATTAATAACAGCAGCAGTAGTATAGTGTATCTGTTCTTATTAATAACAGCAGTAGTGTAGTGTAGCTGTTCTTATTAATAACAGCAGCAGTAGTATAGCTGTTCTTATTAATAACAGCAGTAGTGTAGTATAGCTGTTCTTATTAATAACAGCAGTTGTGTAGTGTAAATGTTCTTATTAATAACAGCAGCAGTAGTGTAGCTGTTCTTATTAATAACAGCAGCAGTAGTATAGCTGTTCTTATTAATAACAATAGTTGTATAGCTGTTCTTATTAATATCAGCAGCAGTAGTATAGCTGTTCTTATTTATAACAGCAGTAGTGTAGTGTAGCTGTTCTTATTAATAACAGCAGCAGTAGTGTAGCTGTTCTTATTAAAAACAGCAGTAGTAGTGTAGTGTAGCTGTTCTTATTAATAACAGCAGCAGTAGTGTAGTGTAGCTGTTCTTATTAATAACAGCAGTAGTGTAGTGTAGCTGTTCTTATTAATAACAGCAGTAGTGTAGTGTAGCTGTTCTTATTAATAACAGCAGCAGTAGTGTAGTGTAGCTGTTCTTATTAATAACAGCAGTAGTGTAGTGTAGATGTTCTTATTAATAACAGCAGCAGTAGTGTAGCTGTTCGTATTAATAACAGCAACAGTAGTGTAGCTGTTCTTATTAATAACAGCAGTAGTGTAGTGTAGCTGTTCTTATTAATAACAGCAGCAGTAGTGTAGCTATTCTTTTTAATAACCACAGTAGTGTAGTATAGCTGTTCTTATTAATAACAGCAGCAGTAGTATAGTGTAGCTGTTCTTATTAATAACAGCAGTAGTGTAGTGTAGCTGTTCTTATTAATAACAGCAGCAGTAGTGTAGCTGTTCTTATTTATAACAGCAGCAGTAGTATAGCTGTTCTTATTAATAACAGCAGTAGTGTAGTATAGCTGTTCTTATTAATAACAGCAGCAGTAGTGTAGCTGTTCTTAGTAATAACAGCAGCAGTAGTATAGTGTAGCTGTTCTTATTAATAACAGCAGTAGTATAGTGTAGCTGTTCTTATTAATAACAGCAGTAGTGTAGTGTAGCTGTTCTTATTAATAACAGCAGTAGTGTAGTGTAGCTGTTCTTATTAATAACAGCAGTAGTGTAGTGTAGCTGTTCTTATTAATAACAATAGTAGTATAGCTGTTCTTATTAATATCAGCAGCAGTAGTGTAGCTGTTCTTATTAATAACAGCAGCAGTAGTGTAGCTGTTCTTATTAATAACAGCAGCAGTAGTGTAGTGTAGCTGTTCTTATTAATAACAGCAGTAGTGTAGTGTAGCTGTTCTTATTAATAACAGCAGTAGTGTAGTGTAGCTGTTCGTATTAATAACAATAGTAGTATAGCTGTTCTTATTAATATCAGCAGCAGTAGTATAGCTGTTCTTATTTATAACAGCAGTAGTGTATTGTAGCTGTTCTTATTAATAACAGCAGTAGTGTAGCTGTTCTTATTAATAACAGCAGCAGTAGTGTAGCTGTTCTTAGTGATAACCACAGTAGTGTAGTGTAGCTGTTCTTATTAATAAAGCAGCAGTAGGATAGTGTAGCTGTTCTTATTAATAACAGCAGTAGTGTAGTGTAGCTGTTCTTATTAATAACAGCAGCAGTAGTATAGCTGTTCTTATTAATAACAGCAGTAGTATAGCTGTTCTTATTAATATCAGCAGCAGTACTATAGCTGTTCTTATTAATAACAGCAGTAGTGTAGTATATATGTTCTTATTAATAACAGCAGCAGTAGTATAGTGTAGCTGTTCTTATTAATAACAGCAGCAGTAGTATAGCTGTTCTTATTAATAACAGCAGTAGTGTAGTATAGCTGTTCTTATTAATAACAGCAGTAGTGTAGTGTAGCTGTTCTTATTAATAACAGCAGCAGTAGTGTAGCTGTTCTTATTAATAACCACAGTAGTGTAGTATAGCTGTTCTTATTAATAACAGCAGCAGTAGTATAGTGTAGCTGTTCTTATTAATAACAGCAGTAGTGTAGTATAGCTGTTCTTATCAATAACAGCAGTAGTGTAATGTAGCTGTTCTTATTAATAACAGCAGCAGTAGTATAGCTGTTCTTATTAATAACAGCATTAGTATAGCTGTTCTTATTAATATCAGCAGCAGTAGTATAGCTGTTCTTATTTATAACAGCAGTAGTGTATTGTAGCTGTTCTTATTAATAACAGCAGTAGTGTAGCTGTTCTTATTAATAACAGCAGCAGTAGTATAGTGTAGCTGTTCTTATTAATAACAGCAGTAGTGTAGTGTAGCTGTTCTTGTTAATAACAGCAGCAGTAGTATAGCAGTTCTTATTAATAACAGCAGTAGTGTAGTGTAGCTGTTCTTATTAATAACAGCAGCAGTAGTGTAGCTATTCTTTTTAATAACCACAGTAGTGTAGTATAGCTGTTCTTATTAATAACAGCAGCAGTAGTATAGTGTAGCTGTTCTTATTAATAACAGCAGTAGTGTAGTGTAGCTGTTCTTATTAATAACAGCAGCAGTAGTGTAGCTGTTCTTATTTATAACAGCAGCAGTAGTATAGCTGTTCTTATTAATAACAGCAGTAGTGTAGTATAGCTGTTCTTATTAATAACAGCAGCAGTAGTGTAGCTGTTCTTAGTAATAACCACAGTAGTGTAGTGTAGCTGTTCTAATTAATAACAGCAGCAGTAGTATAGTGTATCTGTTCTTATTAATAACAGCAGTAGTGTAGTGTAGCTGTTCTTATTAATAACAGCAGCAGTAGTATAGCTGTTCTTATTAATAACAGCAGTAGTGTAGTATAGCTGTTCTTATTAATAACAGCAGTTGTGTAGTGTAAATGTTCTTATTAATAACAGCAGCAGTAGTGTAGCTGTTCTTATTAATAACAGCAGCAGTAGTATAGCTGTTCTTATTAATAACAGCATTAGTATAGCTGTTCTTATTAATATCAGCAGCAGTAGTATAGCTGTTCTTATTTATAACAGCAGTAGTGTATTGTAGATGTTCTTATTAATAACAGCAGTAGTGTAGCTTTTCTTATTAATAACAGCAGCAGTAGTGTAGCTGTTCTTTGTAATAACCACAGTAGTGTAGTATAGCTGTTCTTATTAATAACAGCAGCAGTAGTATAGCTGTTCTTATTAATAACAGCAGTAGTATAGCTGTTCTTATTAATAACAGCAGTAGTGTAGTATATATGTTCTTATTAATAACAGCAGCAGTAGTATAGTGTAGCTGTTCTTATTAATAACAGCAGCAGTAGTATAGCTGTTCTTATTAATAACAGCAGTAGTGTAGTATAGCTGTTCTTATTAATAACAGCAGTAGTGTAGTGTAGCTGTTCTTATTAATAACAGCAGCAGTAGTGTAGCTGTTCTTATTAATAACCACAGTAGTGTAGTATAGCTGTTCTTATTAATAACAGCAGCAGTAGTATAGTGTAGCTGTTCTTATTAATAACAGCAGTAGTGTAGTATAGCTGTTCTTATCAATAACAGCAGTAGTGTAATGTAGCTGTTCTTATTAATATCAGCAGCAGTAGTATAGCTGTTCTTATTTATAACAGCAGTAGTGTATTGTAGCTGTTCTTATTAATAACAGCAGTAGTGTAGCTGTTCTTATTAATAACAGCAGCAGTAGTATAGTGTAGCGGTTCTTATTAATAACAGCAGTAGTGTAGTGTAGCTGTTCTTGTTAATAACAGCAGCAGTAGTATAGCTGTTCTTATTAATAACAGCAGTAGTGTAGTGTAAATGTTCTTATTAATAACAGCAGCAGTAGTGTAGCTATTCTTTTTAATAACCACAGTAGTGTAGTATAGCTGTTCTTATTAATAACAGCAGCAGTAGTATAGTGTAGCTGTTCTTATTAATAACAGCAGTAGTGTAGTGTAGCTGTTCTTATTAATAACAGCAGCAGTAGTGTAGCTGTTCTTATTTATAACAGCAGCAGTAGTATAGCTGTTCTCATTAATAACAGCAGTAGTGTAGTATAGCTGTTCTTATTAATAACAGCAGCAGTAGTGTAGCTGTTCTTAGTAATAACCACAGTAGTGTAGTGTAGCTGTTCTAATTAATAACAGCAGTAGTGTAGTGTAGCTGTTCTTGTTAATAACAGCAGCAGTAGTATAGCTGTTCTTATTAATAACAGCAGTAGTGTAGTGTAGCTGTTCTTATTAATAACAGCAGCAGTAGTGTAGCTATTCTTTTTAATAACCACAGTAGTGTAGTATAGCTGTTCTTATTAATAACAGCAGCAGTAGTATAGTGTAGCTGTTCTTATTAATAACAGCAGTAGTGTAGTGTAGCTGTTCTTATTAATAACAGCAGCAGTAGTGTAGCTGTTCTTATTTATAACAGCAGCAGTAGTATAGCTGTTCTTATTAATAACAGCAGTAGTGTAGTATAGCTGTTCTTATTAATAACAGCAGCAGTAGTGTAGCTGTTCTTAGTAATAACAGCAGCAGTAGTATAGTGTAGCTGTTCTTATTAATAACAGCAGTAGTATAGTGTAGCTGTTCTTATTAATAACAGCAGTAGTGTAGTGTAGCTGTTCTTATTAATAACAGCAGTAGTGTAGTGTAGCTGTTCTTATTAATAACAGCAGTAGTGTAGTGTAGCTGTTCTTATTAATAACAATAGTAGTATAGCTGTTCTTATTAATATCAGCAGCAGTAGTGTAGCTGTTCTTATTAATAACAGCAGCAGTAGTGTAGCTGTTCTTATTAATAACAGCAGCAGTAGTGTAGTGTAGCTGTTCTTATTAATAACAGCAGTAGTGTAGTGTAGCTGTTCTTATTAATAACAGCAGTAGTGTAGTGTAGCTGTTCGTATTAATAACAATAGTAGTATAGCTGTTCTTATTAATATCAGCAGCAGTAGTATAGCTGTTCTTATTTATAACAGCAGTAGTGTATTGTAGCTGTTCTTATTAATAACAGCAGTAGTGTAGCTGTTCTTATTAATAACAGCAGCAGTAGTGTAGCTGTTCTTAGTGATAACCACAGTAGTGTAGTGTAGCTGTTCTTATTAATAAAGCAGCAGTAGGATAGTGTAGCTGTTCTTATTAATAACAGCAGTAGTGTAGTGTAGCTGTTCTTATTAATAACAGCAGCAGTAGTGTAGCTGTTCTTATTTATAACAGCAGCAGTAGTATAGCTGTTCTTATTAATAACAGCAGTAGTGTAGTATAGCTGTTCTTATTAATAACAGCAGCAGTAGTGTAGCTGTTCTTAGTAATAACCACAGTAGTGTAGTGTAGCTGTTCTAATTAATAACAGCAGCAGTAGTATAGTGTATCTGTTCTTATTAATAACAGCAGTAGTGTAGTGTAGCTGTTCTTATTAATAACAGCAGCAGTAGTATAGCTGTTCTTATTAATAACAGCAGTAGTGTAGTATAGCTGTTCTTATTAATAACAGCAGTTGTGTAGTGTAAATGTTCTTATTAATAACAGCAGCAGTAGTGTAGCTGTTCTTATTAATAACAGCAGCAGTAGTATAGCTGTTCTTATTAATAACAGCATTAGTATAGCTGTTCTTATTAATATCAGCAGCAGTAGTATAGCTGTTCTTATTTATAACAGCAGTAGTGTATTGTAGATGTTCTTATTAATAACAGCAGTAGTGTAGCTGTTCTTATTAATAACAGCAGCAGTAGTGTAGCTGTTCTTTGTAATAACCACAGTAGTGTAGTATAGCTGTTCTTATTAATAACAGCAGCAGTAGTATAGTGTAGCTGTTCTTATTAATAACAGCAGTAGTGTAGTATAGCTGTTCTTATCAATAACAGCAGTAGTGTAATGTAGCTGTTCTTATTAATATCAGCAGCAGTAGTATAGCTGTTCTTATTTATAACAGCAGTAGTGTATTGTAGCTGTTCTTATTAATAACAGCAGCAGTAGTATAGCTGTTCTTATTAATAACAGCAGTAGTATAGCTGTTCTTATTAATAACAGCAGTAGTGTAGTATATATGTTCTTATTAATAACAGCAGCAGTAGTATAGTGTAGCTGTTCTTATTAATAACAGCAGCAGTAGTATAGCTGTTCTTATTAATAACAGCAGTAGTGTAGTATAGCTGTTCTTATTAATAACAGCAGTAGTGTAGTGTAGCTGTTCTTATTAATAACAGCAGCAGTAGTGTAGCTGTTCTTATTAATAACCACAGTAGTGTAGTATAGCTGCTCTTATTAATAACAGCAGCAGTAGTATAGTGTAGCTGTTCTTACCAATAACAGCAGTAGTGTAATGTAGCTGTTCTTATTAATATCAGCAGCAGTAGTATAGCTGTTCTTATTTATAACAGCAGTAGTGTATTGTAGCTGTTCTTATTAATAACAGCAGTAGTGTAGCTGTTCTTATTAATAACAGCAGCAGTAGTATAGTGTAGCTGTTCTTATTAATAACAGCAGTAGTGTAGTGTAGCTGTTCTTGTTAATAACAGCAGCAGTAGTATAGCTGTTCTTATTAATAACAGCAGTAGTGTAGTGTAGCTGTTCTTATTAATAACAGCAGCAGTAGTGTAGCTGTTCTTATTAATAACAGCAGCAGTAGTATAGCTGTTCTTATTAATAACAATAGTTGTATAGCTGTTCTTATTAATATCAGCAGCAGTAGTATAGCTGTTCTTATTTATAACAGCAGTAGTGTAGTGTAGCTGTTCTTATTAATAACAGCAGCAGTAGTGTAGCTGTTCTTATTAAAAACAGCAGTAGTAGTGTAGTGTAGCTGTTCTTATTAATAACAGCAGCAGTAGTGTAGTGTAGCTGTTCTTATTAATAACAGCAGTAGTGTAGTGTAGCTGTTCTTATTAATAACAGCAGTAGTGTAGTGTAGCTGTTCTTATTAATAACAGCAGCAGTAGTGTAGTGTAGCTGTTCTTATTAATAACAGCAGTAGTGTAGTGTAGATGTTCTTATTAATAACAGCAGCAGTAGTGTAGCTGTTCGTATTAATAACAGCAACAGTAGTGTAGCTGTTCTTATTAATAACAGCAGTAGTGTAGTGTAGCTGTTCTTATTAATAACAGCAGCAGTAGTGTAGCTATTCTTTTTAATAACCACAGTAGTGTAGTATAGCTGTTCTTATTAATAACAGCAGCAGTAGTATAGTGTAGCTGTTCTTATTAATAACAGCAGTAGTGTAGTGTAGCTGTTCTTATTAATAACAGCAGCAGTAGTGTAGCTGTTCTTATTTATAACAGCAGCAGTAGTATAGCTGTTCTTATTAATAACAGCAGTAGTGTAGTATAGCTGTTCTTATTAATAACAGCAGCAGTAGTGTAGCTGTTCTTAGTAATAACAGCAGCAGTAGTATAGTGTAGCTGTTCTTATTAATAACAGCAGTAGTATAGTGTAGCTGTTCTTATTAATAACAGCAGTAGTGTAGTGTAGCTGTTCTTATTAATAACAGCAGTAGTGTAGTGTAGCTGTTCTTATTAATAACAGCAGTAGTGTAGTGTAGCTGTTCTTATTAATAACAATAGTAGTATAGCTGTTCTTATTAATATCAGCAGCAGTAGTGTAGCTGTTCTTATTAATAACAGCAGCAGTAGTGTAGCTGTTCTTATTAATAACAGCAGCAGTAGTGTAGTGTAGCTGTTCTTATTAATAACAGCAGTAGTGTAGTGTAGCTGTTCTTATTAATAACAGCAGTAGTGTAGTGTAGCTGTTCGTATTAATAACAATAGTAGTATAGCTGTTCTTATTAATATCAGCAGCAGTAGTATAGCTGTTCTTATTTATAACAGCAGTAGTGTATTGTAGCTGTTCTTATTAATAACAGCAGTAGTGTAGCTGTTCTTATTAATAACAGCAGCAGTAGTGTAGCTGTTCTTAGTGATAACCACAGTAGTGTAGTGTAGCTGTTCTTATTAATAAAGCAGCAGTAGGATAGTGTAGCTGTTCTTATTAATAACAGCAGTAGTGTAGTGTAGCTGTTCTTATTAATAACAGCAGCAGTAGTGTAGCTGTTCTTATTTATAACAGCAGCAGTAGTATAGCTGTTCTTATTAATAACAGCAGTTGTGTAGTGTAAATGTTCTTATTAATAACAGCAGCAGTAGTGTAGCTGTTCTTATTAATAACAGCAGCAGTAGTATAGCTGTTCTTATTAATAACAGCATTAGTATAGCTGTTCTTATTAATATCAGCAGCAGTAGTATAGCTGTTCTTATTTATAACAGCAGTAGTGTATTGTAGATGTTCTTATTAATAACAGCAGTAGTGTAGCTGTTCTTATTAATAACAGCAGCAGTAGTGTAGCTGTTCTTTGTAATAACCACAGTAGTGTAGTATAGCTGTTCTTATTAATAACAGCAGCAGTAGTATAGTGTAGCTGTTCTTATTAATAACAGCAGTAGTGTAGTATAGCTGTTCTTATCAATAACAGCAGTAGTGTAATGTAGCTGTTCTTATTAATATCAGCAGCAGTAGTATAGCTGTTCTTATTTATAACAGCAGTAGTGTATTGTAGCTGTTCTTATTAATAACAGCAGCAGTAGTATAGCTGTTCTTATTAATAACAGCAGTAGTATAGCTGTTCTTATTAATAACAGCAGTAGTGTAGTATATATGTTCTTATTAATAACAGCAGCAGTAGTATAGTGTAGCTGTTCTTATTAATAACAGCAGCAGTAGTATAGCTGTTCTTATTAATAACAGCAGTAGTGTAGTATAGCTGTTCTTATTAATAACAGCAGTAGTGTAGTGTAGCTGTTCTTATTAATAACAGCAGCAGTAGTGTAGCTGTTCTTATTAATAACCACAGTAGTGTAGTATAGCTGCTCTTATTAATAACAGCAGCAGTAGTATAGTGTAGCTGTTCTTATCAATAACAGCAGTAGTGTAATGTAGCTGTTCTTATTAATATCAGCAGCAGTAGTATAGCTGTTCTTATTTATAACAGCAGTAGTGTATTGTAGCTGTTCTTATTAATAACAGCAGTAGTGTAGCTGTTCTTATTAATAACAGCAGCAGTAGTATAGTGTAGCTGTTCTTATTAATAACAGCAGTAGTGTAGTGTAGCTGTTCTTGTTAATAACAGCAGCAGTAGTATAGCTGTTCTTATTAATAACAGCAGTAGTGTAGTGTAGCTGTTCTTATTAATAACAGCAGCAGTAGTGTAGCTGTTCTTATTAATAACAGCAGCAGTAGTATAGCTGTTCTTATTAATAACAATAGTTGTATAGCTGTTCTTATTAATATCAGCAGCAGTAGTATAGCTGTTCTTATTTATAACAGCAGTAGTGTAGTGTAGCTGTTCTTATTAATAACAGCAGCAGTAGTGTAGCTGTTCTTATTAAAAACAGCAGTAGTAGTGTAGTGTAGCTGTTCTTATTAATAACAGCAGCAGTAGTGTAGTGTAGCTGTTCTTATTAATAACAGCAGTAGTGTAGTGTAGCTGTTCTTATTAATAACAGCAGTAGTGTAGTGTAGCTGTTCTTATTAATAACAGCAGCAGTAGTGTAGTGTAGCTGTTCTTATTAATAACAGCAGTAGTGTAGTGTAGATGTTCTTATTAATAACAGCAGCAGTAGTGTAGCTGTTCGTATTAATAACAGCAACAGTAGTGTAGCTGTTCTTATTAATAACAGCAGCAGTAGTATAGTGTAGCTGTTCTTATTAATAACAGCAGTAGTGTAGTGTAGCTGTTCTTATTAATAACAGCAGCAGTAGTATAGCTGTTCTTATTAATAACAGCAGTAGTATAGTGTAGCTGTTCTTATTAATAACAGCAGTAGTGTAGTGTAGCTGTTCTTATTAATAACAATAGTAGTATAGCTGTTCTTATTAATATCAGCAGCAGTAGTGTAGCTGTTCTTATTAATAACAGCAGCAGTCGTGTAGCTGTTCTTATTAATAACAGCAGCAGTAGTGTAGTGTAGCTGTTCTTATTAATAACAGCAGTAGTGTAGTGTAGCTGTTCTTATTAATAACAGCAGTAGTGTAGTGTAGCTGTTCTTATTAATAACAATAGTAGTATAGCTGTTCTTATTAATATCAGCAGCAGTAGTATAGCTGTTCTTATTTATAACAGCAGTAGTGTAGTGTAGCTGTTCTTATTAATAACAGCAGTAGTGTAGTGTAGCTGTTCTTATTAATAACAGCAGTAGTGTAGTGTAGCTGTTCTTATTAATAACAATAGTAGTATAGCTGTTCTTATTAATATCAGCAGCAGTAGTATAGCTGTTCTTATTTATAACAGCAGTAGTGTAGTGTAGCTGTTCTTATTAATAACAGCAGCAGTAGTGTAGCTGTTCTTATTAAAAACAGCAGTAGTAGTGTAGTGTAGCTGTTCTTATTAATAACAGCAGCAGTAGTGTAGTGTAGCTGTTCTTATTAATAACAGCAGTAGTGTAGTGTAGCTGTTCTTATTAATAACAGCAGTAGTGTAGTGTAGCTGTTCTTATTAATAACAATAGTAGTATAGCTGTTCTTATTAATATCAGCAGCAGTAGTATAGCTGTTCTTATTTATAACAGCAGTAGTGTAGTGTAGCTGTTCTTATTAATAACAGCAGCAGTAGTGTAGCTGTTCTTATTAAAAACAGCAGTAGTAGTGTAGTGTAGCTGTTCTTATTAATATCAGCAGCAGTAGTATAGCTGTTCTTATTAATAACAGCAGTAGTGTAGTGTAGATGTTCTTATTAATAACAGCAGCAGTAGTGTAGCTGTTCGTATTAATAACAGCAACAGTAGTGTAGCTGTTCTTATTAATAACAGCAGCAGTAGTGTAGCTGTTCTTATTAATAACAGCAGTAGTGTAGTGTAGCTGTTCTTATTAATAACAGCAGTAGTGTAGTGTAGCTGTTCGTATTAATAACAATAGTAGTATAGCTGTTCTTATTAATATCAGCAGCAGTAGTGTAGCTGTTCTTATTAATAACAGCAACAGTAGTGTAGCTGTTCTTATTAATAACAGCAGCAGTAGTATAGTGTAGCTGTTCTTATTAATAACAGCAGTAGTATAGTGTAGCTGTTCTTATTAATAACAGCAGTAGTGTAGTGTAGCTGTTCTTATTAATAACAGCAGTAGTGTAGTGTAGCTGTTCTTATTAATAACAGCAGTAGTGTAGTGTAGCTGTTCTTATTAATAACAATAGTAGTATAGCTGTTCTTATTAATATCAGCAGCAGTAGTGTAGCTGTTCTTATTAATAACAGCAGCAGTAGTGTAGCTGTTCTTATTAATAACAGCAGCAGTAGTGTAGTGTAGCTGTTCTTATTAATAACAGCAGTAGTGTAGTGTAGCTGTTCTTATTAATAACAGCAGTAGTGTAGTGTAGCTGTTCGTATTAATAACAATAGTAGTATAGCTGTTCTTATTAATATCAGCAGCAGTAGTATAGCTGTTCTTATTTATAACAGCAGTAGTGTATTGTAGCTGTTCTTATTAATAACAGCAGTAGTGTAGCTGTTCTTATTAATAACAGCAGCAGTAGTGTAGCTGTTCTTAGTGATAACCACAGTAGTGTAGTGTAGCTGTTCTTATTAATAAAGCAGCAGTAGGATAGTGTAGCTGTTCTTATTAATAACAGCAGTAGTGTAGTGTAGCTGTTCTTATTAATAACAGCAGCAGTAGTATAGCTGTTCTTATTAATAACAGCAGTAGTATAGCTGTTCTTATTAATATCAGCAGCAGTACTATAGCTGTTCTTATTAATAACAGCAGTAGTGTAGTATATATGTTCTTATTAATAACAGCAGCAGTAGTATAGTGTAGCTGTTCTTATTAATAACAGCAGCAGTAGTATAGCTGTTCTTATTAATAACAGCAGTAGTGTAGTATAGCTGTTCTTATTAATAACAGCAGTAGTGTAGTGTAGCTGTTCTTATTAATAACAGCAGCAGTAGTGTAGCTGTTCTTATTAATAACCACAGTAGTGTAGTATAGCTGTTCTTATTAATAACAGCAGCAGTAGTATAGTGTAGCTGTTCTTATTAATAACAGCAGTAGTGTAGTATAGCTGTTCTTATCAATAACAGCAGTAGTGTAATGTAGCTGTTCTTATTAATAACAGCAGCAGTAGTATAGCTGTTCTTATTAATAACAGCATTAGTATAGCTGTTCTTATTAATATCAGCAGCAGTAGTATAGCTGTTCTTATTTATAACAGCAGTAGTGTATTGTAGCTGTTCTTATTAATAACAGCAGTAGTGTAGCTGTTCTTATTAATAACAGCAGCAGTAGTATAGTGTAGCTGTTCTTATTAATAACAGCAGTAGTGTAGTGTAGCTGTTCTTGTTAATAACAGCAGCAGTAGTATAGCAGTTCTTATTAATAACAGCAGTAGTGTAGTGTAGCTGTTCTTATTAATAACAGCAGCAGTAGTGTAGCTATTCTTTTTAATAACCACAGTAGTGTAGTATAGCTGTTCTTATTAATAACAGCAGCAGTAGTATAGTGTAGCTGTTCTTATTAATAACAGCAGTAGTGTAGTGTAGCTGTTCTTATTAATAACAGCAGCAGTAGTGTAGCTGTTCTTATTTATAACAGCAGCAGTAGTATAGCTGTTCTTATTAATAACAGCAGTAGTGTAGTATAGCTGTTCTTATTAATAACAGCAGCAGTAGTGTAGCTGTTCTTAGTAATAACCACAGTAGTGTAGTGTAGCTGTTCTAATTAATAACAGCAGCAGTAGTATAGTGTATCTGTTCTTATTAATAACAGCAGTAGTGTAGTGTAGCTGTTCTTATTAATAACAGCAGCAGTAGTATAGCTGTTCTTATTAATAACAGCAGTAGTGTAGTATAGCTGTTCTTATTAATAACAGCAGTTGTGTAGTGTAAATGTTCTTATTAATAACAGCAGCAGTAGTGTAGCTGTTCTTATTAATAACAGCAGCAGTAGTATAGCTGTTCTTATTAATAACAGCATTAGTATAGCTGTTCTTATTAATATCAGCAGCAGTAGTATAGCTGTTCTTATTTATAACAGCAGTAGTGTATTGTAGATGTTCTTATTAATAACAGCAGTAGTGTAGCTTTTCTTATTAATAACAGCAGCAGTAGTGTAGCTGTTCTTTGTAATAACCACAGTAGTGTAGTATAGCTGTTCTTATTAATAACAGCAGCAGTAGTATAGCTGTTCTTATTAATAACAGCAGTAGTATAGCTGTTCTTATTAATAACAGCAGTAGTGTAGTATATATGTTCTTATTAATAACAGCAGCAGTAGTATAGTGTAGCTGTTCTTATTAATAACAGCAGCAGTAGTATAGCTGTTCTTATTAATAACAGCAGTAGTGTAGTATAGCTGTTCTTATTAATAACAGCAGTAGTGTAGTGTAGCTGTTCTTATTAATAACAGCAGCAGTAGTGTAGCTGTTCTTATTAATAACCACAGTAGTGTAGTATAGCTGTTCTTATTAATAACAGCAGCAGTAGTATAGTGTAGCTGTTCTTATTAATAACAGCAGTAGTGTAGTATAGCTGTTCTTATCAATAACAGCAGTAGTGTAATGTAGCTGTTCTTATTAATATCAGCAGCAGTAGTATAGCTGTTCTTATTTATAACAGCAGTAGTGTATTGTAGCTGTTCTTATTAATAACAGCAGTAGTGTAGCTGTTCTTATTAATAACAGCAGCAGTAGTATAGTGTAGCGGTTCTTATTAATAACAGCAGTAGTGTAGTGTAGCTGTTCTTGTTAATAACAGCAGCAGTAGTATAGCTGTTCTTATTAATAACAGCAGTAGTGTAGTGTAAATGTTCTTATTAATAACAGCAGCAGTAGTGTAGCTATTCTTTTTAATAACCACAGTAGTGTAGTATAGCTGTTCTTATTAATAACAGCAGCAGTAGTATAGTGTAGCTGTTCTTATTAATAACAGCAGTAGTGTAGTGTAGCTGTTCTTATTAATAACAGCAGCAGTAGTGTAGCTGTTCTTATTTATAACAGCAGCAGTAGTATAGCTGTTCTCATTAATAACAGCAGTAGTGTAGTATAGCTGTTCTTATTAATAACAGCAGCAGTAGTGTAGCTGTTCTTAGTAATAACCACAGTAGTGTAGTGTAGCTGTTCTAATTAATAACAGCAGTAGTGTAGTGTAGCTGTTCTTGTTAATAACAGCAGCAGTAGTATAGCTGTTCTTATTAATAACAGCAGTAGTGTAGTGTAGCTGTTCTTATTAATAACAGCAGCAGTAGTGTAGCTATTCTTTTTAATAACCACAGTAGTGTAGTATAGCTGTTCTTATTAATAACAGCAGCAGTAGTATAGTGTAGCTGTTCTTATTAATAACAGCAGTAGTGTAGTGTAGCTGTTCTTATTAATAACAGCAGCAGTAGTGTAGCTGTTCTTATTTATAACAGCAGCAGTAGTATAGCTGTTCTTATTAATAACAGCAGTAGTGTAGTATAGCTGTTCTTATTAATAACAGCAGCAGTAGTGTAGCTGTTCTTAGTAATAACCACAGTAGTGTAGTGTAGCTGTTCTGATTAATAACAGCAGCAGTAGTATAGTGTAGCTGTTCTTATTAATAACAGCAGTAGTGTAGTGTAGCTGTTCTTATTAATAACAGCAGCAGTAGTATAGCTGTTCTTATTAATAACAGCAGTAGTGTAGTATAGCTGTTCTTATTAATAACAGCAGTTGTGTAGTGTAAATGTTCTTATTAATAACAGCAGCAGTAGTGTAGCTGTTCTTAATAATAACAGCATTAGTATAGCTGTTCTTATTAATATCAGCAGCAGTAGTATAGCTGTTCTTATTTATAACAGCAGTAGTGTATTGTAGATGTTCTTATTAATAACAGCAGTAGTGTAGCTGTTCTTATTAATAACAGCAGCAGTAGTGTAGCTGTTCTTTGTAATAACCACAGTAGTGTAGTATAGCTGTTCTTATTAACAACAGCAGCAATAGTATAGCTGTTCTTATTAATAACAGCAGCAGTAGTGTAGCTGTTCTTATTATTAACAGCAGTAGTGTAGCTGTTCTTTGTAATAACCACAGTAGTGTAGTATAGCTGTTCTTATTAACAACAGCAGCAATAGTATAGCTGTTCTTATTAATAACAGCAGCAGTAGTGTAGCTGTTCTTATTAATAACAGCAGCAGTAGTGTAGTGTAGCTGTTCTTATTAATAACAGCAGCAGTAGTGTAGTGTAGCTGTTCTTATTAATAACAGCAGCAGTAGTGTAGCTGTTCTTATTAATAACAGCAGCAGTAGTGTAGTATAGCTGTTCTTATTAATAACAGCAGCAGTAGTATAGTGTAGCTGTTCTTATTAATAACAGCAGTAGTGTAGTGTAGCTGTTCTTATTAATAACAGCAGTAGTATAGTGTAGCTGTTCTTATTAATAACAGCAGTAGTGTAGTGTAGCTGTTCTTGTTAATAACAGCAGCAGTAGTATAGCTGTTCTTATTAATAACAGCAGTAGTGTAGTGTAGCTGTTCTTATTAATAACAGCAGCAGTAGTGTAGCTATTCTTTTTAATAACCACAGTAGTGTAGTATAGCTGTTCTTATTAATAACAGCAGCAGTAGTAGTGTAGCTGTTCTTATTTATAACAGCAGTAGTGTAGTGTAGCTGTTCTTATTAATAACAGCAGCTGTAGTGTAGCTGTTCTTATTAATAACAGCAGCAGTAGTGTAGCTATTCTTTTTAATAACCACAGTAGTGTAGTATAGCTGTTCTTATTAATAACAGCAGCAGTAGTATAGTGTAGCTGTTCTTATTAATAACAGCAGTAGTGTAGCTGTTCTTATTAATAACAGCAGTAGTGTAGTGTAGCTGTTCTTATTAATAACAGCAGCAGTAGTATAGCTGTTCTTATTAATAACAGCAGTAGTGTAGTATAGCTGTTCTTATTAATAACAGCAGCAGTGTAGCTGTTCTTATTAATAACAGCAGTAGTGTAGTGTAGCTGTTCTTATTAATAACAGCAGTAGTAGTGTAGCTGTTCTTATTAATATCAGCAGCAGTAGTGTAGCTGTTCTTATTAATAACAGCAGTAGTGTAGTGTAGCTGTTCTTATTAATAACAGCAGTAGTAGTGTAGTGTAGCTGTTCTTATTAATAACAGCAGCAGTAGTGTAGCTGTTCTTATTAATAACAGCAGCAGTAGTGTAGCTGTTCTTATTAATATCAGCAGCAGTAGTGTAGCTGTTCTTATTAATAACAGCAGCAATAGTATAGCTGTTCTTGTTAATAACAGCAGTATTATAGTGTAGCTGTTCTTAGTAACAAGAGGAGCAGTGGTGTAGTGTAGTTGTTCTAAGTAACAAGAGGAGCAGTTGTGTAGTGTAGTTGTTCTTAGTAACAAGAGGAGCAGTGGTGTAGTGTAGTTGTTCTTAGTAACAAGAGGAGCAGTGGTGTAGTGTAGTTGTTGTTAGTACTACTCTAGGACTACTACCTGCTATAGGACTACTCCCTGCTATAGGACTACTATAGGACTACTACCTGCTATAGGACTACTATAGGACTACTACCTGCTATAGGACTACTATAGGACAACTACCTGCTATAGGACTACTACCTGCTATAGGACTACTACCTGCTATAGGACTACTATAGGACTACTACCTGCTATAGGACTACTCCCTGCTATAGGACTACTACCTGCTATAGGACTACTATAGGACTACTACCTGCTATAGGACTACTACCTGCTATAGGACTACTACCTGCTATAGGACTACTATAGGACTACTACCTGCTATAGGACTACTCCCTGCTATAGGACTACTACCTGCTATAGGACTACTATAGGACTACTACCTGCTATAGGACTACTCCCTGCTATAGGACTACTATAGGACTACTACCTGCTATAGGACTACTATAGGACTACTACCTGCTATAGGACTACTACCTGCTATAGGACTACTACCTGCTATAGGACTACTGTAGGACTACTACCTGCTATTGGACTACTATAGGACTACTACCTGCTATAGGACTACTACCTTCTATAGGACTACTACCTGCTATAGGACTACTATAGGACTACTACCTGCTATAGGACTACTACCTTCTATAGGACTACTACCTGCTATAGGACTACTATAGGACTACTACCTGCTATAGGACTACTATAGGACTACTACCTGCTATAGGACTACTACCTGCTATAGGACTACTACCTGCTATAGGACTACTATAGGACTACTACCTGCTATAGGACTACTACCTGCTATAGGACTACTATAGGACTACTACCTGCTACAGGACTACTACCTTCTATAGGACTACTACCTGCTATAGGACTACTATAGGACTACTACCCGCTATAGGACTACTATAGGACAACTACCTGCTATAGGACTACTATAGGACTACTACCTGCTATAGGACTACTACCTGCTATAGGACTACTATAGGACTACTACCTGCTATAGGACTACTATAGGACTACTACCTACTATAGGACTACTATAGGATTACTACCTGCTATAGGACTACTACCTGCTATATGACTTCTATAGGACTACTACCTGCTATAGGACTACTATAGGACTACTACCCGCTATAGGACTACTATAGGACTACTACCTGCTATAGGACTACTACCTGCTATAGGACTACTATAGGACTACTACCTGCTATAGGACTACTACCTGCTATAGGACTACTATAGGACAACTACCTGCTATAGGACTACTATAGGACTACTACCTGCTATAGGACTACTATAGGACTACCACCTGCTATATGACTACTACCTGCTATAGGACTACTACCTGCTATAGGACTACTATAGGACTACTACCTGCTATAGGACTACTACCTGCTATAGGACTACTATAGGACTACTATAGGACTAATACCTGCTATAGGACTACTACCTGCTATAGGACTATTATAGGACTACTACCCACTATAGGACTACTATAGGACTACTACCTACTATAGGACTACTATAGGACTACTACCTGCTATAGGACTACTATAGGACAACTACATGCTATAGGACTACTATAGGACTACTACCCGCTATAGGACTACTATAGGACTACTACCTGCTATAGGACTACTACCTGCTATAGGACTACTATAGGACTACTACCTGCTATAGGACTACTACCTGCTATATGACTACTATAGGACTACCACCTGCTATAGGACTACTATAGGACTACTACCCGCTATATGACTACTATATGACTACTGCCTGCTACAGGACTACTATAGGACTACTACCTGCTATAGGACTACTATAGGACTACTACCTGCTATAGGACTACTACCTGCTATAGGACTACTACCTGCTATAGGACTACTGTAGGACTACTACCTGCTATTGGACTACTATAGGACTACTACCTGCTATAGGACTACTACCTTCTATAGGACTACTACCTGCTATAGGACTACTATAGGACTACTACCTGCTATAGGACTACTACCTTCTATAGGACTACTACCTGCTATAGGACTACTATAGGACTACTACCTGCTATAGGACTACTATAGGACTACTACCTGCTATAGGACTACTACCTGCTATAGGACTACTACCTGCTATAGGACTACTATAGGACTACTACCTGCTATAGGACTACTACCTGCTATAGGACTACTATAGGACTACTACCTGCTACAGGACTACTACCTTCTATAGGACTACTACCTGCTATAGGACTACTATAGGACTACTACCCGCTATAGGACTACTATAGGACAACTACCTGCTATAGGACTACTATAGGACTACTACCTGCTATAGGACTACTATAGGACTACTACCTGCTATAGGACTACTATAGGACTACTACCTACTATAGGACTACTATAGGACTACTACCTGCTATAGGACTACTATAGGACTACTACCTGCTATAGGACTACTACCTGCTATATGACTTCTATAGGACTACTACCTGCTATAGGACTACTATAGGACTACTACCCGCTATAGGACTACTATAGGACTACTACCTGCTATAGGACTACTACCTGCTATAGGACTACTATAGGACTACTACCTGCTATAGGACTACTATAGGACTACTACCTGCTATAGGACTACTATAGGACTACCACCTGCTATATGACTACTACCTGCTATAGGACTACTATAGGACTACTACCTGCTATAGGACTACTACCTGCTATAGGACTACTATAGGACTACTACCTGCTATATGACTACTATAGGACTACCACCTGCTATAGGACTACTACCTGCTATAGGACTACTATAGGACTACTATAGGACTAATACCTGCTATAGGACTACTACCTGCTATAGGACTATTATAGGACTACTACCCACTATAGGACTACTATAGGACTACTACCTACTATAGGACTACTATAGGACTACTACCTGCTATAGGACTACTATAGGACAACTACATGCTATAGGACTACTATAGGACTACTACCCGCTATAGGACTACTATAGGACTACTACCTGCTATAGGACTACTACCTGCTATAGGACTACTATAGGACTACTACCTGCTATAGGACTACTACCTGCTATATGACTACTATAGGACTACCACCTGCTATAGGACTACTATAGGACTACTACCCGCTATATGACTACTATATGACTACTGCCTGCTACAGGACTACTATAGGACTACTACCTGCTATAGGACTACTATAGGACTACTACCTGCTATAGGACTACTACCTGCTATAGGACTACTACCTGCTATAGGACTACTGTAGGACTACTACCTGCTATTGGACTACTATAGGACTACTACCTGCTATAGGACTACTACCTTCTATAGGACTACTACCTGCTATAGGACTACTATAGGACTACTACCTGCTATAGGACTACTACCTTCTATAGGACTACTACCTGCTATAGGACTACTATAGGACTACTACCTGCTATAGGACTACTATAGGACTACTACCTGCTATAGGACTACTACCTGCTATAGGACTACTACCTGCTATAGGACTACTATAGGACTACTACCTGCTATAGGACTACTACCTGCTATAGGACTACTATAGGACTACTACCTGCTACAGGACTACTACCTTCTATAGGACTACTACCTGCTATAGGACTACTATAGGACTACTACCCGCTATAGGACTACTATAGGACAACTACCTGCTATAGGACTACTATAGGACTACTACCTGCTATAGGACTACTATAGGACTACTACCTGCTATAGGACTACTATAGGACTACTACCTACTATAGGACTACTATAGGACTACTACCTGCTATAGGACTACTATAGGACTACTACCTGCTATAGGACTACTACCTGCTATATGACTTCTATAGGACTACTACCTGCTATAGGACTACTATAGGACTACTACCCGCTATAGGACTACTATAGGACTACTACCTGCTATAGGACTACTACCTGCTATAGGACTACTATAGGACTACTACCTGCTATAGGACTACTATAGGACTACTACCTGCTATAGGACTACTATAGGACTACCACCTGCTATATGACTACTACCTGCTATAGGACTACTATAGGACTACTACCTGCTATAGGACTACTACCTGCTATAGGACTACTATAGGACTACTACCTGCTATATGACTACTATAGGACTACCACCTGCTATAGGACTACTATAGGACTACTACCTGTTATAGAACTACTATAGGACTACTACCTACTATAGGACTACTATAGGACTACTACCTGCTATATGACTACTACCTGCTATAGGACTACTACCTGCTATAGGACTACTATAGGACTACTACCTGCTATAGGACTACTCCCTGCTATAGGACTACTATAGGACTACTACCTGCTATATGACTACTATATGACTACTGCCTGCTATAGGACTACTATAGGACTACTACCAGCTATAGGACTACTATAGGACTACTACCTGCTATAGGACTACTATAGGACTACTACCTGCTATCGCACTACTATAGGACTACTACCTGCTATATGACTACTACCTGCTATAGGACTACTACCTGCTATAGGACTACTATAGGACTACTACCTGCTATAGGACTACTCCCTGCTATAGGACTACTATAGGACTACTACCAGCTATAGGACTACTCCCTGCTATAGGACTACTATAGGACTACTACCTGCTATAGGACTACTCCCTGCTATAGGACTACTACCTGCTATAGGACTACTATAGGACTACTACCTGCTATAGGACTACTCCCTGCTATAGGACTACTATAGGACTACTACCTGCTATAGGACTACTATAGGACTACTACCTGCTATAGGACTACTACCTGCTATAGGACTACTATAGGACTACTACCTGCTATAGGACTACTATAGGACTACTACCTGCTATAGGACTACTACCTGCTATAGGACTACTACCTGCTATAGGACTACTATAGGACTACTACCTGCTATGGGACTACTACCTGCTATAGGACTACTATAGGACTACTACCTGCTACAGGACTACTACCTTCTATAGGACTACTACCTGCTATAGGACTACTATAGGACTACTACCCGCTATAGGACTACTATAGGACAACTACCTGCTATAGGACTACTATAGGACTACTACCTGCTATAGGACTACTACCTGCTATAGGACTTCTATAGGACTACTACCTGCTATAGGACTACTATAGGACTACTACCCGCTATAGGACTACTATAGGACTACTACCTGCTATAGGACTACTATAGGACTACTACCTGCTATAGGACTACTATAGGACTACTACCTGCTATAGGACTACTACCTGCTATAGGACTACTACCTGCTATAGGACTACTATAGGACTACTACCTGCTATGGGACTACTACCTGCTATAGGACTACTATAGGACTACTACCTGCTATAGGACTACTACCTGCTATAGGACTACTACCTGCTATAGGACTACTATAGGACTACTACCTGCTATAGGACTACTCCCTGCTATAGGACTACTATAGGACTACTACCTGCTATAGGACTACTATAGGACTACTACCTGCTATAGGACTACTACCTGCTATAGGACTACTATAGGACTACTACCTGCTATAGGACTACTATAGGACTACTACCTGCTATAGGACTACTACCTGCTATAGGACTACTACCTGCTATAGGACTACTATAGGACTACTACCTGCTATAGGACTTCTACCTGCTATAGGACTACTATAGGACTACTACCTGCTACAGGACTACTACCTTCTATAGGACTACTACCTGCTATAGGACTACTATAGGACTACTACCCGCTATAGGACTACTATAGGACAACTACCTGCTATAGGACTACTTTAGGACTACTACCTGCTATAGGACTACTACCTGCTATAGGACTACTATAGGACTACTACCTGCTATAGGACTACTATAGGACTACTACCTACTATAGGACTACTATAGGACTACTACCTGCTATAGGACTACTATAGGACTACTACCTGCTATAGGACTACTACCTGCTATATGACTTCTATAGGACTACTACCTGCTATAGGACTACTATAGGACTACTACCCGCTATAGGACTACTATAGGACTACTACCTGCTATAGGACTACTACCTGCTATAGGACTACTATAGGACTACTACCTGCTATAGGACTACTATAGGACTACTACCTGCTATAGGACTACTACCTGATATAGGACTACTACCTGCTATAGGACTACTATAGGACTACTACCTGCTATAGGACTTCTACCTGCTATAGGACTACTATAGGACTACTACCTGCTACAGGACTACTACCTTCTATAGGACTACTACCTGCTATAGGACTACTATAGGACTACTACCCGCTATAGGACTACTATAGGACAACTACCTGCTATAGGACTACTTTAGGACTACTACCTGCTATAGGACTACTACCTGCTATAGGACTACTATAGGACTACTACCTGCTATAGGACTACTATAGGACTACTACCTACTATAGGACTACTATAGGACTACTACCTGCTATAGGACTACTATAGGACTACTACCTGCTATAGGACTACTACCTGCTATATGACTTCTATAGGACTACTACCTGCTATAGGACTACTATAGGACTACTACCCGCTATAGGACTACTATAGGACTACTACCTGCTATAGGACTACTACCTGCTATAGGACTACTCCCTGCTATAGGACTACTACCTGCTATAGGACTACTATAGGACTACTACCTGCTATAGGACTACTCCCTGCTATAGGACTACTATAGGACTACTACCTGCTATAGGACTACTATAGGACTACTACCTGCTATAGGACTACTACCTGCTATAGGACTACTATAGGACTACTACCTGCTATAGGACTACTATAGGACTACTACCTGCTATAGGACTACTACCTGCTATAGGACTACTACCTGCTATAGGACTACTATAGGACTACTACCTGCTATGGGACTACTACCTGCTATAGGACTACTATAGGACAACTACCTGTTACAGGACTACTACCTTCTATAGGACTACTACCTGCTATAGGACTACTATAGGACTACTACCCGCTATAGGACTACTATAGGACAACTACCTGCTATAGGACTACTATAGGACTACTACCTGCTATAGGACTACTACCTGCTATAGGACTTCTATAGGACTACTACCTGCTATAGGACTACTATAGGACTACTACCCGCTATAGGACTACTATAGGACTACTACCTGCTATAGGACTACTATAGGACTACTACCTGCTATAGGACTACTATAGGACTACTACCTGCTATAGGACTACTACCTGCTATAGGACTACTACCTGCTATAGGACTACTATAGGACTACTACCTGCTATGGGACTACTACCTGCTATAGGACTACTATAGGACTACTACCTGCTATAGGACTACTACCTGCTATAGGACTACTACCTGCTATAGGACTACTATAGGACTACTACCTGCTATAGGACTACTCCCTGCTATAGGACTACTATAGGACTACTACCTGCTATAGGACTACTATAGGACTACTACCTGCTATAGGACTACTACCTGCTATAGGACTACTATAGGACTACTACCTGCTATAGGACTACTATAGGACTACTACCTGCTATAGGACTACTACCTGCTATAGGACTACTACCTGCTATAGGACTACTATAGGACTACTACCTGCTATAGGACTTCTACCTGCTATAGGACTACTATAGGACTACTACCTGCTACAGGACTACTACCTTCTATAGGACTACTACCTGCTATAGGACTACTATAGGACTACTACCCGCTATAGGACTACTATAGGACAACTACCTGCTATAGGACTACTTTAGGACTACTACCTGCTATAGGACTACTACCTGCTATAGGACTACTATAGGACTACTACCTGCTATAGGACTACTATAGGACTACTACCTACTATAGGACTACTATAGGACTACTACCTGCTATAGGACTACTATAGGACTACTACCTGCTATAGGACTACTACCTGCTATATGACTTCTATAGGACTACTACCTGCTATAGGACTACTATAGGACTACTACCCGCTATAGGACTACTATAGGACTACTACCTGCTATAGGACTACTACCTGCTATAGGACTACTATAGGACTACTACCTGCTATAGGACTACTATAGGACTACTACCTGCTATAGGACTACTACCTGCTATAGGACTACTACCTGCTATAGGACTACTATAGGACTACTACCTGCTATAGGACTTCTACCTGCTATAGGACTACTATAGGACTACTACCTGCTACAGGACTACTACCTTCTATAGGACTACTACCTGCTATAGGACTACTATAGGACTACTACCCGCTATAGGACTACTATAGGACAACTACCTGCTATAGGACTACTTTAGGACTACTACCTGCTATAGGACTACTACCTGCTATAGGACTACTATAGGACTACTACCTGCTATAGGACTACTATAGGACTACTACCTACTATAGGACTACTATAGGACTACTACCTGCTATAGGACTACTATAGGACTACTACCTGCTATAGGACTACTACCTGCTATATGACTTCTATAGGACTACTACCTGCTATAGGACTACTATAGGACTACTACCCGCTATAGGACTACTATAGGACTACTACCTGCTATAGGACTACTACCTGCTATAGGACTACTATAGGACTACTACCTGCTATAGGACTACTATAGGACTACCACCTGCTATATGACTACTACCTGCTATAGGACTACTATAGGACTACTACCTGCTATAGGACTACTACCTGCTATAGGACTACTATAGGACTACTACCTGCTATAGGACTACTATAGGACTACTACCTGCTATAGGACTACTATAGGACTACTACCTGCTATAGGACTACTACCTGCTATAGGACTACTACCTGCTATAGGACTACTATAGGACTACTACCTGCTATAGGACTACTCCCTGCTATAGGACTACTATAGGACTACTACCTGCTATAGGACTACTATAGGACAACTACCTGCTATAGGACTACTACCTGCTATAGGACTACTACCTGCTATAGGACTACTATAGGACTACTACCTGCTATAAGACTACTCCCTGCTATAGGACTACTACCTGCTATAGGACTACTATAGGACTACTACCTGCTATAGGACTACTACCTGCTATAGGACTACTACCTGCTATAGGACTACTATAGGACTACTACCTGCTATAGGACTACTCCCTGCTATAGGACTACTACCTGCTATAGGACTACTATAGGACTACTACCTGCTATAGGACTACTCCCTGCTATAGGACTACTATAGGACTACTACCTGCTATAGGACTACTATAGGACTACTACCTGATATAGGACTACTACCTGCTATAGGACTACTACCTGCTATAGGACTACTGTAGGACTACTACCTGCTATTGGACTACTATAGGACTACTACCTGCTATAGGACTACTACCTTCTATAGGACTACTACCTGCTATAGGACTACTATAGGACTACTACCTGCTATAGGACTACTACCTTCTATAGGACTACTACCTGCTATAGGACTACTATAGGACTACTACCTGCTATAGGACTACTATAGGACTACTACCTGCTATAGGACTACTACCTGCTATAGGACTACTACCTGCTATAGGACTACTGTAGGACTACTACCTGCTATTGGACTACTATAGGACTACTACCTGCTATAGGACTACTACCTTCTATAGGACTACTACCTGCTATAGGACTACTATAGGACTACTACCTGCTATAGGACTACTACCTTCTATAGGACTACTACCTGCTATAGGACTACTATAGGACTACTACCTGCTATAGGACTACTATAGGACTACTACCTGCTATAGGACTACTACCTTCTATAGGACTACTACCTGCTATAGGACTACTATAGGACTACTACCTGCTATAGGACTACTATAGGACTACTACCCGCTATATGACTACTATATGACTACTGCCTGCTACAGGACTACTATAGGACTACTACCTGCTATAGGACTACTATAGGACTACTACCTGCTATAGGACTACTACCTGCTATAGGACTACTACCTGCTATAGGACTACTGTAGGACTACTACCTGCTATTGGACTACTATAGGACTACTACCTGCTATAGGACTACTACCTTCTATAGGACTACTACCTGCTATAGGACTACTATAGGACTACTACCTGCTATAGGACTACTACCTGCTATAGGACTACTATAGGACTACCACCTGCTATAGGACTACTATAGGACTACTACCCGCTATATGACTACTATATGACTACTGCCTGCTACAGGACTACTATAGGACTACTACCTGCTATAGGACTACTATAGGACTACTACCTGCTATAGGACTACTACCTGCTATAGGACTACTACCTGCTATAGGACTACTGTAGGACTACTACCTGCTATTGGACTACTATAGGACTACTACCTGCTATAGGACTACTACCTTCTATAGGACTACTACCTGCTATAGGACTACTATAGGACTACTACCTGCTATAGGACTACTACCTTCTATAGGACTACTACCTGCTATAGGACTACTATAGGACTACTACCTGCTATAGGACTACTATAGGACTACTACCTGCTATAGGACTACTACCTGCTATAGGACTACTACCTGCTATAGGACTACTATAGGACTACTACCTGCTATAGGACTACTACCTGCTATAGGACTACTATAGGACTACTACCTGCTACAGGACTACTACCTTCTATAGGACTACTACCTGCTATAGGACTACTATAGGACTACTACCCGCTATAGGACTACTATAGGACAACTACCTGCTATAGGACTACTATAGGACTACTACCTGCTATAGGACTACTATAGGACTACTACCTGCTATAGGACTACTATAGGACTACTACCTACTATAGGACTACTGTAGGACTACTACCTGCTATAGGACTACTATAGGACTACTACCTGCTATAGGACTACTACCTGCTATATGACTTCTATAGGACTACTACCTGCTATAGGACTACTATAGGACTACTACCCGCTATAGGACTACTATAGGACTACTACCTGCTATAGGACTACTACCTGCTATAGGACTACTATAGGACTACTACCTGCTATAGGACTACTATAGGACTACTACCTGCTATAGGACTACTATAGGACTACCACCTGCTATATGACTACTACCTGCTATAGGACTACTATAGGACTACTACCTGCTATAGGACTACTACCTGCTATAGGACTACTATAGGACTACTACCTGCTATATGACTACTATAGGACTACCACCTGCTATAGGACTACTATAGGACTACTACCTGTTATAGAACTACTATAGGACTACTACCTACTATAGGACTACTATAGGACTACTACCTGCTATATGACTACTACCTGCTATAGGACTACTACCTGCTATAGGACTACTATAGGACTACTACCTGCTATAGGACTACTCCCTGCTATAGGACTACTATAGGACTACTACCTGCTATATGACTACTATATGACTACTGCCTGCTATAGGACTACTATAGGACTACTACCAGCTATAGGACTACTATAGGACTACTACCTGCTATAGGACTACTATAGGACTACTACCTGCTATCGCACTACTATAGGACTACTACCTGCTATAGGACTACTACCTTCTATAGGACTACTATAGGACTACTTACCTGCTATAGGACTACTATAGGACTACCTGCTATAGGACCAATATAGGACTACTACCTGCTATAGAACTACTACCTGCTATAGGACTACTATAGGACTACTACCTACTATAGGACTACTATAGGACTACTACCTGCTATATGACTACTACCTGCTATAGGACTACTACCTGCTATTGGACTACTACTTGCTATAGGACTACTATAGGACTACTACCTGCTATATGACTACTATAGGACTACTACCTGCTATAGGACTACTATAGGACTACCACCTGCTATATGACTACTACCTGCTATAGGACTATTATAGGACTACTACCTGCTATAGGACTACTACCTGCTATAGGACTACTATAGGACTACTACCTGCTATATGACTACTATAGGACTACCACCTGCTATAGGACTACTATAGGACTACTACCTGTTATAGAACTATTATAGGACTACTACCTACTATAGGACTACTACCTGCTATAGGACTACTATAGGACTACTACCTGCTACAGGACTACTACCTTCTATAGGACTACTACCTGCTATAGGACTACTATAGGACTACTACCCGCTATAGGACTACTATAGGACAACTACCTGCTATAGGACTACTATAGGACTACTACCTGCTATAGGACTACTATAGGACTACTACCTGCTATAGGACTACTATAGGACTACTACCTGCTATTGGACTACTATAGGACTACTACCTGCTATAGGACTACTATAGGACAACTACCTGCTATAGGACTACTATAGGACTACTACCTGCTATAGGACTACTATAGATCTACTACCTGCTATAGGACTACTACCTGCTATAGGACTACTATAGGACTACTACCTGCTATAGGACTACTATAGGACTACTACCTGCTATAGGACTACTACCTGCTATAGGACTACTATAGGACTACTACCTGCTATAGGACTACTACCTGCTATAGGACTACTATAGGACTACTACCTGCTACAGGACTACTACCTTCTATAGGACTACTACCTGCTATAGGACTACTATAGGACTACTACCCGCTATAGGACTACTATAGGACAACTACCTGCTATAGGACTACTATAGGACTACTACCTGCTATAGGACTACTACCTGCTATAGGACTACTATAGGACTACTACCTGCTATAGGACTACTATAGGACTACTACCTACTATAGGACTACTATAGGACTACTACCTGCTATAGGACTACTACCTGCTATATGACTTCTATAGGACTACTACCTGCTATAGGACTACTATAGGACTACTACCCGCTATAGGACTACTATAGGACTACTACCTGCTATAGGACTACTACCTGCTATAGGACTACTATAGGACTACTACCTGCTATAGGACTACTATAGGACTACTACCTGCTATAGGACTACTATAGGACTACTACCAGCTATAGGACTACTATAGGACTACTACCTGCTATAGGACTACTACCTGCTATAGGACTACTACCTACTATAGGACTACTATAGGACTACTACCTGCTATAGGACTACTATAGGACTACTACCTGCTATAGGACTACTATAGGACTACTACCTGCTATAGGACTACCATAGGACTACTACCTGCTATAGGACTACTATAGGACTACTACCTACTATAGGACTACTACCTGCTATAGGACTACTATAGGACTACTACCTACTATAGGACTACTACCTGCTATAGGACAACTATATGACTACTGCCTGCTATAGGACTACTATAGGACTACTACCTGCTATAGGACTACTATAGGACTACTACCAGCTATAGGACTACTATAGGACTACTACCTGCTATAGGACTACTATAGGACTACTCCCTGCTATAGGACTACTACCTGCTATAGGACTACTATAGGACTACTACCTGCTATAGGACTACTATAGGACTACTACCTGCTATAGGACTACTCCCTGCTATAGGACTACTACCTGCTATAGGACTACTATAGGACTACTACCTGCTATAGGACTACTCCCCGCTATAGGACTACTATAGGACTACTACCTGCTATAGGACTACTACCTGCTATAGGACTACTATAGGACTACTACCTGCTATAGGACTACTATAGGACTACCACCTGCTATATGACTACTACCTGCTATAGGACTACTATAGGACTACTACCTGCTATAGGACTACTACCTGCTATATGACTTCTATAGGACTACTACCTGCTATAGGACTACTATAGGACTACTACCCGCTATAGGACTACTATAGGACTACCACCTGCTATATGACTACTACCTGCTATAGGACTACTATAGGACTACTACCTGCTATAGGACTACTACCTGCTATATGACTTCTATAGGACTACTACCTGCTATAGGACTACTATAGGACTACTACCCGCTATAGGACTACTATAGGACTACTACCTGCTATAGGACTACTACCTGCTATAGGACTACTATAGGACTACTACCTGCTATAGGACTACTATAGGACTACTACCTGCTATAGGACTACTACCTGCTATAGGACTACTACCTGCTATAGGACTACTGTAGGACTACTACCTGCTATTGGACTACTATAGGACTACTACCTGCTATAGGACTACTACCTTCTATAGGACTACTACCTGCTATAGGACTACTATAGGACTACTACCTGCTATAGGACTACTACCTTCTATAGGACTACTACCTGCTATAGGACTACTATAGGACTACTACCTGCTATAGGACTACTATAGGACTACTACCTGCTATAGGACTACTACCTGCTATAGGACTACTACCTGCTATAGGACTACTATAGGACTACTACCTTCTATAGGACTACTACCTGCTATAGGACTACTACCTGCTATAGGACTACTATAGGACTACTACCTGCTATAGGACTACTATAGGACTACTACCTGCTATAGGACTACTATAGGACTACCACCTGCTATATGACTACTACCTGCTATAGGACTACTATAGGACTACTACCTGCTATAGGACTACTACCTGCTATAGGACTACTATAGGACTACCACCTGCTATAGGACTACTATAGGACTACTACCCGCTATATGACTACTATATGACTACTGCCTGCTACAGGACTACTATAGGACTACTACCTGCTATAGGACTACTATAGGACTACTACCTGCTATAGGACTACTACCTGCTATAGGACTACTACCTGCTATAGGACTACTGTAGGACTACTACCTGCTATTGGACTACTATAGGACTACTACCTGCTATAGGACTACTACCTTCTATAGGACTACTACCTGCTATAGGACTACTATAGGACTACTACCTGCTATAGGACTACTACCTTCTATAGGACTACTACCTGCTATAGGACTACTATAGGACTACTACCTGCTATAGGACTACTATAGGACTACTACCTGCTATAGGACTACTACCTGCTATAGGACTACTACCTGCTATAGGACTACTATAGGACTACTACCTGCTATAGGACTACTACCTGCTATAGGACTACTATAGGACTACTACCTGCTACAGGACTACTACCTTCTATAGGACTACTACCTGCTATAGGACTACTATAGGACTACTACCCGCTATAGGACTACTATAGGACAACTACCTGCTATAGGACTACTATAGGACTACTACCTGCTATAGGACTACTATAGGACTACTACCTGCTATAGGACTACTATAGGACTACTACCTACTATAGGACTACTGTAGGACTACTACCTGCTATAGGACTACTATAGGACTACTACCTGCTATAGGACTACTACCTGCTATATGACTTCTATAGGACTACTACCTGCTATAGGACTACTATAGGACTACTACCCGCTATAGGACTACTATAGGACTACTACCTGCTATAGGACTACTACCTGCTATAGGACTACTATAGGACTACTACCTGCTATAGGACTACTATAGGACTACTACCTGCTATAGGACTACTATAGGACTACCACCTGCTATATGACTACTACCTGCTATAGGACTACTATAGGACTACTACCTGCTATAGGACTACTACCTGCTATAGGACTACTATAGGACTACTACCTGCTATATGACTACTATAGGACTACCACCTGCTATAGGACTACTATAGGACTACTACCTGTTATAGAACTACTATAGGACTACTACCTACTATAGGACTACTATAGGACTACTACCTGCTATATGACTACTACCTGCTATAGGACTACTACCTGCTATAGGACTACTATAGGACTACTACCTGCTATAGGACTACTCCCTGCTATAGGACTACTATAGGACTACTACCTGCTATATGACTACTATATGACTACTGCCTGCTATAGGACTACTATAGGACTACTACCAGCTATAGGACTACTATAGGACTACTACCTGCTATAGGACTACTATAGGACTACTACCTGCTATCGCACTACTATAGGACTACTACCTGCTATAGGACTACTACCTTCTATAGGACTACTATAGGACTACTTACCTGCTATAGGACTACTATAGGACTACCTGCTATAGGACCAATATAGGACTACTACCTGCTATAGAACTACTACCTGCTATAGGACTACTATAGGACTACTACCTACTATAGGACTACTATAGGACTACTACCTGCTATATGACTACTACCTGCTATAGGACTACTACCTGCTATTGGACTACTACTTGCTATAGGACTACTATAGGACTACTACCTGCTATATGACTACTATAGGACTACTACCTGCTATAGGACTACTATAGGACTACCACCTGCTATATGACTACTACCTGCTATAGGACTATTATAGGACTACTACCTGCTATAGGACTACTACCTGCTATAGGACTACTATAGGACTACTACCTGCTATATGACTACTATAGGACTACCACCTGCTATAGGACTACTATAGGACTACTACCTGTTATAGAACTATTATAGGACTACTACCTACTATAGGACTACTACCTGCTATAGGACTACTATAGGACTACTACCTGCTACAGGACTACTACCTTCTATAGGACTACTACCTGCTATAGGACTACTATAGGACTACTACCCGCTATAGGACTACTATAGGACAACTACCTGCTATAGGACTACTATAGGACTACTACCTGCTATAGGACTACTATAGGACTACTACCTGCTATAGGACTACTATAGGACTACTACCTGCTATTGGACTACTATAGGACTACTACCTGCTATAGGACTACTATAGGACAACTACCTGCTATAGGACTACTATAGGACTACTACCTGCTATAGGACTACTATAGATCTACTACCTGCTATAGGACTACTACCTGCTATAGGACTACTATAGGACTACTACCTGCTATAGGACTACTATAGGACTACTACCTGCTATAGGACTACTACCTGCTATAGGACTACTATAGGACTACTACCTGCTATAGGACTACTACCTGCTATAGGACTACTATAGGACTACTACCTGCTACAGGACTACTACCTTCTATAGGACTACTACCTGCTATAGGACTACTATAGGACTACTACCCGCTATAGGACTACTATAGGACAACTACCTGCTATAGGACTACTATAGGACTACTACCTGCTATAGGACTACTACCTGCTATAGGACTACTATAGGACTACTACCTGCTATAGGACTACTATAGGACTACTACCTACTATAGGACTACTATAGGACTACTACCTGCTATAGGACTACTACCTGCTATATGACTTCTATAGGACTACTACCTGCTATAGGACTACTATAGGACTACTACCCGCTATAGGACTACTATAGGACTACTACCTGCTATAGGACTACTACCTGCTATAGGACTACTATAGGACTACTACCTGCTATAGGACTACTATAGGACTACTACCTGCTATAGGACTACTATAGGACTACTACCAGCTATAGGACTACTATAGGACTACTACCTGCTATAGGACTACTACCTGCTATAGGACTACTACCTACTATAGGACTACTATAGGACTACTACCTGCTATAGGACTACTATAGGACTACTACCTGCTATAGGACTACTATAGGACTACTACCTGCTATAGGACTACCATAGGACTACTACCTGCTATAGGACTACTATAGGACTACTACCTACTATAGGACTACTACCTGCTATAGGACTACTATAGGACTACTACCTACTATAGGACTACTACCTGCTATAGGACAACTATATGACTACTGCCTGCTATAGGACTACTATAGGACTACTACCTGCTATAGGACTACTATAGGACTACTACCAGCTATAGGACTACTATAGGACTACTACCTGCTATAGGACTACTATAGGACTACTCCCTGCTATAGGACTACTACCTGCTATAGGACTACTATAGGACTACTACCTGCTATAGGACTACTATAGGACTACTACCTGCTATAGGACTACTCCCTGCTATAGGACTACTACCTGCTATAGGACTACTATAGGACTACTACCTGCTATAGGACTACTCCCCGCTATAGGACTACTATAGGACTACTACCTGCTATAGGACTACTACCTGCTATAGGACTACTATAGGACTACTACCTGCTATAGGACTACTATAGGACTACCACCTGCTATATGACTACTACCTGCTATAGGACTACTATAGGACTACTACCTGCTATAGGACTACTACCTGCTATATGACTTCTATAGGACTACTACCTGCTATAGGACTACTATAGGACTACTACCCGCTATAGGACTACTATAGGACTACCACCTGCTATATGACTACTACCTGCTATAGGACTACTATAGGACTACTACCTGCTATAGGACTACTACCTGCTATATGACTTCTATAGGACTACTACCTGCTATAGGACTACTATAGGACTACTACCCGCTATAGGACTACTATAGGACTACTACCTGCTATAGGACTACTACCTGCTATAGGACTACTATAGGACTACTACCTGCTATAGGACTACTATAGGACTACCACCTGCTATATGACTACTACCTGCTATAGGACTACTATAGGACTACTACCTGCTATAGGACTACTCCCTGCTATAGGACTACTATAGGACTACTACCTGCTATAGGACTACTATAGGACAACTACCTGCTATAGGACTACTACCTGCTATAGGACTACTACCTGCTATAGGACTACTATAGGACTACCACCTGCTATATGACTACTACCTGCTATAGGACTACTATAGGACTACTACCTGCTATAGGACTACTACCTGCTATATGACTTCTATAGGACTACTACCTGCTATAGGACTACTATAGGACTACTACCCGCTATAGGACTACTATAGGACTACTACCTGCTATAGGACTACTACCTGCTATAGGACTACTATAGGACTACTACCTGCTATAGGACTACTATAGGACTACCACCTGCTATATGACTACTACCTGCTATAGGACTACTATAGGACTACTACCTGCTATAGGACTACTCCCTGCTATAGGACTACTATAGGACTACTACCTGCTATAAGACTACTACATCATCTCTTGCACATCATTCCAGTGTTAATACTAAATTGTAATTATTTTGCACTATAGCCTATTTTATTGCCTTACCTCCATAACTTGCTAAATTTGCACACTGTATATTAATTGTATTTCTGTTGTATTTTTTTGATTTTTGTTTTGTTTTACCCCATATGTAACTCTGTGTTGTTGTTTTTATCGCACTGCTATGCTTTATCTTGGCCAGGTCGCAGTTGTAAATGAGAACTTGTTCTCAACTGGTTTACCTGGTTGAATAAAGGTGAAATAAATAAAATAAATAAAAATAAATACTCCCTGCTATAGGACTACTACCTGCTATAGGACTACTATAGGACTACTACCTGCTATAGGACTACTACCTGCTATAGGACTACTACCTGCTATAGGACTACTATAGGACTACTACCTGCTATAGGACTACTCCCTGCTATAGGACTACTACCTGCTATAGGACTACTATAGGACTACTACCTGCTATATGACTACTACCTGCTATAGGACTACTATAGGACTACTACCTGCTATAGGACTACTACCTGCTATAGGACTACTATAGGACTACTACCTGCTATAGGACTACTATAGGACTACCACCTGCTATATGACTACTACCTGCTATAGGACTACTATAGGACTACTACCTGCTATAGGACTACTACCTGCTATAGGACTACTATAGGACTACCACCTGCTATATGACTACTACCTGCTATAGGACTACTGTAGGACTACTACCTGCTATAGGACTACTATAGGACTACTACCTGCTATAGGACTACTACCTTCTATAGGACTACCACCTGCTATAGGACTACTATAGGACTACTACCTGCTATATGACTACTACCTGCTATAGGACTACTATAGGACTACTACCTGCTATAGGACTACTACCTGCTATAGGACTACTATAGGACTACTACCTGCTATAGGACTACTATAGGACTACCACCTGCTATATGACTACTACCTGCTATAGGACTACTATAGGACTACTACCTGCTATAGGACTACTATAGGACTACTACCTGCTATATGACTACTATAGGACTACCACCTGCAATAGGACTACTATATGACTACTACCCGCTATATGACTACTATATGACTACTGCCTGCTATAGGACTACTATAGGACTACTACCTGCTATAGGACTACTATAGGACTACTACCTGCTATAGGACTACTACCTGCTATAGGACTACTACCTGCTATAGGACTACTGTAGGACTACTACCTGCTATTGGACTACTATAGGACTACTACCTGCTATAGGACTACTACCTTCTATAGGACTACTACCTGCTATAGGACTACTATAGGACTACTACCTGCTATAGGACTACTACCTTCTATAGGACTACTACCCGCTATAGGACTACTATAGGACTACTACCTGCTATAGGACTACTACCTGCTATAGGACTACTATAGGACTACTACCTGCTATAGGACTACTATAGGACTACTACCTGCTATAGGACTACTACCTGCTATAGGACTACTACCTGCTATAGGACTACTGTAGGACTACTACCTGCTATTGGACTACTATAGGACTACTACCTGCTATAGGACTACTACCTTCTATAGGACTACTACCTGCTATAGGACTACTATAGGACTACTACCTGCTATAGGACTACTACCTTCTATAGGACTACTACCTGCTATAGGACTACTATAGGACTACTACCTGCTATAGGACTACTATAGGACTACTACCTGCTATAGGACTACTACCTGCTATAGGACTACTACCTGCTATAGGACTACTATAGGACTACTACCTTCTATAGGACTACTACCTGCTATAGGACTACTACCTGCTATAGGACTACTATAGGACTACTACCTGCTATAGGACTACTATAGGACTACTACCTGCTATAGGACTACTATAGGACTACCACCTGCTATATGACTACTACCTGCTATAGGACTACTATAGGACTACTACCTGCTATAGGACTACTACCTGCTATAGGACTACTATAGGACTACCACCTGCTATAGGACTACTATAGGACTACTACCCGCTATATGACTACTATATGACTACTGCCTGCTACAGGACTACTATAGGACTACTACCTGCTATAGGACTACTATAGGACTACTACCTGCTATAGGACTACTACCTGCTATAGGACTACTACCTGCTATAGGACTACTGTAGGACTACTACCTGCTATTGGACTACTATAGGACTACTACCTGCTATAGGACTACTACCTTCTATAGGACTACTACCTGCTATAGGACTACTATAGGACTACTACCTGCTATAGGACTACTACCTTCTATAGGACTACTACCTGCTATAGGACTACTATAGGACTACTACCTGCTATAGGACTACTATAGGACTACTACCTGCTATAGGACTACTACCTGCTATAGGACTACTACCTGCTATAGGACTACTATAGGACTACTACCTGCTATAGGACTACTACCTGCTATAGGACTACTATAGGACTACTACCTGCTACAGGACTACTACCTTCTATAGGACTACTACCTGCTATAGGACTACTATAGGACTACTACCCGCTATAGGACTACTATAGGACAACTACCTGCTATAGGACTACTATAGGACTACTACCTGCTATAGGACTACTATAGGACTACTACCTGCTATAGGACTACTATAGGACTACTACCTACTATAGGACTACTGTAGGACTACTACCTGCTATAGGACTACTATAGGACTACTACCTGCTATAGGACTACTACCTGCTATATGACTTCTATAGGACTACTACCTGCTATAGGACTACTATAGGACTACTACCCGCTATAGGACTACTATAGGACTACTACCTGCTATAGGACTACTACCTGCTATAGGACTACTATAGGACTACTACCTGCTATAGGACTACTATAGGACTACTACCTGCTATAGGACTACTATAGGACTACCACCTGCTATATGACTACTACCTGCTATAGGACTACTATAGGACTACTACCTGCTATAGGACTACTACCTGCTATAGGACTACTATAGGACTACTACCTGCTATATGACTACTATAGGACTACCACCTGCTATAGGACTACTATAGGACTACTACCTGTTATAGAACTACTATAGGACTACTACCTACTATAGGACTACTATAGGACTACTACCTGCTATATGACTACTACCTGCTATAGGACTACTACCTGCTATAGGACTACTATAGGACTACTACCTGCTATAGGACTACTCCCTGCTATAGGACTACTATAGGACTACTACCTGCTATATGACTACTATATGACTACTGCCTGCTATAGGACTACTATAGGACTACTACCAGCTATAGGACTACTATAGGACTACTACCTGCTATAGGACTACTATAGGACTACTACCTGCTATCGCACTACTATAGGACTACTACCTGCTATAGGACTACTACCTTCTATAGGACTACTATAGGACTACTTACCTGCTATAGGACTACTATAGGACTACCTGCTATAGGACCAATATAGGACTACTACCTGCTATAGAACTACTACCTGCTATAGGACTACTATAGGACTACTACCTACTATAGGACTACTATAGGACTACTACCTGCTATATGACTACTACCTGCTATAGGACTACTACCTGCTATTGGACTACTACTTGCTATAGGACTACTATAGGACTACTACCTGCTATATGACTACTATAGGACTACTACCTGCTATAGGACTACTATAGGACTACCACCTGCTATATGACTACTACCTGCTATAGGACTATTATAGGACTACTACCTGCTATAGGACTACTACCTGCTATAGGACTACTATAGGACTACTACCTGCTATATGACTACTATAGGACTACCACCTGCTATAGGACTACTATAGGACTACTACCTGTTATAGAACTATTATAGGACTACTACCTACTATAGGACTACTACCTGCTATAGGACTACTATAGGACTACTACCTGCTACAGGACTACTACCTTCTATAGGACTACTACCTGCTATAGGACTACTATAGGACTACTACCCGCTATAGGACTACTATAGGACAACTACCTGCTATAGGACTACTATAGGACTACTACCTGCTATAGGACTACTATAGGACTACTACCTGCTATAGGACTACTATAGGACTACTACCTGCTATTGGACTACTATAGGACTACTACCTGCTATAGGACTACTATAGGACAACTACCTGCTATAGGACTACTATAGGACTACTACCTGCTATAGGACTACTATAGATCTACTACCTGCTATAGGACTACTACCTGCTATAGGACTACTATAGGACTACTACCTGCTATAGGACTACTATAGGACTACTACCTGCTATAGGACTACTACCTGCTATAGGACTACTATAGGACTACTACCTGCTATAGGACTACTACCTGCTATAGGACTACTATAGGACTACTACCTGCTACAGGACTACTACCTTCTATAGGACTACTACCTGCTATAGGACTACTATAGGACTACTACCCGCTATAGGACTACTATAGGACAACTACCTGCTATAGGACTACTATAGGACTACTACCTGCTATAGGACTACTACCTGCTATAGGACTACTATAGGACTACTACCTGCTATAGGACTACTATAGGACTACTACCTACTATAGGACTACTATAGGACTACTACCTGCTATAGGACTACTACCTGCTATATGACTTCTATAGGACTACTACCTGCTATAGGACTACTATAGGACTACTACCCGCTATAGGACTACTATAGGACTACTACCTGCTATAGGACTACTACCTGCTATAGGACTACTATAGGACTACTACCTGCTATAGGACTACTATAGGACTACTACCTGCTATAGGACTACTATAGGACTACTACCAGCTATAGGACTACTATAGGACTACTACCTGCTATAGGACTACTACCTGCTATAGGACTACTACCTACTATAGGACTACTATAGGACTACTACCTGCTATAGGACTACTATAGGACTACTACCTGCTATAGGACTACTATAGGACTACTACCTGCTATAGGACTACCATAGGACTACTACCTGCTATAGGACTACTATAGGACTACTACCTACTATAGGACTACTACCTGCTATAGGACTACTATAGGACTACTACCTACTATAGGACTACTACCTGCTATAGGACAACTATATGACTACTGCCTGCTATAGGACTACTATAGGACTACTACCTGCTATAGGACTACTATAGGACTACTACCAGCTATAGGACTACTATAGGACTACTACCTGCTATAGGACTACTATAGGACTACTCCCTGCTATAGGACTACTACCTGCTATAGGACTACTATAGGACTACTACCTGCTATAGGACTACTATAGGACTACTACCTGCTATAGGACTACTCCCTGCTATAGGACTACTACCTGCTATAGGACTACTATAGGACTACTACCTGCTATAGGACTACTCCCCGCTATAGGACTACTATAGGACTACTACCTGCTATAGGACTACTACCTGCTATAGGACTACTATAGGACTACTACCTGCTATAGGACTACTATAGGACTACCACCTGCTATATGACTACTACCTGCTATAGGACTACTATAGGACTACTACCTGCTATAGGACTACTACCTGCTATATGACTTCTATAGGACTACTACCTGCTATAGGACTACTATAGGACTACTACCCGCTATAGGACTACTATAGGACTACCACCTGCTATATGACTACTACCTGCTATAGGACTACTATAGGACTACTACCTGCTATAGGACTACTACCTGCTATATGACTTCTATAGGACTACTACCTGCTATAGGACTACTATAGGACTACTACCCGCTATAGGACTACTATAGGACTACTACCTGCTATAGGACTACTACCTGCTATAGGACTACTATAGGACTACTACCTGCTATAGGACTACTATAGGACTACCACCTGCTATATGACTACTACCTGCTATAGGACTACTATAGGACTACTACCTGCTATAGGACTACTCCCTGCTATAGGACTACTATAGGACTACTACCTGCTATAGGACTACTATAGGACAACTACCTGCTATAGGACTACTACCTGCTATAGGACTACTACCTGCTATAGGACTACTATAGGACTACCACCTGCTATATGACTACTACCTGCTATAGGACTACTATAGGACTACTACCTGCTATAGGACTACTACCTGCTATATGACTTCTATAGGACTACTACCTGCTATAGGACTACTATAGGACTACTACCCGCTATAGGACTACTATAGGACTACTACCTGCTATAGGACTACTACCTGCTATAGGACTACTATAGGACTACTACCTGCTATAGGACTACTATAGGACTACCACCTGCTATATGACTACTACCTGCTATAGGACTACTATAGGACTACTACCTGCTATAGGACTACTCCCTGCTATAGGACTACTATAGGACTACTACCTGCTATAAGACTACTACATCATCTCTTGCACATCATTCCAGTGTTAATACTAAATTGTAATTATTTTGCACTATAGCCTATTTTATTGCCTTACCTCCATAACTTGCTAAATTTGCACACTGTATATTAATTGTATTTCTGTTGTATTTTTTTGATTTTTGTTTTGTTTTACCCCATATGTAACTCTGTGTTGTTGTTTTTATCGCACTGCTATGCTTTATCTTGGCCAGGTCGCAGTTGTAAATGAGAACTTGTTCTCAACTGGTTTACCTGGTTGAATAAAGGTGAAATAAATAAAATAAATAAAAATAAATACTCCCTGCTATAGGACTACTACCTGCTATAGGACTACTATAGGACTACTACCTGCTATAGGACTACTACCTGCTATAGGACTACTACCTGCTATAGGACTACTATAGGACTACTACCTGCTATAGGACTACTCCCTGCTATAGGACTACTACCTGCTATAGGACTACTATAGGACTACTACCTGCTATATGACTACTACCTGCTATAGGACTACTATAGGACTACTACCTGCTATAGGACTACTACCTGCTATAGGACTACTATAGGACTACTACCTGCTATAGGACTACTATAGGACTACCACCTGCTATATGACTACTACCTGCTATAGGACTACTATAGGACTACTACCTGCTATAGGACTACTACCTGCTATAGGACTACTATAGGACTACCACCTGCTATATGACTACTACCTGCTATAGGACTACTGTAGGACTACTACCTGCTATAGGACTACTATAGGACTACTACCTGCTATAGGACTACTACCTTCTATAGGACTACCACCTGCTATAGGACTACTATAGGACTACTACCTGCTATATGACTACTACCTGCTATAGGACTACTATAGGACTACTACCTGCTATAGGACTACTACCTGCTATAGGACTACTATAGGACTACTACCTGCTATAGGACTACTATAGGACTACCACCTGCTATATGACTACTACCTGCTATAGGACTACTATAGGACTACTACCTGCTATAGGACTACTATAGGACTACTACCTGCTATATGACTACTATAGGACTACCACCTGCAATAGGACTACTATATGACTACTACCCGCTATATGACTACTATATGACTACTGCCTGCTATAGGACTACTATAGGACTACTACCTGCTATAGGACTACTATAGGACTACTACCTGCTATAGGACTACTACCTGCTATAGGACTACTACCTGCTATAGGACTACTGTAGGACTACTACCTGCTATTGGACTACTATAGGACTACTACCTGCTATAGGACTACTACCTTCTATAGGACTACTACCTGCTATAGGACTACTATAGGACTACTACCTGCTATAGGACTACTACCTTCTATAGGACTACTACCTGCTATAGGACTACTATAGGACTACTACCTGCTATAGGACTACTATAGGACTACTACCTGCTATAGGACTACTACCTGCTATAGGACTACTACCTGCTATAGGACTACTATAGGACTACCACCTGCTATATGACTACTACCTGCTATAGGACTACTGTAGGACTACGACCTGCTATAGGACTACTATAGGACTACTACCTGCTATAGGACTACTACCTTCTATAGGACTACTACCTGCTATAGGACTACTATAGGACAACTACCTGCTATAGGACTACTATAGGACTACTACCTGCTATAGGACTACTGTAGGACTACTACCTGCTATTGGACTACTATAGGACTACTACCTGCTATAGGACTACTACCTTCTATAGGACTACTACCTGCTATAGGACTACTATAGGACTACTACCTGCTATATGACTACTACCTGCTATAGGACTACTATAGGACTACTACCTGCTATAGGACTACTACCTTCTATAGGACTACTACCTGCTATAGGACTACTATAGGACTACTACCTGCTATATGACTACTACCTGCTATAGGACTACTATAGGACTACTACCTGCTATAGGACTACTACCTGCTATAGGACTACTATAGGACTACTACCTGCTATAGGACTACTATAGGACTACCACCTGCTATATGACTACTACCTGCTATAGGACTACTATAGGACTACTACCTGCTACAGGACTACTACCTTCTATAGGACTACTACCTGCTATAGGACTACTATAGGACTACTACCCGCTATAGGACTACTATAGGACAACTACCTGCTATAGGACTACTATAGGACTACTACCTGCTATAGGACTACTACCTGCTATAGGACTACTATAGGACTACTACCTGCTATAGGACTACTATAGGACTACTACCTGCTATAGGACTACTACCTGCTATAGGACTACTACCTGCTATAGGACTACTGTAGGACTACTACCTGCTATTGGACTACTATAGGACTACTACCTGCTATAGGACTACTACCTTCTATAGGACTACTACCTGCTATAGGACTACTATAGGACTACTACCTGCTATAGGACTACTACCTTCTATAGGACTACTACCTGCTATAGGACTACTATAGGACTACTACCTGCTATAGGACTACTATAGGACTACTACCTGCTATAGGACTACTACCTGCTATAGGACTACTACCTGCTATAGGACTACTATAGGACTACTACCTGCTATAGGACTACTACCTGCTATAGGACTACTATAGGACTACTACCTGCTACAGGACTACTACCTGCTATTGGACTACTACTTGCTATAGGACTACTATAGGACTACTACCTGCTATATGACTACTATAGGACTACTACCTGCTATAGGACTACTATAGGACTACCACCTGCTATATGACTACTACCTGCTATAGGACTATTATAGGACTACTACCTGCTATAGGACTACTACCTGCTATATGACTACTATAGGACTACCACCTGCTATAGGACTACTATAGGACTACTACCCGCTATAGGACTACTATAGGACTACTACCCGCTATAGGACTACTATAGGACTACTACCTACTATAGGACTACTACCTGCTATAGGACTACTATAGGACTACTACCTGCTATAGGACTACTATAGGACTACTACCTGCTATTGGACTACTATAGGACTACTACCTGCTATAGGACTACTATAGGACAACTACCTGCTATAGGACTACTATAGGACTACTACCTGCTATAGGACTACTATAGGACTACTACCTGCTATAGGACTACTACCTGCTATAGGACTACTATAGGACTACTACCTGCTATAGGACTACTATAGGACTACTACCTGCTATAGGACTACTACCTGCTATAGGACTACTATAGGACTACTACCTGCTATAGGACTACTACCTGCTATAGGACTACTATAGGACTACTACCTGCTACAGGACTACTACCTTCTATAGGACTACTACCTGCTATAGGACTACTATAGGACTACTACCCGCTATAGGACTACTATAGGACAACTACCTGCTATAGGACTACTATAGGACTACTACCTGCTATAGGACTACTACCTGCTATAGGACTACTATAGGACTACTACCTGCTATAGGACTACTATAGGACTACTACCTACTATAGGACTACTATAGGACTACTACCTGCTATAGGACTACTACCTGCTATATGACTTCTATAGGACTACTACCTGCTATAGGACTACTATAGGACTACTACCCACTATAGGACTACTATAGGACTACTACCTGCTATAGGACTACTACCTGCTATAGGACTACTATAGGACTACTACCTGCTATAGGACTACTATAGGACTACTACCTGCTATAGGACTACTACCTGCTATAGGACTACTACCTGCTATAGGACTACTATAGGACTACTACCTGCTATAGGACTACTCCCTGCTATAGGACTACTATAGGACTACTACCTGCTATAGGACTACTATAGGACAACTACCTGCTATAGGACTACTACCTGCTATAGGACTACTACCTGCTATAGGACTACTATAGGACTACTACCTGCTATAGGACTACTCCCTGCTATAGGACTACTACCTGCTATAGGACTACTATAGGACTACTACCTGCTATAGGACTACTACCTGCTATAGGACTACTACCTGCTATAGGACTACTATAGGACTACTACCTGCTATAGGACTACTCCCTGCTATAGGACTACTACCTGCTATAGGACTACTATAGGACTACTACCTGCTATAGGACTACTCCCTGCTATAGGACTACTATAGGACTACTACCTGCTATAGGACTACTATAGGACTACTACCTGCTATAGGACTACTACCTGCTATAGGACTACTACCTGCTATAGGACTACTGTAGGACTACTACCTGCTATTGGACTACTATAGGACTACTACCTGCTATAGGACTACTACCTTCTATAGGACTACTACCTGCTATAGGACTACTATAGGACTACTACCTGCTATAGGACTACTACCTTCTATAGGACTACTACCTGCTATAGGACTACTATAGGACTACTACCTGCTATAGGACTACTATAGGACTACTACCTGCTATAGGACTACTACCTGCTATAGGACTACTACCTGCTATAGGACTACTATAGGACTACTACCTGCTATAGGACTACTACCTGCTATAGGACTACTATAGGACTACTACCTGCTACAGGACTACTACCTGCTATTGGACTACTACTTGCTATAGGACTACTATAGGACTACTACCTGCTATATGACTACTATAGGACTACTACCTGCTATAGGACTACTATAGGACTACCACCTGCTATATGACTACTACCTGCTATAGGACTATTATAGGACTACTACCTGCTATAGGACTACTACCTGCTATATGACTACTATAGGACTACCACCTGCTATAGGACTACTATAGGACTACTACCTGTTATAGAACTACTATAGGACTACTACCTACTATAGGACTACTATAGGACTACTACCTGCTATATGACTACTACCTGCTATAGGACTACTACCTGCTATAGGACTACTATAGGACTACTACCTGCTATAGGACTACTCCCTGCTATAGGACTACTATAGGACTACTACCAGCTATAGGACTACTCCCTGCTATAGGACTACTATAGGACTACTACCTGCTATAGGACTACTCCCTGCTATAGGACTACTACCTGCTATAGGACTACTATAGGACTACTACCTGCTATAGGACTACTCCCTGCTATAGGACTACTATAGGACTACTACCTGCTATAGGACTACTATAGGACTACTACCTGCTATAGGACTACTACCTGCTATAGGACTACTATAGGACTACTACCTGCTATAGGACTACTATAGGACTACTACCTGCTATAGGACTACTCCCTGCTATAGGACTACTACCTGCTATAGGACTACTATAGGACTACTACCTGCTATAGGACTACTCCCCGCTATAGGACTACTATAGGACTACTACCTGCTATAGGACTACTACCTGCTATAGGACAACTATATGACTACTGCCTGCTATAGGACTACTATAGGACTACTACCTGCTATAGGACTACTATAGGACTACTACCAGCTATAGGACTACTATAGGACTACTACCTGCTATAGGACTACTATAGGACTACTCCCTGCTATAGGACTACTACCTGCTATAGGACTACTATAGGACTACTACCTGCTATAGGACTACTATAGGACTACTACCTGCTATAGGACTACTCCCTGCTATAGGACTACTACCTGCTATAGGACTACTATAGGACTACTACCTGCTATAGGACTACTACCTGCTATATGACTTCTATAGGACTACTACCTGCTATAGGACTACTATAGGACTACTACCCGCTATAGGACTACTATAGGACTACCACCTGCTATATGACTACTACCTGCTATAGGACTACTATAGGACTACTACCTGCTATAGGACTACTACCTGCTATATGACTTCTATAGGACTACTACCTGCTATAGGACTACTATAGGACTACTACCCGCTATAGGACTACTATAGGACTACTACCTGCTATAGGACTACTACCTGCTATAGGACTACTATAGGACTACTACCTGCTATAGGACTACTATAGGACTACCACCTGCTATATGACTACTACCTGCTATAGGACTACTATAGGACTACTACCTGCTATAGGACTACTATAGGACTACCACCTGCTATATGACTACTACCTGCTATAGGACTACTATAGGACTACTACCTGCTATAGGACTACTATAGGACTACTACCTGCTATAGGACTACTACCTGCTATAGGACTACTACCTGCTATAGGACTACTATAGGACTACTACCTGCTATAGGACTACTCCCTGCTATAGGACTACTATAGGACTACTACCTGCTATAGGACTACTATAGGACAACTACCTGCTATAGGACTACTACCTGATATAGGACTACTACCTGCTATAGGACTACTATAGGACTACTACCTGCTATAGGACTACTCCCTGCTATAGGACTACTACCTGCTATAGGACTACTATAGGACTACTACCTGCTATAGGACTACTACCTGCTATAGGACTACTACCTGCTATAGGACTACTACCTGCTATAGGACTACTATAGGACTACTATAGGACTACTACCTACTATGGGACTACTATAGGACTACTACCTACTATAGGACTACTATAGGACTACTACCTGCTATAGGACTACTATAGGACTACTACCTGCTATAGGACTACTATAGGACTACTGCCCGCTATAGGACTACAATAGGACTACTACCTACTATAGGACTACTATATGACTACTACCTGCTATAGGACTACTATAGGACTACTATAGGACTACTACCTACTATAGGACTACTATAGGACTACTATAGGACTACTACCTACTATATAACTTCTATAGGACTACTATAGGACTACTACCTACTATAGGACAACTATAGGACTACTATAGGACTACTATAGGACTACTACCTGCTATAGGACTGCTATAGGACTACTATAGGACTACTACCAGCTATATGACTACTATAGGACTACTACCTTCTATATGACTACTATATGACTACTTTCTGCTAAAGGACTATTATAGGACTACTACCTGCTATAGGACTACTATAGGACTACTACCTGCTATAGGACTACTACTACCTGCTATAGGACTACTACTTGCTATTGGACTAATATAGAACTACTACCTGCTATAGGACTACTACCTGCTATAGGACTACTACCTACTATAGGACTACTATAGGACTACTACCTGCTATAGGACTACTATAGGACTACTACCTGCTATAGGACTACCATAGGACTACTACCTGCTATAGGACTACTATAGGACTACTACCTACTATAGGACTACTACCTGCTATAGGACTACTATAGGACTACTACCTACTATAGGACTACTACCTGCTATAGGACTACTATATGACTACTGCCTGCTATAGGACTACTATAGGACTACTACCTGCTATAGGACTACTATAGGACTACTACCAGCTATAGGACTACTATAGGACTACTACCTGCTATAGGACTACTATAGGACTACCACCTGCTATAGGACTACTATATGACTACTGCCTACTATAGGACTACTCCCTGCTATAGGACTACTATAGGACTACTACATGCTATAGGACTACTACCTGCTTTAGGACTACTATATGACTACTACCTGCTATAGGACTACTACCTGCTATAGGACTACTATAGGACTACTATAGGACTACTACCTGCTATAGGACTACTACCTGCTATAGGACTACTATAGGACTATTATAGGACTACTACCCACTATAGGACTACTATAGGACTACTACCCACTATAGGACTACTATAGGACTACTACCTGCTATAGGACTACTATAGGACTACTACCCGCTATAGGACTACTATAGGACTACTACCCACTATAGGACTACTATAGGACTACTACCTACTATAGGACTACTACCTGCTATAGGACTACTATAGGACAACTACCTGCTATAGGACTACTACCTGATATAGGACTACTACCTGCTATAGGACTACTATAGGACTACTACCTGCTATAGGACTACTACCTGCTATAGGACTACTACCTGCTATAGGACTACTACCTGCTATAGGACTACTATAGGACTACTATAGGACTACTACCTACTATGGGACTACTATAGGACTACTACCTACTATAGGACTACTATAGGACTACTACCTACTATAGGACTACTATAGGACTACTACCTGCTATAGGACTACTATAGGACTACTATAGGACTACTACCTACTATAGGACTACTATAGGACTACTATAGGACTACTACCTACTATAGAACTTCTATAGGACTACTATAGGACTACTACCTACTATAGGACAACTATAGGACTACTATAGGACTACTATAGGACTACTACCTGCTATAGGACTGCTATAGGACTACTATAGGACTACTACCAGCTATATGACTACTATAGGACTACTACCTTCTATATGACTACTATATGACTACTTTCTGCTAAAGGACTATTATAGGACTACTACCTGCTATAGGACTACTATAGGACTACTACCTGCTATAGGACTACTACTACCTGCTATAGGACTACTACTTGCTATTGGACTAATATAGAACTACTACCTGCTATAGGACTACTACCTGCTATAGGACTACTACCTACTATAGGACTACTATAGGACTACTACCTGCTATAGGACTACTATAGGACTACTACCTGCTATAGGACTACCATAGGACTACTACCTGCTATAGGACTACTATAGGACTACTACCTACTATAGGACTACTACCTGCTATAGGACTACTATAGGACTACTACCTACTATAGGACTACTACCTGCTATAGGACTACTATATGACTACTGCCTGCTATAGGACTACTATAGGACTACTACCTGCTATAGGACTACTATAGGACTACTACCAGCTATAGGACTACTATAGGACTACTACCTGCTATAGGACTACTATAGGACTACCACCTGCTATAGGACTACTATATGACTACTGCCTACTATAGGACTACTCCCCGCTATAGGACTACTATAGGACTACTACATGCTATAGGACTACTACCTGCTTTAGGACTACTATATGACTACTACCTGCTATAGGACTACTACCTGCTATAGGACTACTATAGGACTACTATAGGACTACTACCTGCTATAGGACTACTACCTGCTATAGGACTACTGTAGGACTATTATAGGACTACTACCCACTATAGGACTACTATAGGACTACTACCCACTATAGGACTACTATAGGACTACTACCTGCTATAGGACTACTATAGGACTACTACCCGCTATAGGACTACTATAGGACTACTACCCGCTATAGGACTACTATAGGACTACTACCTACTATAGGACTACTACCTGCTATAGGACTACTATATGACTACTGTCTGCTATAGGACTACTATAGGACTACTACCTGCTATAGGACTACTATAGGACTACTACCAGCTTTAGGACTACTATAGGACTACTACCTGCTATAGGACTACTATAGGACTACCACCTGCTATAGGACTACTATATGACTACTGCCTACTATAGGACTACTCCCTGCTATAGGACTACTATAGGACTACTACATGCTATAGGACTACTACCTGCTTTAGGACTACTATATGACTACTACTTGCTTTTGGACTACTATAGGACTACTACCTGCTATAGGACTACTACCTGCTATAGGACTACTATAGGACTACTATAGGACTAATACCTGCTATAGGACTACTACCTGCTATAGGACTATTATAGGACTACTACCCACTATAGGACTACTATAGGACTACTACCTACTATAGGACTACTATAGGACTACTACCTGCTATAGGACTACTATAGGACAACTACATGCTATAGGACTACTATAGGACTACTACCCGCTATAGGACTACTATAGGACTACTACCTACTATAGGACTACTACCTGCTATAGGACTACTATATGACTACTGCCTGCTATAGGACTACTATAAGACTACTACCTGCTATAGGACTACTATAGGACTACTACCAGCTATAGGACTACTATAGGACTACTACCTGCTATAGGACTACTACCTGCTATAGGACTACTACCTACTATAGGACTACTATAGGACTACTACCTGCTATAGGACTACTATAGGACTACTACCTGCTATAGGACTACCATAGGACTACTACCTGCTATAGGACTACTATAGGACTACTACCTACTATAGGACTACTACCTGCTATAGGACTACTATAGGACTACTACCTACTATAGGACTACTACCTGCTATAGGACTACTATATAACTACTGCCTGCTATAGGACTACTATAGGACTACTACCTGCTATAGGACTACTATAGGACTACTACCAGCTATAGGACTACTATAGGACTACTACCTGCTATAGGACTACTATAGGACTACCACCTGCTATAGGACTACTATATGACTACTGCCTACTATAGGACTACTCCCTGCTATAGGACTACTATAGGACTACTACATGCTATAGGACTACTACCTGCTTTAGGACTACTATATGACTACTACCTGCTATAGGACTACTACCTGCTTTAGGACTACTATAGGACTACTATAGGACTACTACCTGCTATAGGACTACTACCTGCTATAGGACTACTATAGGACTATTATAGGACTACTACCCACTATAGGACTACTATAGGACTACTACCCACTATAGGACTACTATAGGACTACTACCTGCTATAGGACTACTATAGGACTACTACCCGCTATAGGACTACTATAGGACTACTACCCGCTATAGGACTACTATAGGACTACTACCTACTATAGGACTACTACCTGCTATAGGACTACTATATGACTACTGTCTGCTATAGGACTACTATAGGACTACTACCTGCTATAGGACTACTATAGGACTACTACCAGCTTTAGGACTACTATAGGACTACTACCTGCTATAGGACTACTATAGGACTACCACCTGCTATAGGACTACTATATGACTACTGCCTACTATAGGACTACTCCCTGCTATAGGACTACTATAGGACTACTACATGCTATAGGACTACTACCTGCTTTAGGACTACTATATGACTACTACTTGCTTTTGGACTACTATAGGACTACTACCTGCTATAGGACTACTACCTGCTATAGGACTACTATAGGACTACTATAGGACTACTACCTGCTATAGGACTACTACCTGCTATAGGACTACTATAGGACTATTATAGGACTACCACCCACTATAGGACTACTATAGGACTACTACCTACTATAGGACTACTACCTGCTATAGGACTACTATAGGACTACTATAGGACTACTACCTGCTATAGGACTACTACCTGCTATAGGACTACTATAGGACTATTATAGGACTACCACCCACTATAGGACTACTATAGGACTACTACCTACTATAGGACTACTATAGGACTACTACCTGCTATAGGACTACTATAGGACTACTATAGGACTACTACCTGCTATAGGACTACTATAGGACTACTACCTGCTATAGGACTACTATAGGACTACTACCTGCTATAGGACTACTATAGGACTACTACCTGCTATAGGACTACTACCTGCTATAGGACTACTATAGGACTACTACCTGCTATAGGACTACTACCTGCTATAGGACTACTATAGGACTACTACCTGCTATAGGACTACTACCTGCTATAGGACTACTATAGGACTACTACCTGCTACAGGACTACTACCTTCTATAGGACTACTACCTGCTATAGGACTACTATAGGACTACTACCCGCTATAGGACTACTATAGGACAACTACCTGCTATAGGACTACTATAGGACTACTACCTGCTATAGGACTACTACCTGCTATAGGACTACTATAGGACTACTACCTGCTATAGGACTACTATAGGACTACTACCTACTATAGGACTACTATAGGACTACTACTTGCTTTTGGACTACTATAGGACTACTACCTGCTATAGGACTACTACCTGCTATAGGACTACTATAGGACTACTATAGGACTACTACCTGCTATAGGACTACTACCTGCTATAGGACTACTATAGGACTATTATAGGACTACCACCCACTATAGGACTACTATAGGACTACTACCTACTATAGGACTACTATAGGACTACTACCTGCTATAGGACTACTATAGGACTACTATAGGACTACTACCTGCTATAGGACTACTATAGGACTACTACCTGCTATAGGACTACTATAGGACTACTACCTGCTATAGGACTACTATAGGACTACTACCTGCTATAGGACTACTACCTGCTATAGGACTACTATAGGACTACTACCTGCTATAGGACTACTACCTGCTATAGGACTACTATAGGACTACTACCTGCTATAGGACTACTACCTGCTATAGGACTACTATAGGACTACTACCTGCTACAGGACTACTACCTTCTATAGGACTACTACCTGCTATAGGACTACTATAGGACTACTACCCGCTATAGGACTACTATAGGACAACTACCTGCTATAGGACTACTATAGGACTACTACCTGCTATAGGACTACTACCTGCTATAGGACTACTATAGGACTACTACCTGCTATAGGACTACTATAGGACTACTACCTACTATAGGACTACTATAGGACTACTACCTGCTATAGGACTACTACCTGCTATATGACTTCTATAGGACTACTACCTGCTATAGGACTACTATAGGACTACTACCCGCTATAGGACTACTATAGGACTACTACCTGCTATAGGACTACTACCTGCTATAGGACTACTATAGGACTACTACCTGCTATAGGACTACTATAGGACTACTACCTGCTATAGGACTACTACCTGCTATAGGACTACTACCTGCTATAGGACTACTATAGGACTACTACCTGCTATAGGACTACTCCCTGCTATAGGACTACTATAGGACTACTACCTGCTATAGGACTACTATAGGACAACTACCTGCTATAGGACTACTACCTGCTATAGGACTACTACCTGCTATAGGACTACTATAGGACTACTACCTGCTATAGGACTACTCCCTGCTATAGGACTACTACCTGCTATAGGACTACTATAGGACTACTACCTGCTATAGGACTACTACCTGCTATAGGACTACTACCTGCTATAGGACTACTATAGGACTACTACCTGCTATAGGACTACTCCCTGCTATAGGACTACTACCTGCTATAGGACTACTATAGGACTACTACCTGCTATAGGACTACTCCCTGCTATAGGACTACTATAGGACTACTACCTGCTATAGGACTACTATAGGACTACTACCTGCTATAGGACTACTACCTGCTATAGGACTACTACCTGCTATAGGACTACTGTAGGACTACTACCTGCTATTGGACTACTATAGGACTACTACCTGCTATAGGACTACTACCTTCTATAGGACTACTACCTGCTATAGGACTACTATAGGACTACTACCTGCTATAGGACTACTACCTTCTATAGGACTACTACCTGCTATAGGACTACTATAGGACTACTACCTGCTATAGGACTACTATAGGACTACTACCTGCTATAGGACTACTACCTGCTATAGGACTACTACCTGCTATAGGACTACTATAGGACTACTACCTGCTATAGGACTACTACCTGCTATAGGACTACTATAGGACTACTACCTGCTATAGGACTACTATAGGACTACTACCTGCTATAGGACTACTATAGGACTACTACCTGCTATAGGACTACTACCTGCTATAGGACTACTACCTGCTATAGGACTACTGTAGGACTACTACCTGCTATTGGACTACTATAGGACTACTACCTGCTATAGGACTACTACCTTCTATAGGACTACTACCTGCTATAGGACTACTATAGGACTACTACCTGCTATAGGACTACTACCTTCTATAGGACTACTACCTGCTATAGGACTACTATAGGACTACTACCTGCTATAGGACTACTATAGGACTACTACCTGCTATAGGACTACTACCTGCTATAGGACTACTACCTACTATAGGACTACTATAGGACTACTACCTGCTATAGGACTACTACCTGCTATAGGACTACTATAGGACTACTACCTGCTACAGGACTACTACCTTCTATAGGACTACTACCTGCTATAGGACTACTATAGGACTACTACCCGCTATAGGACTACTATAGGACAACTACCTGCTATAGGACTACTATAGGACTACTACCTGCTATAGGACTACTATAGGACTACTACCTGCTATAGGACTACTATAGGACTACTACCTGCTATTGGACTACTATAGGACTACTACCTGCTATAGGACTACTATAGGACAACTACCTGCTATAGGACTACTATAGGACTACTACCTGCTATAGGACTACTACCTGCTATAGGACTACTATAGGACTACTACCTGCTACAGGACTACTACCTTCTATAGGACTACTACCTGCTATAGGACTACTATAGGACTACTACCCGCTATAGGACTACTATAGGACAACTACCTGCTATAGGACTACTATAGGACTACTACCTGCTATAGGACTACTATAGGACTACTACCTGCTATAGGACTACTATAGGACTACTACCTGCTATTGGACTACTATAGGACTACTACCTGCTATAGGACTACTATAGGACAACTACCTGCTATAGGACTACTATAGGACTACTACCTGCTATAGGACTACTATAGGACTACTACCTGCTATAGGACTACTACCTGCTATAGGACTACTATAGGACTACTACCTGCTATAGGACTACTATAGGACTACTACCTGCTATAGGACTACTACCTGCTATAGGACTACTATAGGACTACTACCTGCTATAGGACTACTACCTGCTATAGGACTACTATAGGACTACTACCTGCTACAGGACTACTACCTTCTATAGGACTACTACCTGCTATAGGACTACTATAGGACTACTACCCGCTATAGGACTACTATAGGACAACTACCTGCTATAGGACTACTATAGGACTACTACCTGCTATAGGACTACTACCTGCTATAGGACTACTATAGGACTACTACCTGCTATAGGACTACTATAGGACTACTACCTACTATAGGACTACTATAGGACTACTACCTGCTATAGGACTACTACCTGCTATATGACTTCTATAGGACTACTACCTGCTATAGGACTACTATAGGACTACTACCCGCTATAGGACTACTATAGGACTACTACCTGCTATAGGACTACTACCTGCTATAGGACTACTATAGGACTACTACCTGCTATAGGACTACTATAGGACTACTACCTGCTATAGGACTACTACCTGCTATAGGACTACTACCTGCTATAGGACTACTATAGGACTACTACCTGCTATAGGACTACTCCCTGCTATAGGACTACTATAGGACTACTACCTGCTATAGGACTACTATAGGACAACTACCTGCTATAGGACTACTACCTGCTATAGGACTACTACCTGCTATAGGACTACTATAGGACTACTACCTGCTATAGGACTACTCCCTGCTATAGGACTACTACCTGCTATAGGACTACTATAGGACTACTACCTGCTATAGGACTACTACCTGCTATAGGACTACTACCTGCTATAGGACTACTATAGGACTACTACCTGCTATAGGACTACTCCCTGCTATAGGACTACTACCTGCTATAGGACTACTATAGGACTACTACCTGCTATAGGACTACTCCCTGCTATAGGACTACTATAGGACTACTACCTGCTATAGGACTACTATAGGACTACTACCTGCTATAGGACTACTACCTGCTATAGGACTACTACCTGCTATAGGACTACTGTAGGACTACTACCTGCTATTGGACTACTATAGGACTACTACCTGCTATAGGACTACTACCTTCTATAGGACTACTACCTGCTATAGGACTACTATAGGACTACTACCTGCTATAGGACTACTACCTTCTATAGGACTACTACCTGCTATAGGACTACTATAGGACTACTACCTGCTATAGGACTACTATAGGACTACTACCTGCTATAGGACTACTACCTGCTATAGGACTACTACCTGCTATAGGACTACTATAGGACTACTACCTGCTATAGGACTACTACCTGCTATAGGACTACTATAGGACTACTACCTGCTACAGGACTACTACCTGCTATTGGACTACTACTTGCTATAGGACTACTATAGGACTACTACCTGCTATATGACTACTATAGGACTACTACCTGCTATAGGACTACTATAGGACTACCACCTGCTATATGACTACTACCTGCTATAGGACTATTATAGGACTACTACCTGCTATAGGACTACTACCTGCTATATGACTACTATAGGACTACCACCTGCTATAGGACTACTATAGGACTACTACCTGTTATAGAACTACTATAGGACTACTACCTACTATAGGACTACTATAGGACTACTACCTGCTATATGACTACTACCTGCTATAGGACTACTACCTGCTATAGGACTACTATAGGACTACTACCTGCTATAGGACTACTCCCTGCTATAGGACTACTATAGGACTACTACCAGCTATAGGACTACTCCCTGCTATAGGACTACTATAGGACTACTACCTGCTATAGGACTACTCCCTGCTATAGGACTACTACCTGCTATAGGACAACTATATGACTACTGCCTGCTATAGGACTACTATAGGACTACTACCTGCTATAGGACTACTATAGGACTACTACCAGCTATAGGACTACTATAGGACTACTACCTGCTATAGGACTACTATAGGACTACTCCCTGCTATAGGACTACTACCTGCTATAGGACTACTATAGGACTACTACCTGCTATAGGACTACTATAGGACTACTACCTGCTATAGGACTACTCCCTGCTATAGGACTACTACCTGCTATAGGACTACTATAGGACTACTACCTGCTATAGGACTACTCCCCGCTATAGGACTACTATAGGACTACTACCTGCTATAGGACTACTACCTGCTATAGGACTACTATAGGACTACTACCTGCTATAGGACTACTATAGGACTACCACCTGCTATATGACTACTACCTGCTATAGGACTACTATAGGACTACTACCTGCTATAGGACTACTACCTGCTATATGACTTCTATAGGACTACTACCTGCTATAGGACTACTATAGGACTACTACCCGCTATAGGACTACTATAGGACTACCACCTGCTATATGACTACTACCTGCTATAGGACTACTATAGGACTACTACCTGCTATAGGACTACTACCTGCTATATGACTTCTATAGGACTACTACCTGCTATAGGACTACTATAGGACTACTACCCGCTATAGGACTACTATAGGACTACTACCTGCTATAGGACTATTACCTGCTATAGGACTACTATAGGACTACTACCTGCTATAGGACTACTATAGGACTACCACCTGCTATATGACTACTACCTGCTATAGGACTACTATAGGACTACTACCTGCTATAGGACTACTATAGGACTACCACCTGCTATATGACTACTACCTGCTATAGGACTACTATAGGACTACTACCTGCTATAGGACTACTATAGGACTACTACCTGCTATAGGACTACTACCTGCTATAGGACTACTACCTGCTATAGGACTACTATAGGACTACTACCTGCTATAGGACTACTATAGGACTACTACCTGCTATAGGACTACTACCTGCTATAGGACTACTACCTGCTATAGGACTACTATAGGACTACTACCTGCTATAGGACTACTCCCTGCTATAGGACTACTATAGGACTACTACCTGCTATAGGACTACTATAGGACAACTACCTGCTATAGGACTACTACCTGATATAGGACTACTACCTGCTATAGGACTACTATAGGACTACTACCTGCTATAGGACTACTCCCTGCTATAGGACTACTACCTGCTATAGGACTACTATAGGACTACTACCTGCTATAGGACTACTACCTGCTATAGGACTACTACCTGCTATAGGACTACTACCTGCTATAGGACTACTATAGGACTACTATAGGACTACTACCTACTATGGGACTACTATAGGACTACTACCTACTATAGGACTACTATAGGACTACTACCTGCTATAGGACTACTATAGGACTACTACCTGCTATAGGACTACTATAGGACTACTGCCCGCTATAGGACTACAATAGGACTACTACCTACTATAGGACTACTATATGACTACTACCTGCTATAGGACTACTATAGGACTACTATAGGACTACTACCTACTATAGGACTACTATAGGACTACTATAGGACTACTACCTACTATAGAACTTCTATAGGACTACTATAGGACTACTACCTACTATAGGACAACTATAGGACTACTATAGGACTACTATAGGACTACTACCTGCTATAGGACTGCTATAGGACTACTATAGGACTACTACCAGCTATATGACTACTATAGGACTACTACCTTCTATATGACTACTATATGACTACTTTCTGCTAAAGGACTATTATAGGACTACTACCTGCTATAGGACTACTATAGGACTACTACCTGCTATAGGACTACTACTACCTGCTATAGGACTACTACTTGCTATTGGACTAATATAGAACTACTACCTGCTATAGGACTACTACCTGCTATAGGACTACTACCTACTATAGGACTACTATAGGACTACTACCTGCTATAGGACTACTATAGGACTACTACCTGCTATAGGACTACCATAGGACTACTACCTGCTATAGGACTACTATAGGACTACTACCTACTATAGGACTACCACCTGCTATAGGACTACTATAGGACTACTACCTACTATAGGACTACTACCTGCTATAGGACTACTATATGACTACTGCCTGCTATAGGACTACTATAGGACTACTACCTGCTATAGGACTACTATAGGACTACCACCTGCTATAGGACTACTATATGACTACTGCCTACTATAGGACTACTCCCTGCTATAGGACTACTATAGGACTACTACATGCTATAGGACTACTACCTGCTTTAGGACTACTATATGACTACTACCTGCTATAGGACTACTACCTGCTATAGGACTACTATAGGACTACTATAGGACTACTACCTGCTATAGGACTACTACCTGCTATAGGACTACTATAGGACTATTATAGGACTACTACCCACTATAGGACTACTATAGGACTACTACCCACTATAGGACTACTATAGGACTACTACCTGCTATAGGACTACTATAGGACTACTACCCGCTATAGGACTACTATAGGACTACTACCCGCTATAGGACTACTATAGGACTACTACCTACTATAGGACTACTACCTGCTATAGGACTACTATAGGACTACTACCTGCTATAGGACTACTATAGGACTACTACCTGCTATTGGACTACTATAGGACTACTACCTGCTATAGGACTACTATAGGACAACTACCTGCTATAGGACTACTATAGGACTACTACCTGCTATAGGACTACTATAGGACTACTACCTGCTATAGGACTACTACCTGCTATAGGACTACTATAGGACTACTACCTGCTATAGGACTACTATAGGACTACTACCTGCTATAGGACTACTACCTGCTATAGGACTACTATAGGACTACTACCTGCTATAGGACTACTACCTGCTATAGGACTACTATAGGACTACTACCTGCTACAGGACTACTACCTTCTATAGGACTACTACCTGCTATAGGACTACTATAGGACTACTACCCGCTATAGGACTACTATAGGACAACTACCTGCTATAGGACTACTATAGGACTACTACCTGCTATAGGACTACTACCTGCTATAGGACTACTATAGGACTACTACCTGCTATAGGACTACTATAGGACTACTACCTACTATAGGACTACTATAGGACTACTACCTGCTATAGGACTACTACCTGCTATATGACTTCTATAGGACTACTACCTGCTATAGGACTACTATAGGACTACTACCCGCTATAGGACTACTATAGGACTACTACCTGCTATAGGACTACTACCTGCTATAGGACTACTATAGGACTACTACCTGCTATAGGACTACTATAGGACTACTACCTGCTATAGGACTACTACCTGCTATAGGACTACTACCTGCTATAGGACTACTATAGGACTACTACCTGCTATAGGACTACTCCCTGCTATAGGACTACTATAGGACTACTACCTGCTATAGGACTACTATAGGACAACTACCTGCTATAGGACTACTACCTGCTATAGGACTACTACCTGCTATATGACTTCTATAGGACTACTACCTGCTATAGGACTACTATAGGACTACTGCCCGCTATAGGACTACAATAGGACTACTACCTACTATAGGACTACTATATGACTACTACCTGCTATAAGACTACTATAGGACTACTATAGGACTACTACCTACTATAGGACTACTACCTGCTATAGGACTACTATAGGACTACCACCTGCTCTAGGACTACTATATGACTACTGCCTACTATAGGACTACTCCCTGCTATAGGACTACTATAGGACTACTACATGCTATAGGACTACTACCTGCTTTAGGACTACTATATGACTACTACTTGCTTTTGGACTACTATAGGACTACTACCTGCTATAGGACTACTACCTGCTATAGGACTACTATAGGACTACTATAGGACTAATACCTGCTATAGGACTACTACCTGCTATAGGACTATTATAGGACTACTACCCACTATAGGACTACTATAGGACTACTACCTACTATAGGACTACTATAGGACTACTACCTGCTATAGGACTACTATAGGACAACTACATGCTATAGGACTACTATAGGACTACTACCCGCTATAGGACTACTATAGGACTACTACCTACTATAGGACTACTACCTGCTATAGGACTACTATATGACTACTGCCTGCTATAGGACTACTATAGGACTACTACCTGCTATAGGACTACTATAGGACTACTACCAGCTATAGGACTACTATAGGACTACTACCTGCTATAGGACTACTACCTGCTATAGGACTACTACCTACTATAGGACTACTATAGGACTACTACCTGCTATAGGACTACTATAGGACTACTACCTGCTATAGGACTACCATAGGACTACTACCTGCTATAGGACTACTATAGGACTACTACCTACTATAGGACTACTACCTGCTATAGGACTACTATAGGACTACTACCTACTATAGGACTACTACCTGCTATAGGACTACTATATAACTACTGCCTGCTATAGGACTACTATAGGACTACTACCTGCTATAGGACTACTATAGGACTACTACCAGCTATAGGACTACTATAGGACTACTACCTGCTATAGGACTACTATAGGACTACCACCTGCTATAGGACTACTATATGACTACTGCCTACTATAGGACTACTCCCTGCTATAGGACTACTATAGGACTACTACATGCTATAGGACTACTACCTGCTTTAGGACTACTATATGACTACTACCTGCTATAGGACTACTACCTGCTATAGGACTACTATAGGACTACTATAGGACTACTACCTGCTATAGGACTACTACCTGCTATAGGACTACTATAGGACTATTATATGACTACTACCCACTATAGGACTACTATAGGACTACTACCCACTATAGGACTACTATAGGACTACTACCTGCTATAGGACTACTATAGGACTACTACCCGCTATAGGACTACTATAGGACTACTACCCGCTATAGGACTACTATAGGACTACTACCTACTATAGGACTACTACCTGCTATAGGACTACTATATGACTACTGTCTGCTATAGGACTACTATAGGACTACTACCTGCTATAGGACTACTATAGGACTACTACCAGCTTTAGGACTACTATAGGACTACTACCTGCTATAGGACTACTATAGGACTACCACCTGCTATAGGACTACTATATGACTACTGCCTACTATAGGACTACTCCCTGCTATAGGACTACTATAGGACTACTACATGCTATAGGACTACTACCTGCTTTAGGACTACTATATGACTACTACTTGCTTTTGGACTACTATAGGACTACTACCTGCTATAGGACTACTACCTGCTATAGGACTACTATAGGACTACTATAGGACTAATACCTGCTATAGGACTACTACCTGCTATAGGACTATTATAGGACTACTACCCACTATAGGACTACTATAGGACTACTACCTACTATAGGACTACTATAGGACTACTACCTGCTATAGGACTACTATAGGACAACTACATGCTATAGGACTACTATAGGACTACTACCCGCTATAGGACTACTATAGGACTACTACCTACTATAGGACTACTACCTGCTATAGGACTACTATATGACTACTGCCTGCTATAGGACTACTATAGGACTACTACCTGCTATAGGACTACTATAGGACTACTACCAGCTATAGGACTACTATAGGACTACTACCTGCTATAGGACTACTATAGGACTACCACCTGCTATAGGACTACTATATGACTACTGCCTACTATAGGACTACTCCCTGCTATAGGACTACTATAGGACTACTACATGCTATAGGACTACTACCTGCTTTAGGACTACTATATGACTACTACTTGCTTTTGGACTACTATAGGACTACTACCTGCTATAGGACTACTACCTGCTATAGGACTACTATAGGACTACTATAGGACTACTACCTGCTATAGGACTACTACCTGCTATAGGACTACTATAGGACTATTATAGGACTACCACCCACTATAGGACTACTATAGGACTACTACCCACTATAGGACTACTATAGGACTACTACCTGCTATAGGACTACTATAGGACTACTATAGGACTACTACCTGCTATAGGACTACTATAGGACTACTACCTGCTATAGGACTACTATATGACTACTACCTGCTATAGGACAACTATAGGACTACTACCTGCTATAGGACTACTATAGGACTACTACCAGCTATAGGACTACTATATGACTACTATAGGACTACTATAGGACTACTACCTGCTATAGGACTACTATAGGACTACTATAGGACTACTACCTGCTATAGGACTACTATAGGACTATTATAGGACTACTACCTGCTATAGGACTACTACTTGCTATAGGACTACTATAGGACTATTATAGGACTACTACCTGCTATAGGACTACTATAGGACTACTACCTACTATAGGACTACTATAGGACTACTACCTGTTATAGGACTACTATAGGACTACTACCAGCTATAGGACTACTATAGGACTACTACCTACTATAGGACTACTATAGGACTACTACCTGTTATAGGACTACTATAGGACTACTACCTGCTATAGGACTACTATAGGACTACTACCAGCTATAGGACTACTATAGGACTACTACCTGCTAGAGGACTACTATAGGACTACCACCTGCTATAGGACTACTATATGACTACTGCCTACTATAGGACTACTCCCTGCTATAGGACTACTATAGGACTACTACATGCTATAGGACTACTACCTGCTTTAGGACTACTATATGACTACTACTTGCTTTTGGACTACTATAGGACTACTACCTGCTATAGGACTACTACCTGCTATAGGACTACTATAGGACTACTATAGGACTACTACCTGCTATAGGACTACTACCTGCTATAGGACTACTATAGGACTATTATAGGACTACTACCCACTATAGGACTACTATAGGACTACTACCTACTATAGGACTACTATAGGACTACTACCTGCTATAGGACTACTATAGGACTACTATAGGACTACTACCTGCTATAGGACTACTATAGGACTACTACCTGCTATAGGACTACTATATGACTACTACCTGCTATAGGACAACTATAGGACTACTACCTGCTATAGGACTACTATAGGACTACTACCAGCTATAGGACTACTATATGACTACTATAGGACTACTATAGGACTACTACCTGCTATAGGACTACTATAGGACTACTATAGGACTACTACCTGCTATAGGACTACTATAGGACTATTATAGGACTACTACCTGCTATAGGACTACTACCTGCTATAGGACTACTATAGGACTATTATAGGACTACTACCTGCTATAGGACTACTATAGGACTACTACCTACTATAGGACTACTATAGGACTACTACCTGTTATAGGACTACTATAGGACTACTACCTGCTATAGGACTACTATAGGACTACTACCTGCTATAGGACTACTATAGGACTACTACCTGCTATAGGACTACTATAGGACTACTACCTGCTATAGGACTACTATAGGACAACTACCTGCTATAGGACTACTACCTGCTATAGGACTACTACCTGCTATAGGACTACTACCTGCTATAGGACTACTATAGGACTACTACCTGCTATAGGACTACTCTAGGACTACTATAGGACTACTATAGGACTACTATAGGACTACTATATGACTACTATAGGACTACTACCTGCTATAGGACTACTATAGGACTACTACCTGCTATAGGACTAATATAGGACTACTATAGGACCACTATAGGACTACTATAGGACTACTATGGGACTACTATAGGACTACTATAGGACTACTACATGCTATAGGACTACTATAGGACTACTATAGGAATACTATAGGACTACTATAGGACTACTATAGGACTACTATAGGACTACTACCTTCTGTATGTCTGTAGCCACTGAAGGGTCACATATTTGATTTCAAAGGTTATCAAACCAGAACTCTATGCACAAGATCCACTTTCAACAATTTACACTGAACAATTTGTAAAAACATATTTATTTGAAGAACTGTGCAGATGCAAAGTTCAGTAACAGAATGTAGGTCAAATCTCACTCAGCTTTTTATGTCCACGTTTTCCAAAAACTGTACTGTACTGTAATGTCCAAACTTGTGAACCCAACTATGGTTTGTGACTACTATGATTTCCCATTGTAGCCAATTTAATTGCAGAAACTCTGTTACCGATTTGTTTTGTAACATAATTTTGTTTTAATCACTTAATAATTCATAAACAAATTTGATATAAGTAAAAACACGAACGAATTGATAGGTCTACCTTTACTTGTTACTTCTGTGACATGTATTTATCCTCCCTCCTCATGAGGGAGAGAAATTAGAAAATATCTTACACTACATTTTACATTTACATCATTTAGCAGACGCTCTTATCCAGAGCGACTTACAAATTGGTGCATTCAACTTATGATAGTCAGTGGGACAACCACTTTTTTTTTTTTTTATAGGGGGTGGGGGAAGAAGGATTACTTTATACTATTCCAGGTATTCCTTAAATAGGTAGGGTTTCAAGTGTCTCCGGAAGGTGGTCAGTGACTCCGCTGTCCTGGCGTCGTGGGGGAGCTTGTTCCACCATTGGGATGCCAGAGCAACGAATAGCTTTGACTGGGCTGAGCGGGAACTGTGCTTCCGTAGAGGTAGGGGGGCTAGCAGGCCAGAGGTGGATGAACGTAGTGCCCTCGTTTGGGTGTAGGGTCTGATCAGAGCCTGAAGGTAAGGAGGTGCCGTTCCCCTCACAGCTCTGTAGGCAAGCACCATGGTTTTGTAGTAGATGCGAGCTTCAACTGGAAGCCAGTGGAGTGTGCGGAGGAGCGGGGTGACATGAGAGAACTTGGGAAGGTTGAACACCAGACGGGCTGCAGCGTTCTGGATAAGTTGTAGGGGTTTAATGGCACAGGCAGGGAGCCCAGCCAACAGCGAGTTGCAGTAATCCAGACGGGAGATGACAAGTGCCTGGATTAGGACCTGTGCCGCTTTCTGTGTAAGGTAGGGTCGTACTCTGTGAATGTTGTAGAGCATGAACCTACAGGATCGGGTCACCGCCTTGATGTTAGCAGAGAACGACAGGGTGTTGTCCAGGGTCACGCCAAGGTTCTTTGCACTCAGGGAGGAGGACACAATGGAGTTGTCAACCGTGATGGCGAGATCATGGAGCGAGCAGTCCTTCCCTGGGAGGAAGAGCAGCTCCGTCTTGCCGAGGTTCAGCTTGAGGTGGTGATCCGACATCCACACTGATATGTCTGCCAGACATGCAGAGATGCGATTCGCCACCTGGTTATCAGAAGGGGGAAAGGAGAAAATGAATTGTGTGTCGTCTGCGTAGCAATGATAGGAGAGACCATGTGAGGATATGACAGAGCCAAGTGACTTGGTGTATAGAGAGAATAGGAGAGGGCCTAGAACTGAGCCCTGGGGGACACCAGTGGTGAGAGCACGTGGTGCGGAGACAGATTCTCGCCACGCCACCTGGTAGGAGCGACCTGTCAGGTAGGACGCAATCCAAGAGTGAGCAGCGCCGGAGATGCCCAACTCGGAGAGGGTGGAGAGGAGGATCTGATGGTTCACAGTATCAAAGGCAGCAGATAGGTCTAGAAGGATAAGAGCAGAGGAGAGAGAGTTAGCTTTAGCAGTGCAGAGAGCCTCCGTGACACAGAGAAGAGCAGTCTCAGTTGAATGACCAGTCTTGAAACCTGACTGGTTTGGATCAAGAAGGTCATTCTGAGAGAGATAGCAGGAGAGTTGGCTAGAGATGGCACGCACAAGAGTTTTGGAGAGAAAAGAAAGAAGGGATACTGGTCTGTAGTTGTTGACATCGGAGGGATCGAGTGTAGGTTTTTTGAGGAGGGGTGCAACTCTCGCTCTCTTGAAGACGGAAGGGACATGGCCAGCGGTCAAGGATGAGTTGATGAGCGAGGTGAGGTAAGGGAGAAGGTCTCCGGAAATGGTCTGGAGAAGAGAGGAGGGGATAGGGTCAAGCGGGCAGGTTGTTGGGCGGCCGGCCGTCACAAGTCGCAAGATTTCATCTGGAGAGAGAGGGGAGAAAGAAGTCAAAGCATAGGGTGGGGCAGTGTGAGCAGGACCAGTGGTGTCATTTGACTTAATAAATTAGGATCGGATGTCATCAACCTTCTTTTCAAAATGGTTGACGAAGTCATCCACAGAGAGGGAGGAGGGAGGGGGAGGAGGAGGAGGATTCAGCAGGGAGGAGAAGGTGGCAAAGAGCTTCCTAGGGTTAGAGGCAGAGGCTTGAAATTTAGAGTGGTAGAAAGTGGCTTTAGCAGCGGAAACAGAGGAAGAGAATGTAGAGAGGAGGGAATGAAAAGATGACAGGTCCGCAGGGAGTCTAGTTTTCCTCCATTTCCGCTCAGCTGCCTGGAGCCCTCTTCTGTGAGCTCGCAATGAGTCGTCAAGCCACGGAGCAGGAGGGGAGGACCGAGCCGGCCGGGAGGATAGGGGACATAGAGAGTCAAAAGATGCAGAAAGGGAGGAGAGGAGGGTTGAGGAGGCAGAATCAGGAGATCGGAGGGAGAAGGATTTAGCAGAGGGAAGAGATGATAGGATGGAAGAGGAGAGAGTAGCGGGAGAGAGAGAGCGAAGGTTGCGACGGCACATTACCATCTGAGTAGGGGCAGAGTGAGTAGTGTTGGAGGAGAGCGAGAGAGAAAAGGATACAAAGTAGGGGTCGGAGACTTGGAGGGGAGTTGCAGTGAGATTAGTAGAAGAACAGCATCTAGTAAAGATGAGGTCAAGCGTATTGCCTGCCTTGTGAGTAGGGGGGGACGGTGAGAGAGTGAGGTCAAAAGAGGAAAGGAGTGGAAAGAAGGAGGCAGAGAGAAATTAATCAAAGGCAGACGTAGGGAGGTTAAAGTCACCCAGAACTCTGAGGGGTGAGCCATCCTCAGGAAAGGAACTTATCAAGGCGTCAAGCTCATTGATGAACTCTCCAAGGGAACCTGGAGGGCGATAAATGACAAGGATGTTAAGCTTGAATGGGCTAGTGACTGTGACAGCATGGAATTCAAATGAGGAGATAGACAGATGGGTCAGGGGAAAAAGAGAGAATGTCCACTTGGGTGAGATGAGGATTCCTGTGCCACCGCCGCGCTGACCAGATGCTCTCGGGGTATGCGAGAACACATGATCAGACGAGGAAAGAGCAGTAGGAGTAGCAGTGTTTTCTGTGATAATCCATGTTTCCGTCAGCGCCAAGAAGTCGAGGGACTGGAGGGTAGCATAGGCTGAGATGAACTCTGCCTTGTTGGCCGCAGAACGGCAGTTCCAGAGGCTGCCGGAGACCTGGAACTCCACGTGGGTCGTGCGCGCAGGGACCACCGGATTAGAGTGGCAGCAGCCACGCGGTGTGAAGCGTTTGTATGGCCTGTGCAGAGAGGAGAGAACAGGGATAGACAGACACATAGTTGACAGGCTACAGAAAAAGGCTGCAATAATGCAAAGGAGATCGGAATGAAATGAACTAAACATCTGGGAAAGCGAGAGAGCGGGGCCTCCCTCACTTACGTTTCACTGAAACACTCAAATATAACTCTCCCAACTTCCACTTTCGAAATTATAATTGTTGTAAACTACAGCGGTTCAATGTTTTCTAGGAATAGACTCTAACTTAGTTTATTCAGCTAGCTAACTTGGTACAGTATTCTTCAGTGAAAACCGTCCAGGGCACCGAATCCTATGACGCCATAGCCAACTAGCAAGCCAGCCTCCAATAACACGGTTTAGCACCAATACTCGGTTACAACAAACCACCAGTGTGTTAACACGCCAAACAGATAATTTGTGTCCGTGTCTAACGTTGTGTAAAGTTTTGGGTTAGTTTTGACAGTTTGAGTCGTCAACTTATTCAGCTATTGTTTAGTTAGCTATCCAGGTAGCAACAAGCTAGCTACATTTCGAGTACAGTAGCTACTAACTACCTAACGTTAACGCTTCAGATAATGAGGTTAGAATGGTAGGTAGCTAGCTGGCATAATTACAGGTACTCTTAAGCGTGAAATAACATTGGAAACAACTATCCACAGTTGCTAATAGTTACCAGTAGCTACCCGCTAGCTAGCTTTATTGGTCCAGGTAGTGGGTTAGCTAGCCTCGTGCTTCACCGGGCTCAGTCGAATACAATACTTACCTACAATAATTACCTACAATAACTACCTAGATAAACTACCTACAATGCCTAACTACAATACCTACCTACAATCTAAATACATGGTTAAAGCTTTACTCAACACCATATAAGAAGCCAAGCTTACCTCCCACAAAACTATGCGGACACCTGCTCGTCGAACATCTCATTCCAAAATCATGGGCATTAACATGGAGTTTGGTCCCCCCTTTGCTTCTACATTGCATTCAGAAAGTATTCAGACCCGTTGAGTTTTTCCACTTTTTGTTACAGAAATATCACATTTACATAAGTATTCAGACCCTTTACTGAGTACTTTGTTGAAGCACCTTTGGCAGCGATTACAGCATCGAGTCTTCTTGGGTATGACGCTTCAAGCTTGGCACACCTGTATTTGGGGAGTTTCTCCCATTCTTCTCTGCAGATCCTCTCAAGCTCTGTCAGGTTGGACGGGGAGTGTCGCTGCACAGCTATTTTCAGGTGTTCGATCGGGTTCAATCCGGGCTCTGGCTGGGCCACTCAAGGACATTCAGAGACTTGTCCCGAAGCCACTCCTGCGTTGTCTTGGCTGTGTGCTTAGGGTCGTTTGTCCTGTTGGAAGGTGAACCTTCGCCCCAGTCTGAGGTCCTGAGCGCTCTGGGGCAGGTTTTCATCAAGGATCTCTCTGTACTTTGCTCGTTCATCTTTCCCTCGATCCTGACTAGTCTCCCAGTCCCTACCGCTGAATAACATCCCCACAGTGTGATGCTGCCACCACCATGCTTCACCGTAGGCATTCAGGCCAAAAGAGTTCAATCTTGGTTTCATCAGAGGGAGGATGGAGGGGGAGGGGTGGAGGATTAAGGAGGGAGAAGAAGGTGTAGAGGTTTAGAGGCAGAAGCTTGAACTTAGTGATAGAAAGTGGCTTTAGCAGTGGATACAGAGGAAGAGAAGGTAGAGAGGATGTTTAGTTTTCCTCAATTTTCACTCAGCTGTCCGCAGCCCTGTTCTGTAAGCTCGCTATGAGTCACTCAGCCATGGAGCAGGAGGAGAGGGCCGAGCCGGCCGGAAGGAAGGGGACAGTGCGAGTCATAGGATGTGGAAAGGGAGGAATGTAGGGTCGAAGAGGCAGAATTAAGAGACAGGAGGGAAAACTATTTAGCAGAAGGGAGAGATGATAGGATAGAAGAGGAGAGAATAGTGGGGGAGAGGGAAGATTGCGACGGCGCATGACCATCTGGGTAGGGGCTGAGTGGTTGGGGTTGGAGGAAAGGGGGACAGAAAATGAAACAAAGTAGTGATCAGAGACCTGGAGGGGGGTTGCAGTGAGATTAGTAGGTGAGCAGCCTCTAGTAAAGATGAGGTCAAGCGTATTGCCTGCCTTGTGAGTTGGAGGGGATTGGGAAAGGGTGAAGTCAGGAGGGGAAAGAGAGTTGGAAATAAATTAATTGAAGTCGCCAAGTACGAAGAGCGATGAGCCATCATCAGGAAATGAGCTTATCAAGGTGTCAAACTCATTGAGGAACTCTCCAAGGGCACCTGGTGGCCGATAGATGACAATAATGTTAAGCTTGAGTGGAGAAGTGAGAGTGACAGCATGGAATTCAAATGAGGAGATGGACAGGTGAGAGAGGGAGAAAATAGAACATCTCCACTTAGGAGAAATGAGTGGATCTGTGCCACCACCGCAACGATCAGGTGCTCTCGGACTATGAGAGAAAACATAGTCAGATGAAGAAAGAGCAGCTGGAGTAGCAGTGTTCTCTGGGGTGATCTATGTCTCCGTCAGGGACAAAAAGTCAAGGGACTGAAGGGCAGCATAGGCTAAGATGAATTATGCGTTCTTGACCGCAGATTGGCAGTTCCAAACGCTGCCAGAGACCCAGAATTCCACATGGGTTGTGCGCGCAGGGTACACTAAATTAGAAGGGTTGCAGCCAAGGGGTGGGGAGCGTCTGTAAAGCCTACAGGTATAGAAAACACACACATAGTTGACAAAGCTACAAAAGAGCAAAATGAGAATCTGTAAATAACTAGGTAAGATACTGAAGTGAGAGAGTGGTGTGGAACCTTCCTCTCTTTCATTCCTCCAACAACCCTGCAGAACAACTCGACAGAACAACTCGACAGAACAACTCGGCAGAACAACTCGACAGAACCGTCTTTGTTTCGGCGACGGTCTTAGTTTTGCAACAAAACCGCTACTGACACGACCGCCACTTACAACTTAAACTTTCAGAAGGCAGAAACATTTTTCTAACTAAATATACAGTGAGGGAAAAAAGTATTTGATCCCCTGCTGATTTTGTACGTTTGCCCACTGACAAAGAAATGATCAGTCTATCATTTTAATGGGAGGTTTATTTGAACAGTGAGAGACAAACAAAAAAATCCAGAAAAACGCATGTCAAAAATGTTATAAATTGATTTGCATTTTAATGAGGGAAATAAGTATTTGACCCCTCTGCAAAACATGACTTAGTACTTGGTGGCAAAACCCTTGTTGGCAATCACAGAGGTCAGACGTTTCTTGTAGTTGGCAACCAGGTTTGCACACATCTCAGGAGGGATTTTGTCCCACTCCTCTTTGCAGATCTTCTCCAAGTCATTAAGGTTTCGAGGCTGACGTTTGGCAACTCGAACCTTCAGCTCCCTCCACAGATTTTCTATGGGATTAAGGTCTGGAGACTGGCTAGGCCACTCCAGGACCTTAATGTGCTTCTTCTTGAGCTACTCCTTTGTTGCCTTGGCCGTGTGTTTTGAGTCATTGTCATGCTGGAATACCCATCCACAACCCATTTTCAATGCCCTGGCTGAGGGAAGGAGGTTCTCACCCAAGATTTGACGGTACATGGCCCCGTCCATCGTCCCTTTGATGCGGTGAAGTTGTCCTGTCCCCTTAGCAGAAAAACACCCCCAAAGCATAATGTTTCCATCTCCATGTTTGACGGTGGGGATGGTGTTCTTGGGGTCATAGGCAGCATTCCTCCTCCTCCAAACACGGCGAGTTGAGTTGATGCCAAAGAGCTCGATTTTGGTCTCATCTGACCACAACACTTTCACCCAGTTCTCCTCTGAATCATTCAGATGTTCATTGGCAAACTTCAGACGTGCATGTATATGTGCTTTCTTGAGCAGGGAGACATTGCGGGCGCTGCAGGAATTCAGTCCTTCACGGCGTAGTGTGTTACCAATTGTTTTCTTAGTGACTATGGTCCCAGCTGCCTTGAGATCATTGACAAGATCCTCCCGTGTAGTTCTGGGCTGATTCCTCACCGTTCTCATGATCATTGTAACTCCACGAGGTGAGCTCTTGCAAGGAGCCCCAGGCCGAGGGAGATTGACAGTTCTTTTGTGTTTCTTCCATTTGCGAATAATCGCACCAACTGTTGTCACCTTCTCACCAAGTTGCTTGGCGATGGTCTTGTAGCCCATTCCAGCCTTGTGTAGGTCTACAATCTTGTCCCTGACATCCTTGGAGAGCTCTTTGGTCTTGGCCATGGTGGAGAGTTTGGAATCTGATTGATTGATTGCTTCTGTGGACAGGTGCCTTTTATACAGGTAACAAACTGAGATTAGGAGCACTCCCTTTAAGAGTGTGCTCCTAATCTCAGCTCGTTACCTGTATAAAAGACACCTGGGAGCCAGAAATCCTTCTGATTGAGAGGGGGTCAAATACTTATTTACCTCATTAAAATGCAAATCAATTTATAACATTTTTGACATGCGTTTTTTTGTTGTTGTTATTCTGTCTCTCACTGTTCAAATAAACCTACCATTAAAATTATAGACTAATCATTTCTTTGTCATTGGGCAAACGTACAAAATCAGCAGGGGATCAAATACTTTTTTCCCTCACTGTAAGTATGTTTATTGTGTTCTAATATCCTTTGAGACTTTTTCTGGTAGATGTTTTCTAAGACCCCTTTTCCATCTGTTTGACCAGAAATCAAAGCCTTTGCTTATTCCTAATTTTTAGAATGGAAAATGGTTGAAATACTTATATATGCCTTAATTTCTCTTAGCTTTCATTTGACACCCAATCTGACATGCCCCCTCCAGACCACCAGTAGTGAACTGTCCTCCTGCCCCCTCCAGACCACCAGTAGTGAACTAACCTCCTGCCCTCTATCCTCCAGACCACCAGTAGTGAACTAACC
>NC_140014.1:44220871-44227306 GCF_964263955.1 Coregonus lavaretus
CCTCCTCCTCCTCCTCCTCCTCCTCCTCCTCCTCCTCCTCCTCCTCCTCTCTCCTCTCCTCCTCCTCCTCCTCCTCCTCCTCCTCCTCCTCCTCTCCTCTCCTCCTCCTCCTCCTCCTCCTCCTCCTCCTCTCTCCTCTCCTCCTCCTCCTCCTCCTCCTCCTCCTCTCCTCTCCTCTCTCCTCTCTCCTCTCTTCTCTTCTTCTCTCCTCTCCTCTCCCTCTTTCTCCTCTCCTCCTCCCTCCCACCAGATCCAGCTGGTTGATGATGGAGCAGACACCACCTCTCCATGACACCCCAGAGCCGGCCTCCAACAAGGTCCCCAAACACGGTGATGAGACAGAACACACAAGATAATGACAGAGAGATGGAAGGAAGCCAGGTCTGCCTTGGTTAAAAGAGATTGTAAACCTCAGTGAGACTTTCCTGGTTGAAAAAGGTTAAATAAATAAAACATAAAGGAGCAGAGAGCCTTGAGTTATTATTGTTCCTTGAATGGTACACTGATTAGGTTTCTATAGTGATCCTCTGCAGATGAAAGGATGTGAACTTTGTCATATTGTGAGGACAAAAGCAAACAGGACAGGGCAGTAGACGTGCGTGTGCATGCATGTAAACATCTCTCTCTCTCTATTAGAGACCAGAGACCGTGTCTGGGGTACTGCTTGGTATAGAGGTGCCAATGGGCTGTTGCCATGGTTATAGCTCACTGCTGCAGTGAGGGGGGGGCGTACTCTGTTTTTGGAAATTACACCGAGAGCGCAGGGGAGAGAGAGAGAGGAGAGAGAGAGGAGAAGAGAGAGAAGGAGAGAGAGAGAAGGAGAGAGAGAGAGGAGAGCGAGAGAGAGAGAGAGAGAGAGAGAAGGAGAGAGAAGGAGAGAGAGAGGAGAGAGAGAGAAGGAGAGAGAGAGAAGGAGAGAGAGAGGAGAGAGAGAGAGAGAGAGAGAGAGAGAGAGAGAGAGAAGGAGAGAGAAGGAGAGAGAGAGAGAAGGAGAGAGAGAGAGAGAGAAGGAGAGAGAAGGAGAAGAGAGAGAGAAGGAGAGAGAGAGAGAGAGAGAGAGAGGGGAGAGAAGGGGAGAGAGAGAGAGGAGAGTGAAAGGGAGAGAGGAGAGAGGAGAGAGAAGGAGAGAGAGAGAGAGAGAAGGAGAGAGGAGAGTGAAAGGGAGAGAGAAGAGAGGAGAGAGAAGGAGAGAAGAGAATGAAAGCAAGAGAGAGCGAGAAGGAGATAGAGAGAAGGGCAGCGCGAGAGGAGAGGGAGATAGACAAAGTAGAGAAAGAAAGGAGGCAGAGACCTGACATCACAGCAGGTCATTATCAGGTTATAGAGGTTAAAAACAGTAGCGTTTTTGCGATAGGGCTCTGGTCAAACGTAGTGCACTATACAGGAAACAGAGTACCAGTTGGGACACAGCCTATGGCACCTGTATTGTTAGTAGTACTCAGATTCAGGATCTGTATTGATAGTAGTACTCAGAACTCAGATTCAGGATCTGTATTGTTAGTAGTACTCAGATTCAGGATCTGTATTGATAGTAGTACTCAGATTCAGGATCTGTATTGTTAGTAGTACTCAGATTCAGGATCTGTATTGTTAGTAGTACTCAGATTCAGGATCTGTATTGTTAGTAGTAGTTAGATTCAGGGTCTGTATTGTTAGTAGTAGTTAGATTCAGGATCTGTATTGTTAGTAGTACTCAGATTCAGGATCTGTATTGTTAGTAGTACTCAGATTCAGGATCTGTATTGTTAGTAGTACTCAGATTCAGGATCTGTATTGTTAGTAGTACTCAGATTCAGGATCTGTATTGTTAGTAGTAGTTAGATTCAGGATCTGTATTGTTAGTAGTACTCAGATTCAGGATCTGTATTGTTAGTAGTAGTCAGATTCAGGAACTGTATTGTTAGTAGTAGTTAGATTCAGGATCTGTATTGTTAGTAGTAGTTAGATTCAGGATCTGTATTGTTAGTAGTAGTTAGATTCAGGATCTGTATTGTTAGTAGTACTCAGATTCAGGATCTGTATTGTTAGTAGTACTCAGATTCAGGATCTGTATTGTTAGTAGTAGTTAGATTCAGGAACTGTATTGTTAGTAGTACTCAGATTCAGGATCTGTATTGTTAGTAGTACTCAGATTCAGGATCTGTATTGTTAGTAGTAGTCAGATTCAGGAACTGTATTGTTAGTAGTAGTTAGATTCAGGATCTGTATTGTTAGTAGTAGTTATATTCAGGATCTGTATTGTTAGTAGTAGTTAGATTCAGGAACTGTATTGTTAGTAGTAGTTAGATTCAGGATCTGTATTGTTAGTAGTAGTTAGATTCAGGATCTGTATTGTTAGTAGTAGTCAGATTCAAGATCTGTATTGTTAGTAGTAGTTAGATTCAGGATCTGTATTGTTAGTAGTAGTTAGATTCAGGATCTGTATTGTTAGTAGTACTCAGATCAGGATCTGTATTGTTAGTAGTAGTTAGATTCAGGATCTGTATTGTTAGTAGTAGTTAGATTCAGGATCTATATTGTTAGTAGTAGTTAGATTCAAGGTCTGTATTGTTAGTAGTAGTTAGATTCAGGATCTGTATTGTTAGTAGTAGTTGATTCAGGATCTGTATTGTTAGTAGTAGTTAGATTCAGGATCTGTATTGTTAGTAGTAGTTAGATTCAGGATCTGTATTGTTAGTAGTAGTTAGATTCAGGATCTGTATTGTTAGTAGTAGTTAGATTCAGGATCTGTATTGTTAGTAGTAGTTAGATTCAGGATCTGTATTGTTAGTAGTAGTTAGATTCAAGGTCTGTATTGTTAGTAGTAGTCAGATTCAGGAACTGTATTGTTAGTAGTAGTTAGATTCAGGATCTGTATTGTTAGTAGTAGTTAGATTCAGGATCTGTATTGTTAGTAGTAGATATATTCAGGATCTGTATTGTTAGTAGTAGTTAGATTCAGGATCTGTATTGTTAGTAGTACTCAGATTCAGGAACTGTATTGTTAGTAGTAGTTAGATTCAGGATCTGTATTGTTAGTAGTAGTTAGATTCAGGATCTGTATTGTTAGTAGTAGATATATTCAGGATCTGTATTGTTAGTAGTAGTTAGATTCAGGATCTGTATTGTTAGTAGTACTCAGATTCAGGAACTGTATTGTTAGTAGTAGTTAGATTCAGGATCTGTATTGTTAGTAGTAGTCAGATTCAGGAACTGTATTGTTAGTAGTACTCAGATTCAGGAACTGTATTGTTAGTAGTAGTTAGATTCAGGATCTGTATTGTTAGTAGTAGTTAGATTCAGGATCTGTATTGTTAGTAGTAGATATATTCAGGATCTGTATTGTTAGTAGTAGTTAGATTCAGGATCTGTATGCAGGTCTCTTTCTTTCTTTCTTTCTTTCTTTCACTCACTCACTCACTCACTCACTCACTCACTCACTCACTCACTCACTCACTCACTCACTCACTCACTCACTCACTCACTCACTGTTTCTCTCTCTCTCCTCAGAGATCCTGGAGACACCCAAGTCCACTAAACTGGTGAGTAAGACCGACAGAGCTACAGACGTGAAGACAGGACCGGGGTCAAAGGTCACTGCTGTCAGCCAGTGCAGTCTGACCCAGAGAAGGGTTAAAATGCCCTTACATAACCGTTGTATTGCATATCCTACAGTTATTACATATTAAAGGAATCATGTGTATCTGAGCTACTGCCCTTCAAGCTGGCAGAAATACAGCCGCTATGACTTCTGCACCATTGGTATGACGAGTTCTGCACCATTGGTATGACGAGTTCTGCACCATTGGTATGACGAGTTCTGCACCATTGGTATGACGAGTTCTGCACCATTGGTATGACGAGTTCTGCACCATTGGTATGACGAGTTCCTCATCATTGGTATGACGAGTTCCTCATCATTGGTATGACGAGTTCTGCATCATTGGTATGACGAGTTCCTCATCATTGGTATGACGAGTTCTGCATCATTGGTATGACGAGTTCTGCACCATTGGTATGACGAGTTCCTCATCATTGGTATGACGAGTTCTGCATCATTGGTGTGACGAGTTCTGCATCATTGGCATGACGAGTTCCTCATCATTGGTATGACGAGTTCTGCATCATTGGTATGACGAGTTCTGCATCATTGGCATGACGAGTTCCTCATCATTGGTATGACGAGTTCTGCATCATTGGTATGACGAGTTCTGCATCATTGGTATGACGAGTTCTGCATCATTGGTATGACGAGTTCTGCATCATTGGTATGACGAGTTTTGCAGGATGCAGAACTCGTCATACCGGCTGTATTTCTACCTGCTTGAACTGCAATAGCTCAGATACACATGATTCCTTTAATATGTAATAAATGAAATTACCCCAGGAATCGATAGAACATTGCTCAGAGATACACAAAAACGTTACAATATAAAAAATGGGTGAATCTTTGCATGAAGGAGGATGGAAAGAAGCCATGGTGAATGTAATTTATGGTGAATCAAATCCAGGACCTTTGGGTCACGTACGTTGTGTGTTGTTGAGTGAATGTTTGCACTGTGTGTGTGGCATTCCTCTCTCTCTCTCTCTCTCTCTCTCGCTCTCTCTCTCGCTCTCTCGCTCTCTGTCGCTCTCTCTCTCGCTCTCTCTCTCGCTCTCTGTCGCTCTCTCTCTCGCTCTCTCTCTCGCTCTCTGTCGCTCTCTCTCTCGCTCTCGCTCTCGCTCTCTCTCTCACTCTCTCTCGCTCGCTCGCTCTCTCGAACGCTCTCTCTCTCGCTCTCTCTCGAACTCTCTATCTCTCGCTCTCTGTCGCGCTCTCTGTCGCTCGCGCTCTCTGTCGCTCTCGCTCTCTGTCGGTTTCTCTCTCTCTCTCGCTCTCTCTCTCGCGCTCTCTCTCGCTCTCTCTCTCACGCTCTCTCTCGCTCTCTCTCGCTCTCTCTCTCGCTCTCTCTCTCTCTCGCTCTCGCTCGCTCTCTCGCTCTCTCTCGCACTCTCTCACGCTCTCTGTCGCTCTCTCTCTCTCGCTCTTGCTCTCTATCTCTCTCTCTCTCTCGCTCTCTCTCGTCGCTCTCTCTCTCTCGCGCTCTCTGTCGCTCTCTGTCGCTCTCTCTCACTCTCTTTCACTCTCTCTCTCTCTCTCAATCTCTCTCACTCTCTCTCGCTCGCTCTCTCTCTCTCTCTCGCGCTCTCTCTCTCTCTCTCTCTCTCACTCTCTCTCTCTCGCGCTCTCTCTCGCTCTCTCTCCCTCTCTCTCGCTCTCTCTCTCGCTCGCTATCTCTCTCTCTCTCTCTCGCTCGCTCTCTCTCTCACTCTCTCTCTCTCGCGCTCTTTCTCTCCTCTCGCGCTCTCTCTCTCTCGCGCTCCTCTCTCTCTCGCTCTCTCTCTCTCTCGCTCTCTCTCTCTCTCTCGCGCTCTCTCGTGCACTCTCGCGCTCTCTCTCTCGCTCTCTCTCTCGCGCTCTCTCTCTCTCTCTCTCGCTCTCTCGTGCACTCTCGCGCTCTCTCTCGCACTCTCTCTCTCTCTCGTTATTTCCTCTCTGCAGCAGACAGAGGTAACATGAGGAGTATATGAAATCCCTGTTTTGACCAGTAGATGGCAGCAGTTATTCACACTGAAGTAGCTGTGGCCCAAGTCAGACATTTCCCCTTAGCGTGCTGATGCTGAGTCATGGTGGCCATGACACTTCCTGTCTGTCTTTCTCTGTGGACTTGGAGCTCCTGGCTCACCTAACTCTGCGTCTTTACCTCCCCCTCTTCCTCCTCTCTACTCCTCCCACCTGCTCTCCCTCTCCTCCTCCTCTCTCCCCCCTTCTGCTCCCTCTCCTCCTACTCTCTCCTGCTCTCTGTCTCTCTCCTGGTCCCTGTCTCTCTCCTGCTCTCTGTCTCTCTCCTGATTCCTGTCTCTCTCCTGCTCCCTGTCTCTCTCCTGCTCTCTGTCTCTCTCCTGGTCCCTGTCTCTCTCCTGTTCTCTGTCTCTCTCCTGCTCTCTGTCTCTCTCCTGGTCCCTGTCTCTCTCCTGGTCCCTGTCTCTCTCCTGGTCCCTCCTGTCTCTCTCCTGGTCCCTGTCTCTCTCCTGGTCCCTGTCTCTCTCCTGCTCCCTGTCTCTCTCCTGCTCCCTGTCTCTCTCCTGGTCTCTGTCTCTCTCCTGTCTCTCTCCTGGTCCCTGTCTCTCTCCTGGTCTCTGTCTCTCTCCTGTCTCTCTCCTGGTACTGTCTCTCTCCTGGTCCCTGTCTCTCTCCAGGTCCCCTGTCTCTCTCCTGGTCTCTGTCTCTCTCCTGTCTCTCTCCTGGTCTCTGTCTCTCTCCTGCTCCCTGTCTCTCTCCTGGTCCCTGTCTCTCTTCTGCTCTCTGTCTCTCTCCCTGCTCTCTGTCTCTCTCCTGCTCTCTGCTCTCTCTCTTTCCTGTCTCTTCTGCTCTCTGTCTCTCTCCTGGTCCCTGTCTCTCTCCTGGTCCCTGTC
>NC_140014.1:44227506-44235006 GCF_964263955.1 Coregonus lavaretus
ACACACACACACACACACACACACACACACACACACACACACACACACACACACACACACACACACACACACACGCACACACACACACACACACACACAGACAGACAGACAGACAGACAGACAGACAGACAGACACACACAGACACACACACACACACACACACACACACACACACACACACACACACACACACACACACACTACAAGGGGAGGGGGCTGTGAGTTCCTCTACACTTCCAGAGAACTGACCCAGGAGAATTAGACATATTTCAGATCCTGAGGGGAACGTAAGGAGCTAATGCACTCAACTTCTGCCAGCGCTGCAACTTCATTTCTACATTAGCTCTGACAGCCAGGGGTTTCTCACTCAAAACATACATTACTTTCTCCTGCTACCGTTGAACATGACTGCCTTCTCCCTAACCCTGCAACAGACACACAGAGGTGCTTGGAGATAGTGGGTGCATTCCAGATATTCTGTGCAGGATCTGTGCAGATAATAGGATTGTTTGTGGTTCCTGAGATGTTAAACACGTCTCCAGTTAAAGATCTGATTATCTGCACGGGCTCTGTGTGTTTGGAACGCAGTCCTGATCCAGCCTGGTCCCAGGTCTGTTTGTGCTACCGTGGCAACTCCCTGTCATGCCATACATGACAAGGAGTGGCACAAACAGACCTGGGACCAGGCTTTCCCTGATCCACCATGTGTTTTAACTTCTCCAGACTGTCCTCCACTGGGTCTGAAGTCACTGAGGGTTGATGACAGCCAGTTCCAGGCTTCATCCTACCTGCGGATGGGCCTTGGCCCTCATAGGGCAAGGCTCAATATACAGGTGGGTCTATAGCGTAGATATTACCATACTATAGCGTAGATATTACCATACTATAGCGTAGATATTACCATACTATAGCGTAGATATTACCATACTATAGCGTAGATATTACCATACTATAGCGTAGATATTACCATACTATAGCGTAGATATTACCATACTATAGCGTAGATATTACCATACTATAGCGTAGATATTACCATACTATAGCGTAGATATTACCATACTATAGCGTAGATATTACCATACTATAGCGTATATATTACCATACTATAGCGTAGATATTACCATACTATAGCGTAGATATTACCATACTATAGCCACCAAGTACTTGTTGTTATGCCCCCCTGTGATCTGCTTCGTCAAATACAATGCTAACTTTACCGGTAGTTTTATTGCAGAATGTTTCCTGAATAACTCCTTTAGCTGTGTGTGTGTGTGTGTGTGTGTGTGTGTGTGTGTGTGTGTGTGTGTGTGTGTGTGTGTGTGTGTGTGTGTGTGTGTGTGTGTGTGTGTGAGTCCAGTCAGGTATCGAGGACGGAGACCTGTACGACGGCGCGTGGTGTGCTAAGTATGAGGACCAGAACCAGTGGCTGCAGGTGGATGCTCTGCGCCCCACGCTGTTCACAGGAGTCATCCTGCAGGGACGTAACTCCATCTGGAGGTAGGGCAGGCCGGGTGCTGGGAGGGGGGACCGGCCGCGTGCTGGGAGGGGGGACCGGCCGCGTGCTGGGAGGGGGGACCGGCCGCGTGCTGGGAGGGGGGACCGGCCGCGTGCTGGGAGGTAGGGCAGGCCGCGTGCTGGGAGGGGGGACCGGCCGCGTGCTGGGAGGGGGGACCGGCCGCGTGCTGGGAGGTAGGGCAGGCCGCGTGCTGGGAGGGGGGACCGGCCGGGTGCTGGGAGGGGGGACCGGCCGCGTGCTGGGAGGGGGGACCGGCCGCGTGCTGGGAGGGGGGACCGGCCGCGTGCTGGGAGGTAGGGCAGGCCGCGTGCTGGGAGGGGGGACCGGCCGCGTGCTGGGAGGGGGGACCGGCCGCGTGCTGGGAGGGGGGACCTGCCGCGTGCTGGGAGGGGGGACCGGCCGCGTGCTGGGAGGGGGGACCGGCCGCGTGCTGGGAGGGGGGACCGGCCGCGTGCTGGGAGGGGGACCGGCCGGGTGCTGGGAGGGGGGACCGGCCGCGTGCTGGGAGGGGGGACCGGCCGCGTGCTGGGAGGGGGGACCGGCCGCGTGCTGGGAGGGGGGACCGGCCGGGTGCTGGGAGGGGGGACCGGCCGCGTGCTGGGAGGGGGGACCGGCCGCGTGCTGGGAGGGGGGACCGGCCGCGTGCTGGGAGGTAGGGCAGGCCGCGTGCTGGGAGGGGGGACCGGCCGGGTGCTGGGAGGGGGGACCGGCCGCGTGCTGGGAGGGGGGACCGGCCGCGTGCTGGGAGGGGGGACCGGCCGCGTGCTGGGAGGGGGGACCGGCCGCGTGCTGGGAGGGGGGACCGGCCGCGTGCTGGGAGGTAGGGCAGGCCGCGTGCTGGGAGGGGGGACCGGCCGCGTGCTGGGAGGGGGGACCGGCCGCGTGCTGGGAGGGGGGACCGGCCGCGTGCTGGGAGGGGGGACCGGCCGCGTGCTGGGAGGGGGGACCGGCCGCGTGCTGGGAGGGGGGACCGGCCGCGTGCTGGGAGGGGGACCGGCCGGGTGCTGGGAGGGGGGACCGGCCGCGTGCTGGGAGGGGGGACCGGCCGCGTGCTGGGAGGGGGGACCGGCCGCGTGCTGGGAGGGGGGACCGGCCGCGTGCTGGGAGGGGGGACCGGCCGCGTGCTGGGAGGTAGGGCAGGCCGCGTGCTGGGAGGGGGGACCGGCCGCGTGCTGGGAGGGGGGACCGGCCGCGTGCTGGGAGGGGGGACCGGCCGCGTGCTGGGAGGGGGGACCGGCCGCGTGCTGGGAGGGGGGACCGGCCGCGTGCTGGGAGGTAGGGCAGGCCGCGTGCTGGGAGGGGGGACCGGCCGCGTGCTGGGAGGGGGGACCGGCCGCGTGCTGGGAGGGGGGACCGGCCGCGTGCTGGGAGGGGGGACCGGCCGCGTGCTGGGAGGGGGGACCGGCCGCGTGCTGGGAGGGGGGACCGGCCGCGTGCTGGGAGGGGGGACCGGGAGAAGAAGGGGGCGTAGCCTACACATAGACTCATAGTCGTGACAGGGATCGCTTCATCTACAGACGACCAGGTTAAAAAGGCCAGAATATTTATTAGGGTTGGGCGGTATCCAGAGATATACTGTATATATATTAATTTTCTTTACGGTATTGAAAATCATACAGTGAGTATGTCTAAATACCCCGGTATACAGTATATACGGTATTTATGTATTTTCCCCCATATTCTATTTGATCTAGCTTCATAATAATTCAAGTCTGTTAAGTTATTTATTGACAATGTGTAAACATTAATAAAACATCAACAGAACCTTTACCATACGTTTACTATACATTTATTACACAGTAATAAGAATTTACTAAGCATTAATGTGTTGTGTAATCCTTTTTAATGTCTCTGTAGCTGGGACTGGGTTGAAACCTACAAAGTGCAGCTGAGTAACGACTCAGAGACCTGGAAGACCTGCATGAACGGATCAGAGGAGGCGGTGAGCCATTCAGGAGGGCGTGCTGATGTTGAAAATACTGTCAAGGAAGATGCTTAGTCAGCCCATTTGAGGAATATAAAATATTGTTCACTTTCCAAAAGTTGTTCTGTAGAAAAAAAAGAGGAGGCGGTGATGAATGGAATGAAATGGATTCTAGCGTGAAGTGTTGGTGTGTGTGTGTGTGTGTGTGTGTGTGTGGGTGTGGGTGTGGGTGTGGGTGTGTGGGTGTGTGTGGGTGTGTGTGTGGGTGTGGGTGTGTGGGTGTGTGTGGGTGTGTGTGGGTGTGTGTGTGTGTAGATCAGGGGTTATTCAAATCCATGCCTGGGGGGGTGGGGCCAGAGTACCACTGGTTTTCTCTCTGTTCACCCTCATGGTGTCCCAGGACTAAATCAGTCCCTGATTAAAAGGTCAAAATGAAAATCAGCCGTGGAACTGGTTTGGAGGTCCTAACTAGATCAATCAGCATGTGGTCCAGAAGCCCAATGCCAAAGTCAATCCATTTGAGGAATAGACACAGGAGTTCATTGACTAAACGATTGAAGGGTAGGACTTCCAAATCACTCTTACGCCTTTATTTAATGGCACCTCCCATGTTTAAAACAAGGAAAACAAGTTCAAAGGTCAAACGTGTGTTGTTTTCCGTGGATTAAAGGTGAAACTTGTGTTCTGTTCTGTAGGTGTTTATTGGATCCCAAAATGAACCCGAGACACCCTATCTGGCCCTGTTCCCTCAGCCCGCGGTGGCTCGTTGGATCCGCATCAACCCCCAGACCTGGTACTGGAATGGGACCATCTGTCTCAGAGCAGAGGTACTGGGATGCCCCCTCCCAGGTGTGTTGTAAAGGAACTATTTACAGGTGCATTCAGAGACGTGGGTAGTGGGTTCGATCCCCAGGACCACCCATACGTAAAAAAATGATGCACGCATGACTGTAAGTGGCTTTGGATAAAAGCGTCTGCTAAATGGCATATTGTTATGTATTTAGTTCAGCCTACTTTAGTGTCATGTAAATGCATCTAAATAAAGAAACCTCAATGTCCTGAATGCTCCGAATATAATGGCTATAGGGGAATGTATACAGCGCCTTCGGGAAGTATTCAGACCGCTTGACTTTTTCCACATTTTGTTACGTTATTCTAAAATGGATTAAAACATGTTTTTTCTCAGCTACACACAATACCCCATAATTACAAAGCGAAAACAGGTTTTTTGACATTTTTGCAAATCTATAAAAAATAACTAACAGAAATACCTTATTTACAGTATTCAGACCCTTTGCTATGAGACTCAAAATTGAGCTCAGGTGCATCCTGTTTCCATTGATCATCCTTGAGATGTTTCTACAACTTGATTGGAGTCCACCTATGGTCAATTCAATTGATTGGACATGATTTGGAAAGGCACACACCTGTCTATATAAGGTCCCACAGTTGACAGTGCATGTCAGAGCAAAAACCAAGCCATGAGGTCGAAGGAATTGTCCGTAGAGCTCCAAGACAGGATTGTGTCGAGGCACAGATCTGGGGAAGGGTACCAAAAATTTTCTGCAGCATTGAAGGTCCCCAAGAACACAGTGGCCTCCAGCATTCTTAAATGGAAGAAGTTTGGAACCACCAAGACTCTTCCTAGAGCTGGCCGCCCGGCCAAACTGAGCCATCAGGAGAGAAGGGCCTTGGTCAGGGAGGTGACCAAGAACCCAATGATCACTCTGACAGAGCTCCAGTGTTCCTCTGTGGAGATGGGAGAACCTTCCAGAAGGACAACCATCTCTGTAGCACGCCACCAATCAGGTCTTTATGGTAGAGTGGCCAGACGGAAGCCACTCCTCAGTAAAAGGCACATGACAGCCCGCTTGGAGTTTGCCAAAAGGCACCTAAAGACTCTCAGACCATGAGAAACAAGATTCTCTGGTCTGATGAAACCAAGATTGAACTCTTTGGCCTGAATGCCAAGCGTCACGTCTGGAGGAAACCTGGCACCATCCCTACAGTGAAGCATAGTGGTGGCAGCATCATGCTGTGGGGATGTTTTTCAGCGGCAGGGACTGGGAGACTCCCCATCTAACCTGACAGAGCTTGAGAGGATCTGCAGAGAAGAAATGGGAGAAACTCCCCAAATACAGGTGTGCCAAGCTTGTAGCGTCATACCCAAGAAGACTCGAGGCTGTAATCGCTGCCAAAGGTGCTTCAACAAAGTAAAGGGTCTGAATACTTATGTAAATATGATATTTCAGTTTGTTATTTTTAATAAATGAGCAAAATTGTCTAAAAACCTGTTTTTGCTTAGTCATTATGGGGTATTGTGTGTAGATTGATGAGGAAAAAAACAATTTAATCCATTTTAGAATAAGGCTGTAACCTACCAAAATGTGGAAAAAGTCAAGGGGTCTGAATACTTTCCGAAGGCACTGTATCTATTCAATGCAGTAATGTTAGAGCAAGCATACTACACTTTGTAGATGGGTATACTACAAAGCAGAATCAATGAGTTAGTCAGTTAACTTTGATAAACAACCAGAAATAACAATTGATTTTCCGGTTAATAAGAAAGCTAAACTTAGATATGCGTTTTTGGTTATTGAGTCGATTAGGCCACGCCCATTTCAAGCTTATCTTTCACCCAAAAAAAATTACAATTTTTTTTTTATTTCAGAATATTTAGGCAAGTTAGCTGGCTAACTCATTAAACCTGCTTTGTAGGATACCCATCCAGGAAGTGGATTCTGATAGGCTTAGGCCCCTGGTAAAACAACTACTGCCATGGTATCAACAACCTATTTAAACCAGTGTGTCGTCACTACAGGTTGACCTTGTAAAGTAGAATGTTACAGGGTTGGGGTCAATTCCAGTTCAATTACAGTCAATTCAGAAAGTAAACCGAATCCGAAATCCAATTCCAAGTATTGAAGAGAATTGGAATTGAAATTGGAATTTCAGTGTACTTCCTGAATTGACTGGAATTGAAATGGAGTTGATCCCAACCCTGGCATGTTATCTTGATCCTGGTCAGGGACACACAGAGATCTTATAAACCCCGCCTGCATTCTCTTAGATCCAGACAACGTTTGGCAACACCTCTCTGAGAAACGGTCTGGTTCTAAAGATGACCTGGACTTCAGACACCACAACTACAAGGAGATGAGGAAGGTGAGTTCACGTACACACACACACACACACACACACACACACACACACACACACACACACACACACACACACACACCTGTCCTACCTGTAACTGTCCTCTGTATGTATCCAATATCTCTTTATTTAAAATACTTATTTTGTGCTTATCCAATAAAAACACATCCTTTTACTATCCAATAAGCCCCACCGCTGATGTGTGTCTGTTGCCTTCTCTGCCGCTGATGTGTGTCTGTTGCCTTCTCTGCCGCTGATGTGTGTCTGTTGCCTTCTCTGCCGCTGATGTGTGTCTGTTGCCTTCTCTGCCGTTGATGTGTGTCTGTTGCCTTCTCTGCCGTTGATGTGTGTCTGTTGCCTTCTCTGCCGCTGATGTGTGTCTGTTGCCTTCTCTGCCGTTGATGTGTGTCTGTTGCCTTCTCTGCCGTTGATGTGTGTCTGTTGCCTTCTCTGCCGCTGATGTGTGTCTGTTGCCTTCTCTGCAGTCTGTTGCCTTCTCTGCCGTTGATGTGTGTCTGTTGCCTTCTCTGCCGCTGATGTGTGTCTGTTGCCTTCTCTGCCGCTGATGTGTGTCTGTTGCCTTCTCTGCCGCCGATGTGTGTCTGTTGCCTTCTCTGCCGCTGATGTGTGTCTGTTGCCTTCTCTGCAGCTGATGAAGGCTGTGCATGAGGAATGCCCTCGTGTCACTCGTATCTACACCATTGGAAAGAGCTACACCGGACTGAAGCTCTACGTCATGGAGATCTCTGACAACCCTGGAAAACATGAACTGGGTAAGACAGAACTTTGTCCTCAATGGCATTCTATTTCCTATATATTTCATAAACAGCTCTGGGAACAGGGGTTTCATAAACAGCTCTGGGAACAGGGGTTTCATAAACAGCTCTGGGAACAGGGTTT
>NC_140014.1:44237506-44306190 GCF_964263955.1 Coregonus lavaretus
AACCCTCTAAAATGGTTCTACCAATAACCGTTTTATCATCTAAAGGTTATTCGTAGAACCCTGTATGAAGGGTTCCACCAGCCTTATTAGGCTTTATGCCAACACTATATCATAAGGCCTGTTATACCCTAACAGGGGTGTCAGGAAACTCATGACACATCAGGTCAGCAGGTCACATTATGCTGGCTTGCAAAGTGATGTGTAATTCCTATTGGAATCCAGGCATAGTGAGGATATCAAACAATTTGCATTCAGAATAACTACCAGGGAAGATACATAAACCATTTAAACTGGAACAACCATCTCAGTAACGGGTGCAATAAGTCCAACTACTAAAAGATTTGATTAGTTTAGAAAAATGCAAGTTATTTATCTTTGTGTAGCATAAGTTTGTACACTGATATTGAAACAAACACTTCAAAAAAATCGGGAGAGCGAGAGAGAGAGAGAGAGAGCGAGAGAGAGCGAGAGCGAGAGCGAGAGCGAGAGCGAGAGCGAGAGCGAGAGCGAGAGCGAGAGAGAGAGAGAGAGAGAGAGAGAGAGAGAGAGAGAGAGAGATGGAGAGGGGGGGGGGGGAGAGAGAGAGATGTTTCACTTCAGCTACAGTGAGGGAAAAAAGTATTTGATCCCCTGCTGATTTTGTAAGTTTGCCCACTGACAAAGAAATGATCAGTCTATAATTTTAATGGTAGGTTTATTTGAACGGTGAGAGACAGAATAACAACAAAAAAATCCAGAAAAACACATGTCAAAAATGTTATAAATTGATTTGCATTTTAATGAGGGAAATAAGTATTTGACCCCCTCTCAATCAGAAAGATTTCTGGCTCCCAGGTGTCTTTTATACAGGTAAGGAGCTGAGATTAGGAGCCCACTCTTAAAGGGAGTGCTCCTAATCTCAGCTTGTTACCTGTATAAAAGACACCTGTCCACAGAAGCAATCAATCAATCAGATTCCAAACTCTCCACCATGGCCAAGACCAAAGAGCTCTCCAAGGATGTCAGGGACAAGATTGTAGACCTACACAAGGCTGGAATGGGCTACAAGACCATTGCCCTGTGGAGAGAGCTGAAGGTTCGAGTTGCCAAACGTCAGCCTCGAAACCTTAATGGCTTGGAGAAGATCTGCAAAGAGGAGTGGAACAAAATCCCTCCTGAGATGTGTGCAAACCTGGTGGCCAACTACAAGAAACGTCTGACCTCTGTGATTGCCAACAAGGGTTTTGCCACCAAGTACTATGTCATGTTTTGCAGAGGGGTGAAATACTTATTTCCCTCATTAAAATTCAAATCAACTTATAACATTTTTGACATGCGTTTTTCTGGATTTTTTTGTTGTTATTCTGTCTCTCACTGTTCAAATAAACCTACCATTAAAATTATAGACTGATCATGTCTTTGTCAGTGGGCAAACGTACAAAATCAGCAGGGGATCAAATACTTTTTCCCCCTCACTGTAGATAGTTTAGCCTACTCAAACACCTGGCTCCAATAGAGAGGGATGCTATGTTAGCTAGCTGGCTATGACTATCCAAAACAACACTGGAACTCTTCCAAGTCAAGGTAAGCTTTTGGTTTTACTAGTTTATTGCCGTTGTAACTGCTAAACTGCTTGCTGCTGACTGTACATGATTGTGGTGGGTTTCTAGTAACTATGTTGACTATGACGTTAATATGGTGATAACGATGTAGGCTGTGTGTAGCGGTTAGCGGTTATGATATGAAGGTTTGGCTTGGATGTTTTTTTTGCCTGGTCACTGACAGCTGATGTGTTGTGCACTGAAGTCCACAAGCGAAGTGAAAAAGTGAGAGGAGGAGAGCACGTAAATGCAAGAAGAAATTACACAACGATCAAAGTAGATGATGCTGTTTGAATGTGGCTGATATTAAAGTGAACAGTGTGTGCGGGTGATCAGGGGTGTGTTCATTCCTCCAATTCTGTCGAAAAACGTTTCTGAAATGGAAGCAAATGGAACGAAACGGGGATAAACATACCTGAATTTGTCCAATAGAAACTTTAGTTTGCAACTGTTGGACTAATGATTACACCCTAGATCAGCTAGATGCAGGCCAGAGTGTGCAAGGCGTTATTGATTACTCAAATTTCTCTCGACCTGTGCACCTACGTTGTAAACTTTCATTCATAGTCTAGGTTGTAGCAACCTCATGATGGGTACAGGGAAAATGTGAGTATCATGTAGTAGCCTAAACCTATCAATGTTACATTGAACTGGGTGAATGGAATATGAATGACAGTCATCCAATATGCTGTAATAGAAATAAGGCCATGCTCATGAAAACAATAATCGTCCTCGTTTATCTTGAACGTCACCGACCGCCACTGCTTTATACAGAGTCAAAATTACAGTCACACTCACCTCTGGTTATTAACACCAACACTAGAGTTATTTTACACCACTGAGTGTTAGTTTACCTCTTTACAGCGTTAATTTAACTCCTGAATCAACTCTAGAAATGTTACACTTAAAAATCAACATTAGGTACCATTGGCCAATTGGCTGTGTGCAAATCTTCCCAAATAATTGACATGTAGGTACAGTTTAAAACAGTTTCACACTTCTCAAAAATCTCGAGTGTTAAAGCTTAAACAATAATGCTCAAGGCACTATTTAAAATAAATTTAAAAAATACAATGAAAAGTTTAGGGTTCTATGTAGAACCTTCATGCCTTCCAAAGAATACGTCATGCCTTCCAAAGAATCCTTCTTGCCTTCCAAAGAATCATCTTCTTCCAGAAAAACTATTCTTAGGATAAAAAAGGTTCTAGGTAGAACCGTTTGCTCTACAAAGAACCCTCATCTTCCAAAAAAGGGTTCTTCCGATGAAAGTAGTTATTGGTAGAACCCTATCCCTCTGCAAATAACCATTTTGGAACCCTTTTTTCTAAGAGCTCATATTGGTTTCAGTGTTTTTCAAGGGTCATTTGATTCTCTACACTGGAGCCTGTTGTTTTGAATCATGGCAGAAGAGAAGAGAGTTCCTGGTGTGTTTTTCATTAGAAACAGAGAGGACAGAGATAACAATAAGGGAGAGTTCCTGGTGTGTTTTTCATTAGAAACAGAGAGGACAGAGATTGACAGGGCGCTAACAATGAGTACTTTATATGATAGAAGGTTACTAGAACACAGTTTATAATGAGAGCTGATGACAGTAGAAGGAGGGCTAATCTAGGATCATCGGGTCCCCTCCTGTCAATGTAATCTTATTCATTGTTCTAAAAGGCAAATCTGATACTTTAATTCACCACTTCTACTCTGAGACGCTTGATACATACGGCCCCCCTGGTCTAGTTTCTTTAGGACTCCCTTCCCCCATCTGTACAGGATGTGTGTTGTTAGGCCACGGTGATCCATTTGTACACTTTGGCAGCCATAGTTGTTGCTGATCACTAGAAACACACAGTGATTTCAGACGTTTCAAATGGTCCCCAGAAAAATAAGAAGAAAAAAATATATTTCCCAGCAGTTCACAGTGCTCCAGCAAGCCGTGGGAATAGTTAATGGTAATAGCGAGTCGTTTTTAATTATTTTATTTTTCAAACTATAGCTCTAATCTTAACCACTCAGAATTGATACAGAAACTTAACTCTTTGAGTTGTTTCTGTTTTAACCCTGTAACCACGTGGAATTAACCCTGTAACCACGTGGAATTAACCCTGTAACCACGTGGAATTAACCCTGTAACCACGCAGAATGAATGCGTCAAAAAAATAGACGTTCATCCATAATACGTCGAATTTCGAAGGGGAAACTATGAGATCTTGATCTTGTTGAGCTGTAGTCACTGTACTGCACATCACTGCCCAACTCAATAATAAAAGCTTGGAAGCTTTATCAAGTAAAAAGAATGCGTTCCTGATGTTGGCATCCTGACGACAAAACCCTGCCTGGAGCAGAAGACCAACTTCCGTTGTTCACCGTAACATTGGACAATAAAGTTGTATTGTATTGCATTGTAGAAACATCCCCTGTTCCCCTGCAGGTGAGCCAGAGTTCCGCTACGTGGCAGGTATGCATGGGAATGAGGTGGTGGGCAGAGAGCTGGTGCTGAACCTCATGCAGTACATCTGTCGGGAGTTTAGACGGGGAAACAAACGCATCGTCCGTCTGGTGACCACCACACGCATCCACCTGCTTCCATCTATGAACCCTGATGGATATGAAACAGCCTTCGAAAAGGTAGGAGGAGGAGGAGGAGGGGCGGGGCAAGGGATAAGGGGATGTATTGATTGGTTGGTTGATTGAATTATTGACTGGCTGGCTGGCTGATTGACTGACTGACTGGCTGGCTGTGTGGTAATGGGAGATACAGTGGCTTGCGAAAGTATTCACTCCCCTTGGCATTTTTCCTATTTTGTTGCCTTACAACCTGGAATTCTAATGGAGTTTTGGGGGGTTTCTATCATTTGATTTACACAACATGCCCACCACTTTGAAGATGCAAAATATTTTTTGTGTTGAAACAAACAAGAAATAAGACAGAAAAACTATTCACTATAACTATTCACCCCCCCTGCTTAGGGTCGTTGTCCTGCTGGAAGGTGAACCTCCGTCCCAGTCTCAAATCCATGGAAGACTGAAACAGGTTTCCCTCAAGAATTTCCCTGTATTTAGCGCCATCCTTCATTCCTTCAATTCTGACCAGATGGCCAAAAAGCTCAATTTGAGTCTCATCTGACCAGAGTACCTTCTTACATATGTTTGGGGAGTCTCCCACATGCCTTTTGGTGAACACCAAACGTGTTTGCTTATTTATTTTTAAGCAATGGCTTTTTTCTGGCCACTCTTCCGTAAAGCCCAGCTCTGTAGAGTGTACGGCTTAAAGTGGTCCTATGGACAGATACTCAATCTCCGCTGTGGAGCTTTGCAGCTCCTTCAGGGTTATCTTTGGTCTCTTTGTTGCCTCTCTGATTAATGCCCTCCTTGCCTGGTCCGTGAGTTTTAGTGGGCGGACTTCTCGTGGCAGGTTTGTTGTGGGGCCATATTCTTTAAATTTTTTAATAATGGATTTAATGGTGCTCCGTGGGATGTTCAAAGTTTCTGATATTTTTTTATAACCCAACCCTGATCTGTACTTCTCCACAACTTTGTCCCTGACCTGTTTGGCGAGCTCCTTGGTCTTCATGGTGCCGCTTGCTTGGTAGTACCCCTTGCTTAGTGGTGTTGCAGACTCTGGGGCCTTTCAGAACAGGTGTATATATACTGAGATCATGTGACAGATCATGTGACACTTAGATTGCACACAGGTGGACTTTATTTAACTAATTATGTGACTTCTGAAGGTAATTGGTTGCACCAGATCTTATTTAGGGGCTTCATAGCAAAGGGGGTGAATACATATGCACGCACCACTTTTCCATTATTTATCTTTTTGAATTTTTTGAAACAAGTTTATTTTTTTTCACTTCACCAATTTGGACTATTTTGTGTAATGTAATGTCCATTACATTAAATCCAAATAAAAACCCATTTAAATTACAGGTTGTAATGCAACAAAATAGGAAAATAGCCAAGGGAAATCAATACTTTTGCAAGGCACTGTATCTAAAAACTGCATTTCCTAACTGGTTGAAATCCACCTCGAAGGACCATGAAAAGAGCACCACCTTGTAGTCAGTGAACTCTAGAGAGAGGGCTCAGAACCTCCTCACGATAACTTCATACTAGAAGAAGGACGGGATGTAGGACATATTGATTGATCGAACGATTGATCGTGTGATATTGAAAATAGCCTAAAACTGCATCTCAACTCAAACTCCTCTCCAGGGGTCGGAGCTGGCAGGTTGGGCTCTGGGACGCTATAGCTACGAGTGGGTCGATATGAACCACAACTTCCCCGACCTGAACAATATCATGTGGGACGCCAAGGAGAATGACACGGAGACGGTTAAAACAGCCAACCACTACATCCCTATACCAGAGTACTACACTAAAGAGGATGCTTTCGTAAGTACTGTACACTACACATCAACTCCACCACAGAGTATTTATTTTTCCTTTATTCTTTTATTTTTTTACATTCGTTTTGTTTTTCACTCTCAAAATTACAATTTTTCATAGAGAAACAATGAAATTGGATGTTCTGAGTACGGTACATGTCAATTATAAAATCACACCTGAAAGAAGTTCTGGAAGAAAACTAACAGATACATTTTTTTGGTGTAATTCCCATTTAATTGTTTCTAGAGAGACATGTTCCATCTAGTGATGGTTCTGTTCTGCTGCTGTTCAATTCATGGCAAAGTGGAAAATAACTAATAATAGATACAAATGATAGACTTCCTCATGATAGACTTCCTCATGATATACTTCCTCATGATATACTTCCTCATGATAGACTTCCTCATGATATACTTCCTCATGATAGACTTCCTCATGATATACTTCCTCATGATAGACTTCCTCATGATAGACTTCCTCATGATAGACTTCCTCATGATATACTTACTCATGATATACTTACTCATGATATACTTACTCATGATATACTTACTCATGATATACTTCCTCATGATATACTTACTCATGATATACTTCTGCCAGGTAAGCCTAGTTTGCAGTTAAAATTTAACTGAAGGTTTTGGGGTAAGTATTTCTGTCAACCCACAAGACGGTTATCACATCAACTGTACACAAATGACTGCGCCACACAGACAGACAGGGGCAATATTGCTGGAAATTAATTGGCAGATATTGTGTTAGGTTTGTCTTTTTGAGCCAATAGTGGCTAACCAGGGGTGGGATAATGTCAATGTTGCGTTGATTAGATAGTAGCTGGGAGCTTGTGGTGTTTGATACTTGTGAGATTTGTTTATGACAGTTTGCGGTGGAACTCTGAAAATTGCATGTACTTTCAGAATTGTTTGGCGAGCTACTCAATAGGTGGGCTGTAAGCTACTGGTAGATTGCGATCGACCTGTTGGAGACCTCTGATGTAGGCTATACCTACTGAAGGGAACTAATACCTACTGAAGGGAACTAATACCTACTGGAGGGAACTAACACCTACTGAAGGGAACTAATACCAACTGGAGGGAACTAACACCTACTGACGGTTGATACTGATAGTGGCTTATATTAACATGATAGAAACAGAGAAAGTCGGGGTATCCTATAATTAAGACATTAAAGGCTGCTCATCCCTGCAAGTTAAATTCTGCATAATGGCACAGCATTTCATCAACTTTACTCCTTCAGTTTGTCTCCAGCGATTATAAGGTCAAATATATCTAAAACAATTGTACTTTATATTTACAATTCCCTTATCCAAAAGGATTACTCATTTACCTAGCTCTTATCAATAGCTCTTATCAAGTTGTAAATTACAGTGCATGGAGAATGGTGTTATTTCATACTGTTAGTAACATGCTGTTCTTTCGGTCCCTTTCCCAGGTGACCCCAGAGACACGTGCGGTCATCAACTGGATGCAGGATATCCCCTTCGTCCTGAGTGCCAACCTCCACGGGGGAGAACTGGTGGTCACCTACCCCTTCGACTGCACCCGGGATTGGGCCCCTCAGGAAAATACCCCTACGGCTGACGATAGTTTCTTCCGCTGGCTGGCCACGGTCTACGCCTCAACCAACCTGGTCATGGCCAACCCTGATAGGAGGATCTGCCACTCTGAAGACTTCCAACAGCACAACAACATCATTAACGGAGGAGCCTGGCACACCGTCCCTGGGAGTCAGTAGTTCTCCTATATAATAATCTAACCCTAACCCTGGGAGTCAGTAGTTCTCCTATATAATAATCTAACCCTAACCCTGGGAGTCAGTAGTTCTCCTATATAATAATCTAACCCTAACCCTGGGAGTCAGTAGTTCTCCTATATAATAATCTAACCCTAACCCTGGGAGTCAGTAGTTCTCCTCCTGTATACAGTGGGGAGAACAAGTATTTGATACACTGCCGATTTTGCAGGTTTTCCTACTTACAAAGCATGTAGAGGTCTGTAATTTTTTTCATAGGTACACTTCAACTGTGAGAGACGGAATCTAAAACAAAAATCCAGAAAATCACATTGTATGATTTTTAAGTAATTAATTTGCATTTTATTGCATGACATAAGTATTTGATACATCAGAAAAGCAGAACTTAATATTTGGTACAGAAACCTTTGTTTGCAATTACAGAGATCATACGTTTCCTGTAGGTCTTGACCAGGTTTGCACACACTGCAGCAGGGATTTTGGCCCCTCTCCTGCATACAGACCTTCTCTAGATCCTTCAGGTTTGGGGCTGTCGCTGGGCAATACGGACTTTCAGCTCCCTCCAAATATTTTCTATTGGGTTCAGGTCTGGAGACTGGCTAGGCCACTCCAGGACCTGGCGGTGTGTTTCGGGTCGTTGTCATGCTGGAAGACCCAGCCACGACCCAACTTCAATGCTCTTACTGAGGGAAGGAGGTTGTTGGCCAAGATCTCGCGATACATGGCCCCATCCATCCTCCCCTCAATACGGTGCAGTCGTCCTGTCCCCTTTGCAGAAAAGCATCCCCAAAGAATGATGTTTCCACCTCCATGCTTCACGGTTGGGATGGTGTTCTTGGGGTTGTACTCATCCTTCTTCTTCCTCCAAACACGGCGAGTGGAGTTTAGACCTAAAAGCTCTATTTTTGTCTCATCAGACCACATGACCTTCTCCCATTCCTCCTCTGGATCATCCAGATGGTCATTGGCAAACTTCAGACGGGCCTGGACATGCGCTGGCTTGAGCAGGGGGACCTTGCGTGCGCTGCAGGATTTTAATCCATGATGGCGTAGTGTGTTACTAATGGTTTTCTTTGAAACTGTGGTCCCAGCTCTCTTCAGGTCATTGACCAGGTCCTGCTGTGTAGTTCTGGGCTGATCCCTCACCTTCCTCATGATCATTGATGCCCCACGAGGTGAGATCTTGCATGGAGCCCCAGACCGAGGGTGATTGACCGTCATCTTGAACTTCTTCCATTTTCTAATAATTGCGCCAACAGTTGTTGCCTTCTCACCAAGCTGCTTGCCTATTGTCCTGTAGCCCATCCCAGCCTTGTGCAGGTCTACAATTTTATCCCTGATGTCCTTACACAGCTCTCTGGTCTTGGCCATTGTGGAGAGGTTGGAGTCTGTTTGATTGAGTGTGTGGACAGGTGTCTTTTATACAGGTAACGAGATCAAACAGGTGCAGTTAATACAGGTAATGAGTGGAGAACAGGAGGGCTTCTTAAAGAAAAACTAACAGGTCTGTGAGAGCCGGAATTCTTACTGGTTGGTAGGTGATCAAATACTTATGTCATGCAATAAAATGCAAATTAAATACTTAAAAATCATACAATGTGATTTTCTGGATTTTCACAGTTTCCGTCTCTCACAGTTGAAGTGTACCTATGATAAAAATTACAGACCTCTACATGCTTTGTAAGTAGGAAAACCTGCAAAATCGGCAGTGTATCAAATACTTGTTCTCCCCACTGTATAATAATCTAACCCTGGTAGTCAGTAGTTCTCCTATATAATAATCTAACCCTAACCCTGGGAGTCAGTAGTTCTCCTCCTATATATAATAATCTAACCCTGGTAGTCAGTAGTTCTCCTATATAATAATCTAACCCTGGTAGTCAGTAGTTCTCCTATATAATAATCTAACCCTAACCCTGGGAGTCAGTAGTTCTCCTCCTATATATAATAATCTAACCCTGGTAGTCAGTAGTTCTCCTATATAATAATCTAACCCTAACACTGGGAGTCAGTAGTTCTCCTATATAATAATCTAACCCTGGTAGTCAGTAGTTCTCCTATATAATAATCTAACCCTAACCCTGGGAGTCAGTAGTTCTCCTCCTATATATAATAATCTAACCCTGGTAGTCAGTAGTTCTCCTATATAATAATCTAACCCTAACCCTGGTAGTCAGTAGTTCTCCTATATAATAATCTAACCCTGGTAGTCAGTAGTTCTCCTATATAATAATCTAACCCTAACCCTGGGAGTCAGTAGTTCTCCTCCTATATATAATAATCTAACCCTGGTAGTCAGTAGTTCTCCTATATAATAATCTAACCCTAACCCTGGTAGTCAGTAGTTCTCCTATATAATAATCTAACCCTGGTAGTCAGTAGTTCTCCTATATAATAATCTAACCCTAACCCTGGGAGTCAGTAGTTCTCCTCCTATATATAATAATCTAACCCTGGTAGTCAGTAGTTCTCCTATATAATAATCTAACCCTAACCCTGGTAGTCAGTAGTTCTCCTATATAATAATCTAACCCTGGTAGTCAGTAGTTCTCCTATATAATAATCTAACCCTGGTAGTCAGTAGTTCTCCTATATAATAATCTAACCCTAACCCTGGGAGTCAGATGTTTTCCTCCTATATATAATAATCTAACCCTGGTAGTCAGTAGTTCTCCTATATAATAATCTAACCCTAAACCTGGGAGTCAGTAGTTCTCCTCCTATATATAATAATCTAACCCTAACCCTGGGAGTCAGTAGTTCTCCTCCTATATATAATAATCTAACCCTGGTAGTCAGTAGTTCTCCTATATAATAATCTAACCCTAACCCTGGGAGTCAGTAGTTCTCCTCCTATATATAATAATCTAACCCTGGTAGTCAGTAGTTCTCCTATATAATAATCTAACCCTAAACCTGGGAGTCAGTAGTTCTCCTCCTATATATAATAATATATCCCTAACCCTGGTAGTCAGTAGTTCTCCTATATAATAATCTAACCCTAACCCTGGGAGTCAGTAGTTTTCCTCCTATATATAATAATCTAACCCTAACCCTGGTAGTCAGTCGTTCTCCTATATAATAATCTAACCCTAACCCTGGTAGTCAGTAGTTCTCCTATATAATAATCTAACCCTAACCCTGGTAGTCAGTAGTTCTCCTATATAATAATCTAACCCTGGTAGTCAGTAGTTCTCCTATATAATAATCTAACCCTGGTAGTCAGTAGTTCTCCTATATAATAATCTAACCCTGGTAGTCAGTAGTTCTCCTATATAATAATCTAACCCTGGTAGTCAGTAGTTCTCCTATATAATAATCTAACCCTAACCCTGGTAGTCAGTAGTTCTCCTATATAATAATCTAACCCTAACCCTGGGAGTCAGTAGTTCTCCTCCTATATATAATAATCTAACCCTGGTAGTCAGTAGTTCTCCTATATAATAATCTAACCCTAACCCTGGTAGTCAGTAGTTCTCCTATATAATAATCTAACCCTGGTAGTCAGTAGTTCTCCTATATAATAATCTAACCCTGGTAGTCAGTAGTTCTCCTATATAATAATCTAACCCTGGTAGTCAGTAGTTCTCCTATATAATAATCTAACCCTGGTAGTCAGTAGTTCTCCTATATAATAATCTAACCCTGGTAGTCAGTAGTTCTCCTATATAATAATCTAACCCTGGTAGTCAGTAGTTCTCCTATATAATAATCTAAACATGGACGTTTTGGCCTCAAGGCTCTAATCAAAGACTATTTGTTTTTTTATGTTTTATTACCATATTCTTGTCCCCCAGGTATGAATGACGTCAGCTACATCCACACCAATTGTTCTCTGTCCTCCAGGTATGAATGACTTCAGCTACATGCACACCAACTGCTTCGAGGTGACGGTGGAGCTGTCGTGTGATAAGTTTCCTCACGCCAGCGAGCTTTCTACAGAGTGGGAGAACAACAAGGAGTCTCTGCTGGTCTACATGGAGCAGGTCTGCTGTACTTTACATGGATTATTTACCAAAATCCTACTGTATTGGAGTAGGATATTCAAACTACTGAAACAATTGGAAAGACTTGACTTGTAGAACACTGTCCTACTGCATTTCCCAGCTCTCTCGTACCAGCTCTCCAATTTGTAGATCTGTCCCTGATTATCTCTGTTTCTGATGTTCTGTCCGTCCTTCTCCCAGGTTCACCGAGGCATCAAGGGAGTGGTGAGAGACAAGATGACAAGGAAAGGCATTGCAGACGCCATTGTCAAAGTGGAAGACCTGGACCATGACATACGATCAGGTAGACATGGGATTCTACAACGATTTACATGATGCACTGCACTACAGTCTTTCATATACATTTTTTTTCCTACCAGTAGTTTTGACAGTATTGAAAAACCATCCTGTGTACCTTTTCCAAATTCCCCGGTATACGGTGTACCGCCCAAGCCGAGTCCGTCTCCCTTGTATGATACCGCCCAAGCCGAGTCCGTCTCCCTTGTATTGTACCGCCCAAGCCAAGTCAGTCTCCCTTGTATTGTACCGCCCAAGCCAAGTCAGTCTCCCTTGTATTGTACCGCCCAAGCCGAGTCCGTCTCCCTTGTATCTTAATTTAATTTAAACCTGGCTTCCATTTTCTTTTCTTTTACTCCCAAGATGCAACAGTATCTTTAAAACGGATACTGTCTTTATTACACCAATACATTTTCTGAATGAATGATCAGTATCTTTAGTTTCAAGCTTCCACCATTTTATTATACTGTAAACATTTTAGTCTCTCTGTCATTGTGTGTATCAGCTAGGTCCCATAATTGTGGTATTATTGACAAAATATTACCTTACATTTTCTGAATGAATGATCATGAGACTCTCCTGTGTCTCCTCAGCGGCTGATGGGGACTACTGGCGTCTGTTGAACCCAGGGGAATACAAGGTGACGGTGTGGGCGGAGGGATACTTTCCCTCCACGAGGCGGTGCAGCGTCGGGAACGAAGCGCGCCCCACCATCTGTGACTTGACCTTGGTCAAGACGCCCCGGCAGAGGATGAAGGAGATCCTAGCTAAAGGGGGGAGGTTACCCCAGGATCTGCAACTGAAGCTGAGAGCACTGAGACTCAGGAAGCTGAGAGCCTCCACCAAGGCCATCAACCAGCGGAGGGAGCGCAGCCGCAAGGCCAGGGCACCGCGCCCTCTCACACCCCTGGCCTGAGAGACAGGGGACAGACTGAGGCTGCTTCACAAATGACACCCTACTCCCCATTGGACTCTGGTCAAAAGTAGTGCACTATAATGGAAATAGGGTGCCATTCTCTGGTCCAAAGTAGTGCACTATATAGGGAATAGGGTCCCATTCTCTGGTCTAAAGTAGTGTACTATATAGGGAATAGGGTCCCATTCTCTGGTCTAAAGTAGTGCACTATATAGGGAATATGGTCCCATTCTCTGGTCTAAAGTAGTGCACTATATAGGGAATATGGTCCCATTCTCTGGTCTAAAGTAGTGCACTATATAGGGAATAGGGTGCCATTATCTGGTCCAAAGTAGTGCACTATATAGGGAATATGGTGCCATTCTCTGGTCTAAAGTACTGTACTATATAGGGAATAGGGTGCCATTCTCTGGTCTAAAGTAGTGTACTATATAGGGAATAGGGTGCCATTCTCTGGTCTAAAGTAGTGTACTATATAGGGAATAGGGTCCCATTCTCTGGTCTAAAGTAGTTCACTATATAGGGAATAGGGTCCCATTCTCTGGTCTAAAGTAGTGCACTATATAGGGAATAGGGTGCCATTCTCTGGTCTAAAGTAGTGCACTATATAGGGAATAGGGTGCTATTTGGGACGCAGGCTGAGGCTTTGACACGACCGGTGTTTGAGATGGACTACATTGTAGTCAGCGAATACAGACAGACTGAAATACAAAAATCTTAATGAGAAGTAATTTAGGATGCAAGGTGATTTGTAGATCCGACTGCAATGTAGTCGATCTGAAACAGATGCAGAGGCTTCAACACAAGTCTGTATTCCCAGTGAACGTTCTGATTTCATATTTGAGTTACAGAGAAGTAGAGGAAGATTTCATCTGCTCTAACGTTTTGTGAAAGTGGTCAACATTTCAATTGTTTATAAAAAGGTAGATCAAATGTAGCTGATGCAGTTACTAAAACAGCTGTATCGTTACATTGGTAGGAAGTTTTCGTCTAGCTTGTTGGAAAAGTGGCCTAAGTAGCCGATTTGTGTCAGGTCACAATAGCTAGGTTTCCATCCAATTGGCGACAGATTTACATGCAAATATAAAACAATCTGCATAAAGAAAATATGCGCATTTTCCCACCAGTGGTGTTTCCACCCAACTGGACTTGTTGCAGATAAAACATCACTGCGTGATGACAGTGCGCACAAAATGTACTTTTTCGCTTAAGTTTTCATGTACCGAATAAAAATAAAAAGTTAAATGTGTTTCCATCGCATTTTCAACTCTACCGATAGTTTTGTAACAAAAACTGTTGCGTTAAATAGCAAATGTGCCTACTCTGGTGCTGGTAGGCTAGTCTACATGATGAGATTATCATGGATAAGAGCAAAGATATTTTTAGTTGTCGAATGGCAGTCAAGCATCGATCATCATGTCACCAGAATAAGACCCTGGATATTTATTGGAAATGAGCATCAAGCTCATCACCGTGCACTTTCACCACCCTGTGAAGTTCATCATAACTTATTTCATTTGTAGCCTAATAAACTGTATGGTTTCCCGAGGCATAGTGGGAGGACCACACACCATATCATCGGGTGACTCCAGGTTTACAGTATGATATCTATTATATGAATATTTGCGCATAAAGGCATTTCCACCACAATTTCGCGCACAATTTATTTTACAGACACAAAAAGACACCACCATGTCGAACGAACAAATTATCTGTCGACAATTATAAAATTGTACTGAAACTACCTGTTTCCATCACAGCTGTCGTGATTTTTTAAATATTTTAACTCGCATAGAAACTGTGGATGGAAACGTGGTTAATGACGATAGGAACATCCAGTTCAGTTTACCATCGCCACTGGTGTATGGGCTAGTACAGATGTTGTTTTCAATAAATATCAAGAATATAGAAGAGCCCTTTATGACGGCGAGGGAGGCCATGGGGGAGTATCAGCTGGCCTGATAAAGTTTACTTTTATAACGTTGGATATCATTGTGTGTTTGACTGTTTCATTAAAGGACAATTTGAGTAGAAAGAGTTGGGTCAAGACTTGTTCAGAACCACGAGGCCTGTGATGAAAACACTTGTTTCCTGTTTGCTGCATAGGTTCTGCTGTCAGTCTCAGTAGGTGTAGTGTATTTACACACACGCACACGCATACGCACACACACACGCACACGCACACGCACACAGACGAAAGACAAACATAGCAGATAAAAAACAAGGTCAAACGGAGGGCAGGTGAAGTTGGAAACCCAGAAAATAACAATGTATACAAAACAGGTTGTTCAATCAATGTCAAGCTGGGTATTACATCCTGTACCAGCACCACTTTGACTGGGTATTACATCCTGTACCAGCACCACCTAGACTGGGTATTACATCCTGTATCAGCACCACCTAGACTGGGTATTACATCCTGTACCAGCACCACCTAGACTGGGTATTACATCCTGTACCAGCACCACCTAGACTGGGTATTACATCCTGTACCAGCACCACCTAGACTGGGTATTACATCCTGTACCAGCACCGCCTTGACTGGGTATTACATCCTGTACCAGCACCACCTAGACTCCCTCTGGGTATTACATCCTGTACCAGCACCACCTAGACTGGGTATTACATCCTGTACCAGCACCACCTAGACTCCCTCTGGGTATTACATCCTGTACCAGCACCACCTAGACTCCCTCTGGGTATTACATCCTGTACCAGCACCGCCTAGACTGGGTATTACATCCTGTACCAGCACCACCTAGACTGGGTATTACATCCTGTACCAGCACCACCTAGACTGGGTATTACATCCTGTATCAGCACCACCTAGACTGGGTATTACATCCTGTACCAGCACCACCTAGACTGGGTATTACATCCTGTACCAGCACCACCTAGACTGGGTATTACATCCTGTACCAGCACCGCCTTGACTGGGTATTACATCCTGTACCAGCACCACCTAGACTCCCTCTGGGTATTACATCCTGTACCAGCACCACCTAGACTGGGTATTACATCCTGTACCAGCACCACCTAGACTCCCTCTGGGTATTACATCCTGTACCAGCACCACCTAGACTCCCTCTGGGTATTACATCCTGTACCAGCACCGCCTAGACTGGGTATTACATCCTGTACCAGCACCACCTAGACTGGGTATTACATCCTGTACCAGCACCACCTAGACTCCCTCTGGGTATTACATCCTGTACCAGCACCGCCTAGACTCCCTCTGGGTATTACATCCTGTACCAGCACCACCTAGACTCCCTCTGGGTATTACATCCTGTACCAGCACCACCTAGACTCCCTCTGGGTATTACATCCTGTACCAGCACCACCTAGACTCCCTCTGGATTTTACATCCTGTTCCAGCACCATCTAGACTGGGTATTACATCCTGTACCAGCACCACCTAGACTGGGTATTACATCCTGTACCAGCACCACCTAGACTCCCTCTGGGTATTACATCCTGTATCAGCACCACCTAGACTGGGTATTACATCCTGTACCAGCACCACCTAGACTGGGTATTACATCCTGTACCAGCACCACCTAGACTCCCTCTGGGTATTACATCCTGTACCAGCACCACCTAGACTCCCTCTGGGTATTACATCCTGTACCAGCACCACCTAGACTGGGTATTACATCCTGTACCAGCACCACCTAGACTGGGTATTACATCCTGTACCAGCACCACCTAGACTGGGTATTACATCCTGTACCAGCACCACCTAGACTGGGTATTACATCCTGTACCAGCACCACCTAGATTGGGTATTACATCCTGTACCAGCACCGCCTAGACTGGGTATTACATCCTGTACCAGCACCACCTAGACTGGGTATTACATCCTGTACCAGCACCACCTAGACTGGGTATTACATCCTGTACCAGCACCACCTAGACTCCCTCTGGGTATTACATCCTGTACCAGCACCGCCTAGAATCCCTCTGGGTATTACATCCTGTATCAGCACCACCTAGACTGGGTATTACATCCTGTACCAGCACCACCTAGACTGGGTATTACATCCTGTACCAGCACCACCTAGACTCCCTCTGGGTATTACATCCTGTACCAGCACCACCTAGACTCCCTCTGGGTATTACATCCTGTACCAGCACCACCTAGACTGGGTATTACATCCTGTACCAGCACCACCTAGACTGGGTATTACATCCTGTACCAGCACCACCTAGACTGGGTATTACATCCTGTACCAGCACCACCTAGACTGGGTATTACATCCTGTACCAGCACCACCTAGATTGGGTATTACATCCTGTACCAGCACCGCCTAGACTGGGTATTACATCCTGTACCAGCACCACCTAGACTGGGTATTACATCCTGTACCAGCACCACCTAGACTGGGTATTACATCCTGTACCAGCACCACCTAGACTCCCTCTGGGTATTACATCCTGTACCAGCACCACCTAGACTGGGTATTACATCCTGTACCAGCACCGCCTAGACTGGGTATTACATCCTGTACCAGCACCACCTAGACTCCCTCTGGGTATTACATCCTGTACCAGCACCACCTAGACTCCCTCTGGGTATTACATCCTGTACCAGCACCACCTAGACTCCCTCTGGGTATTACATCCTGTACCAGCACCACCTAGACTGGGTATTACATCCTGTACCAGCACCACCTAGACTCCCACTGAGTATTACATCCTGTACCAGCACCGCCTAGACTGGGTATTACATCCTGTACCAGCACCACCTAGACTCCCTCTGGGTATTACATCCTGTACCAGCACCACCTAGACTCCCTCTGGGTATTACATCCTGTACCAGCACCACCTAGACTCCCTCTGGGTATTACATCCTGTACCAGCACCACCTAGACTCCCTCTGGGTATTACATCCTGTACCAGCACCACCTAGACTGGGTATTAAATAATAATAATAATAATAATATGCCATTTAGCAGACGCTTTTATCCAAAGCGACTTACAGTCATGCGTGCATACATTTTTGTGTATGGGTGGTCCCGGGGATCGAACCCACTACCCTGGCGTTACAAGTGCCGTGCTCTACCAGCTGAGCTACAGAGGACCACCAATTATCAAATTAAAAATAGTGAAAACTTTCAAGAAGTTATCCTTCTTAGTGAAACTATACTAAATATATTCACGTCACCAAATAATTTATTAAAACACACTGTTTTGCAATGAAGGTCTACAGTAGTCTCAGCAGCACTCAGGTAGGGTAGCTCCATGGTGTAGCCGGAGGACAGCTAGCTTCTGTCCTCCTCTGGGTACATTGGCTACAATACAAAACCTAGGAGGCTCATGGTTTTCACACCCTTCCATAGACTTGAAGAGAAATTATGACAACTTCCGGAGAACGTCCTTTAACCTATCAGAATTTATGCAGCATGAACTGACATCTTGTCCACCCATTACATCCTGTACCAGCACCACCTAGACTCCCTCTGGGTATTACATCCTGTACCAGCACCACCTAGACTGGGTATTACATCCTGTACCAGCACGGCCTAGACTGGGTATTACATCCTGTACCAGCACCGCCTAGACTGGGTATTACATCCTGTACCAGCACCACCTAGACTGGGTATTACATCCTGTACCAGCACCACCTAGACTGGGTATTACATCCTGTACCAGCACCACCTAGACTGGGTATTACATCCTGTACCAGCACCACCTAGACTCCCTCTGGGTATTACATCCTGTACCAGCACCACCTAGACTCCCTCTGGGTATTACATCCTGTACCAGCACCACCTAGACTCCCTCTGGGTATTACATCCTGTACCAGCACCACCTAGACTGGGTATTACATCCTGTACCAGCACCACCTAGACTGGGTATTACATCCTGTACCAGCACCACCTAGACTGGGTATTACATCCTGTACCAGCACCACCTAGATTGGGTATTACATCCTGTACCAGCACCACCTAGACTGGGTATTACATCCTGTACCAGCACCACCTAGACTGGGTATTACATCCTGTACCAGCACCACCTAGACTGGGTATTACATCCTGTACCAGCACCACCTAGACTCCCTCTGGGTATTACATCCTGTACCAGCACCACCTAGACTCCCTCTGGGTATTACATCCTGTACCAGCACCGCCTAGACTGGGTATTACATCCTGTACCAGCACCACCTAGACTGGGTATTACATCCTGTACCAGCACCACCTAGACTGGGTATTACATCCTGTACCACAGCCTGGCTGGAGGAACTAAACAATACTAACTGCCAACAATACTAAGAATGTAATGTAATGTAACTGCCAACAGTGCAAAATGCCACATTTTATTTCAGTGATAAGTACCATTTTAGTAACATTGTTACTAAAGGTGAAGTTATCCACACCCGAGTCCGAGCTACTGGTTCTGGTGACATCACCCTCCTAGAACGCACACAGCAGAGCAGATTGACGAGGGCTGAGGGTGTAGCACGGGCCCATCCATCACTATGCTAATACAGGTTATGTGGCATAACAACAAGCCCTTATAAGCAGAGGTTATAGACAGGCATTCCTCAGTTCTTAAGCCCAGTGGTGTAGTGGAGGGTATATGCTGCGTATATATATATACACACTGACTTCTTAATCCCCATGATGGGGCGGCAGGTAGCTTAGTGGTTAAGAGCGTTATGCCAGTAACCGAAAGGTCGCTGGTTCTAATCCCCCCCGAGCCGACTAGGTGAAAAAATCTGTTGATGTGCCCTTGAGCAAGGCACTTAACCCTAATTGCTCTGGATAAGAGCGTCTGCTAAATGACTAGAAATGTGAAAATGTAATGCTTATCGAAGTAGTGTAGTGGGGGTATACGCTTATCGAAGTAGTGTAGTGGGGGTATACGCTTATCGAAGTAGTGTAGTGGGGGTATACGCTTATCGAAGTAGTGTAGTGGGGGTATACGCTTATCGAAGTAGTGTAGTGGGGGTATACGCTTATCGAAGTAGTGTAGTGGGGGTATACGCTTATCGAAGTAGTGTAGTGGGGGTATACGCTTATCGAAGTAGTGTAGTGGGGGTATACGCTTATCGAAGTAGTGTAGTGGGGGTATACGCTTATCGAAGTAGTGTAGTGGGGGTATACGCTTATCGAAGTAGTGTAGTGGGGGTATACGCTTATCGAAGTAGTGTAGTGGGGGTATACGCTTATCGAAGTAGTGTAGTGGGGGTATACGCTTATCGAAGTAGTGTAGTGGGGGTATACGCTTATCGAAGTAGTGTAGTGGGGGTATACGCTTATCGAAGTAGTGTAGTGGGGGTATACGCTTATCGAAGTAGTGTAGTGGGGGTATACGCTTATCAGAGTAGTGTAGTGGGGGTATACGCTTATCGAAGTAGTGTAGTGGGGGTATACGCTTATCGAAGTAGTGTAGTGGGGGTATACGCTTATCGAAGTAGTGTAGTGGGGGTATACGCTTATCGAAGTAGTGTAGTGGGGGTATACGCTTATCGAAGTAGTGTAGTGGGGGTATACGCTTATCGAAGTAGTGTAGTGGGGGTATACGCTTATCGAAGTAGTGTAGTGGGGGTATACGCTTATCGAAGTAGTGTAGTGGGGGTATACGCTTATCGAAGTAGTGTAGTGGGGGTATACGCTTATCGAAGTAGTGTAGTGGGGGTATACGCTTATCGAAGTAGTGTAGTGGGGGTATACGCTTATCGAAGTAGTGTAGTGGGGGTATACGCTTATCAGAGTAGTGTAGTGGGGGTATACGCTTATCGAAGTAGTGTAGTGGGGGTATACGCTTATCGAAGTAGTGTAGTGGGGGTATACGCTTATCGAAGTAGTGTAGTGGGGGTATACGCTTATCGAAGTAGTGTAGTGGGGGTATACGCTTATCGAAGTAGTGTAGTGGGGGTATACGCTTATCGAAGTAGTGTAGTGGGGGTATACGCTTATCGAAGTAGTGTAGTGGGGGTATACGCTTATCGAAGTAGTGTAGTGGGGGTATACGCTTATCGAAGTAGTGTAGTGGGGGTATACGCTTATCGAAGTAGTGTAGTGGGGGTATACGCTTATCGAAGTAGTGTAGTGGGGGTATACGCTTATCGAAGTAGTGTAGTGGGGGTATACGCTTATCGAAGTAGTGTAGTGGGGGTATACGCTTATCGAAGTAGTGTAGTGGGGGTATACGCTTATCAGAGTAGTGTAGTGGGGGTATACGCTTATCGAAGTAGTGTAGTGGGGGTATACGCTTATCGAAGTAGTGTAGTGGGGGTATACGCTTATCGAAGTAGTGTAGTGGGGGTATACGCTTATCGAAGTAGTGTAGTGGGGGTATACGCTTATCGAAGTAGTGTAGTGGGGGTATACGCTTATCGAAGTAGTGTAGTGGGGGTATACGCTTATCGAAGTAGTGTAGTGGGGGTATACGCTTATCGAAGTAGTGTAGTGGGGGTATACGCTTATCGAAGTAGTGTAGTGGGGGTATACGCTTATCGAAGTAGTGTAGTGGGGGTATACGCTTATCGAAGTAGTGTAGTGGGGGTATACGCTTATCGAAGTAGTGTAGTGGGGGTATACGCTTATCGAAGTAGTGTAGTGGGGGTATACGCTTATCAGAGTAGTGTAGTGGGGGTATACGCTTATCGAAGTAGTGTAGTGGGGGTATACGCTTATCGAAGTAGTGTAGTGGGGGTATACGCTTATCGAAGTAGTGTAGTGGGGGTATACGCTTATCGAAGTAGTGTAGTGGGGGTATACGCTTATCAAAGTAGTGTAGTGGGGGTATACGCTTATCGAAGTAGTGTAGTGGGGGTATACGCTTATCGAAGTAGTGTAGTGGGGGTATACGCTTATCGAAGTAGTGTAGTGGGGGTATACGCTTATCGAAGTAGTGTAGTGGGGGTATACGCTTATCGAAGTAGTGTAGTGGGGGTATACGCTTATCGAAGTAGTGTAGTGGGGGTATACGCTTATCGAAGTAGTGTAGTGGGGGTATACGCTTATCGAAGTAGTGTAGTGGGGGTATACGCTTATCGAAGTAGTGTAGTGGGGGTATACGCTTATCGAAGTAGTGTAATGGGGGTATACGCTTATCGAAGTAGTGTAGTGGGGGTATACGCTTATCGAAGTAGTGTAGTGGGGGTATACGCTTATCGAAGTAGTGTAGTGGGGGTATACGCTTATCGAAGTAGTGTAGTGGGGGTATACGCTTATCGAAGTAGTGTAGTGGGGGTATACGCTTATCGAAGTAGTGTAGTGGGGGTATACGCTTATCGAAGTAGTGTAGTGGGGGTATACGCTTATCGAAGTAGTGTAGTGGGGGTATACGCTTATCGAAGTAGTGTAGTGGGGGTATACGCTTATCGAAGTAGTGTAGTGGGGGTATACGCTTATCGAAGTAGTGTAGTGGGGGTATACGCTTATCGAAGTAGTGTAGTGGGGGTATACGCTTATCGAAGTAGTGTAGTGGGGGTATACGCTTATCGAAGTAGTGTAGTGGGGGTATACGCTTATCGAAGTAGTGTAGTGGGGGTATACGCTTATCGAAGTAGTGTAGTGGGGGTATACGCTTATCGAAGTAGTGTAGTGGGGGTATACGCTTATCGAAGTAGTGTAGTGGGGGTATACGCTTATCGAAGTAGTGTAGTGGGGGTATACGCTTATCGAAGTAGTGTAGTGGGGGTATACGCTTATCGAAGTAGTGTAGTGGGGGTATACGCTTATCAGAGTAGTGTAGTGGGGGTATACGCTTATCGAAGTAGTGTAGTGGGGGTATACGCTTATCGAAGTAGTGTAGTGGGGGTATACGCTTATCGAAGTAGTGTAGTGGGGGTATACGCTTATCGAAGTAGTGTAGTGGGGGTATACGCTTATCGAAGTAGTGTAGTGGGGGTATACGCTTATCGAAGTAGTGTAGTGGGGGTATACGCTTATCGAAGTAGTGTAGTGGGGGTATACGCTTATCGAAGTAGTGTAGTGGGGGTATACGCTTATCGAAGTAGTGTAGTGGGGGTATACGCTTATCGAAGTAGTGTAGTGGGGGTATACGCTTATCGAAGTAGTGTAATGGGGGTATACGCTTATCGAAGTAGTGTAGTGGGGGTATACGCTTATCGAAGTAGTGTAGTGGGGGTATACGCTTATCGAAGTAGTGTAGTGGGGGTATACGCTTATCGAAGTAGTGTAGTGGGGGTATACGCTTATCGAAGTAGTGTAGTGGGGGTATACGCTTATCGAAGTAGTGTAGTGGGGGTATACGCTTATCGAAGTAGTGTAGTGGGGGTATACGCTTATCAGAGTAGTGTAGTGGGGGTATACGCTTATCGAAGTAGTGTAGTGGGGGTATACGCTTATCGAAGTAGTGTAGTGGGGGTATACGCTTATCGAAGTAGTGTAGTGGGGGTATACGCTTATCGAAGTAGTGTAGTGGGGGTATACGCTTATCGAAGTAGTGTAGTGGGGGTATACGCTTATCGAAGTAGTGTAGTGGGGGTATACGCTTATCGAAGTAGTGTAGTGGGGGTATACGCTTATCGAAGTAGTGTAGTGGGGGTATACGCTTATCGAAGTAGTGTAGTGGGGGTATACGCTTATCGAAGTAGTGTAGTGGGGGTATACGCTTATCGAAGTAGTGTAGTGGGGGTATACGCTTATCGAAGTAGTGTAGTGGGGGTATACGCTTATCGAAGTAGTGTAGTGGGGGTATACGCTTATCGAAGTAGTGTAGTGGGGGTATACGCTTATCGAAGTAGTGTAGTGGGGGTATACGCTTATCGAAGTAGTGTAGTGGGGGTATACGCTTATCGAAGTAGTGTAGTGGGGGTATACGCTTATCGAAGTAGTGTAGTGGGGGTATACGCTTATCGAAGTAGTGTAGTGGGGGTATACGCTTATCGAAGTAGTGTAGTGGGGGTATACGCTTATCGAAGTAGTGTAGTGGGGGTATACGCTTATCGAAGTAGTGTAGTGGGGGTATACGCTTATCGAAGTAGTGTAGTGGGGGTATACGCTTATCGAAGTAGTGTAGTGGGGGTATACGCTTATCGAAGTAGTGTAGTGGGGGTATACGCTTATCGAAGTAGTGTAGTGGGGGTATACGCTTATCGAAGTAGTGTAGTGGGGGTATACGCTTATCGAAGTAGTGTAGTGGGGGTATACGCTTATCGAAGTAGTGTAGTGGGGGTATACGCTTATCGAAGTAGTGTAGTGGGGGTATACGCTTATCGAAGTAGTGTAGTGGGGGTATACGCTTATCGAAGTAGTGTAGTGGGGGTATACGCTTATCGAAGTAGTGTAGTGGGGGTATACGCTTATCGAAGTAGTGTAGTGGGGGTATACGCTTATCGAAGTAGTGTAGTGGGGGTATACGCTTATCAGAGTAGTGTAGTGGGGGTATACGCTTATCGAAGTAGTGTAGTGGGGGTATACGCTTATCGAAGTAGTGTAGTGGGGGTATACGCTTATCGAAGTAGTGTAGTGGGGGTATACGCTTATCGAAGTAGTGTAGTGGGGGTATACGCTTATCGAAGTAGTGTAGTGGGGGTATACGCTTATCGAAGTAGTGTAGTGGGGGTATACGCTTATCGAAGTAGTGTAGTGGGGGTATACGCTTATCGAAGTAGTGTAGTGGGGGTATACGCTTATCGAAGTAGTGTAGTGGGGGTATACGCTTATCGAAGTAGTGTAGTGGGGGTATACGCTTATCGAAGTAGTGTAATGGGGGTATACGCTTATCGAAGTAGTGTAGTGGGGGTATACGCTTATCGAAGTAGTGTAGTGGGGGTATACGCTTATCGAAGTAGTGTAGTGGGGGTATACGCTTATCGAAGTAGTGTAGTGGGGGTATACGCTTATCGAAGTAGTGTAGTGGGGGTATACGCTTATCGAAGTAGTGTAGTGGGGGTATACGCTTATCGAAGTAGTGTAGTGGGGGTATACGCTTATCGAAGTAGTGTAGTGGGGGTATACGCGTATCGAGGTAGTGTAGTGGGGGTATACGCGTATCGAGGTAGTGTAGTGGGGGTATACGCTTATCGAAGTAGTGTAGTGGGGGTATACGCTTATCGAAGTAGTGTAGTGGGGGTATACGCTTATCGAAGTAGTGTAGTGGGGGTATACGCTTATCGAAGTAGTGTAGTGGGGGTATACGCTTATCGAAGTAGTGTAGTGGGGGTATACGCTTATCGAAGTAGTGTAGTGGGGGTATACGCTTATCGAAGTAGTGTAGTGGGGGTATACGCTTATCGAAGTAGTGTAGTGGGGGTATACGCTTATCGAAGTAGTGTAGTGGGGGTATACGCTTATCGAAGTAGTGTAGTGGGGGTATACGCTTATCGAAGTAGTGTAGTGGGGGTATACGCTTATCGAAGTAGTGTAGTGGGGGTATACGCTTATCGAGGTAGTGTAGTGGGGGTATACGCGTATCGAGGTAGTGTAGTGGGGGTATACGCTTATCGAAGTAGTGTAGTGGGGGTATACGCTTATCGAAGTAGTGTAGTGGGGGTATACGCTTATCGAAGTAGTGTAGTGGGGGTATACGCTTATCGAAGTAGTGTAGTGGGGGTATACGCTTATCGAGGTAGTGTAGTGGGGGTATACGCTTATCGAGGTAGTGTAGTGGGGGTATACGCGTATCGAGGTAGTGTAGTGGGGGTATACGCTTATCGAAGTAGTGTAGTGGGGGTATACGCTTATCGAGGTAGTGTAGTGGGGGTATACGCTTATCGAGGTAGTGTAGTGGGGGTATACGCGTATCGAAGTAGTGTAGTGGGGGTATACGCTTATCGAAGTAGTGTAGTGGGGGTATACGCTTATCGAAGTAGTGTAGTGGGGGTATACGCGTATCGAAGTAGTGTAGTGGGGGTATACGCTTATCGAAGTAGTGTAGTGGGGGTATACGCTTATCGAAGTAGTGTAGTGGGGGTATACGCTTATCGAAGTAGTGTAGTGGGGGTATACGCGTATCGAAGTAGTGTAGTGGGGGTATACGCTTATCGAAGTAGTGTAGTGGGGGTATACGCTTATCGAAGTAGTGTAGTGGGGGTATACGCTTATCGAAGTAGTGTAGTGGGGGTATACGCTTATCGAAGTAGTGTAGTGGGGGTATACGCTTATCGAAGTAGTGTAGTGGGGGTATACGCTTATCGAAGTAGTGTAGTGGGGGTATACGCTTATCGAAGTAGTGTAGTGGGGGTATACGCTTATCGAAGTAGTGTAGTGGGGGTATACGCGTATCGAAGTAGTGTAGTGGGGGTATACGCTTATCGAAGTAGTGTAGTGGGGGTATACGCTTATCGAAGTAGTGTAGTGGGGGTATACGCTTATCGAAGTAGTGTAGTGGGGGTATACGCTTATCGAAGTAGTGTAGTGGGGGTATACGCTTATCGAAGTAGTGTAGTGGGGGTATACGCTTATCGAAGTAGTGTAGTGGGGGTATACGCTTATCGAAGTAGTGTAGTGGGGGTATACGCTTATCGAAGTAGTGTAGTGGGGGTATACGCTTATCGAAGTAGTGTAGTGGGGGTATACGCTTATCGAAGTAGTGTAGTGGGGGTATACGCGGTATCAATTAATAAGGCCGATGGAACAAATTAGAATGTTTCGCTTAAAATGTTGATAAACTATTATTTCTTCACATTTTCATTGCAGCGACGTGCACACGGCAGTACGCCTACGCGCAAATGTTCAAAAAATTCAATTTTGCGGGAAAACACCGAAGCAGTTTCATGGACAGAGATGGAAATATCCATTAGAAAGAACGAGGGGAGATCTAAAGATGCAACTATCAGGGGTTGCTAATATGACTGGGAGAATGACTTTGGCTGATAGACCATGAAAGAAAGTTGAAAGAAAACAATATATAACAGGAGAATACATTTACATTTACATTTACGTCATTTAGCAGACGCTCTTATCCAGAGCGACTTACATAGATATGAGGAAGTCTTTATAAAGTAATTGCCTCCACGTTTCTATGGTGTGATTTTGGCTGTAGGCTACTTTGAAGCAAGGTAAAAGACATGCCTCATAATATGAAGTATAACTTCCATGTTTCAAAGAATTAAGGAACAGGAAAAATATAGCGATGCTAATGATATATCTAACCTTCTTCTGGTAGATCGACGGCTTTCCCAAAAACCTTCTTAATTAAACGTTAACTAGCTACAAAGTAGCCTTTGCCTACCTGGCAGAATGATATCATGATTATTTGCATAAATTCAGTGGCCATTTGCAAACTCCATCTCATCTGCTACAGAAACGCCGCTAACCAACCATTGCTAGGTGTCTGCGCGCTTGAATTAAAAGGGTCATTCTAAAAAATTTCCCAGACCTCAAAAGTAGTCTCCTGATGTGGTTTAAGCATTGTTGTGGACTTAGAACATCCAATTTAGTTGTTTTTCTATTTAAAAACGTTACTCAGAGCAAAAAACAATGAACTGAAACCTGTGAATTACACAGAGCACATTTCCTTCACCGGAAGGGCCTTTTGACTTCTCCAGGCCCCACTACACCACTGCTTATGCCTAAACTATAATACATAAAAAGAGTGGTTTCCTACACACAGATTAAGCCTAGTCCAGGCCTAAAGAGAGAGCTTTTGATGGGGAATCCCCATTATGCTTGCTTTTTTTAGTCAAGGACTAGGCTTAATCTATGTCCGGAAAACCTCCCCATGAAGTCTCCCAGACACTAACTCAGATAGAAGCAATGTTGATGGTGGCAGCAGTTCCCCCTTCTGATAACCAGGTGGCGAGTCGCATCTCTGCATGTCTGGCAGACATATCAGTGTGGATGACGGATCACCACCTCAAGCTGAACCTCGGCAAGACGGAGCTGCTCTTCCTCCCGTGGAAGGACTGCCCGCTCCATGATCTCACCATCACGGTTGACAACTCCGTTGTGTCCTCCTCCCAGAGTGCGAAGAGCTTTGGCGTGATCCTGGACAACACCCTGTCGTTCTCCGCTAACATCAAAGCGGTGACCCGATCCTGTAGGTTCATGCTCTACAACATTCGCAGAGTACGACCCTACCTTACACAGGAAGCGGCACAGGTCCTAATCCAGGCACTTGTCATCTCCCATCTGGATTACTGCAACTCGCTGTTGTCTGGGCTCCCTGCCTGTGCCATTAAACCCCCACAACTCATCCAGAATGCCGCAGCCCGTCTGGTGTTCAACCTTCCCAAGTTCTCTCACGTCACCCCGCTCCTCTGCACACTCCACTGGCTTCTAGTTGAAGCTCGCATCCGCTACAAGACCATGGTGCTTGCCTATGGAGCAGTGAGGGGAACGGCACCTCTGTACCTTCGGGCTTTGATCAGTCCCTACACCCAAACGAGGGCATTGTGTTCATCCACCTCTGGCCTGCTGGCTCCCCTTCCTCTGCGGAAGCATAGTTCCCGCTCAGCCCAGTCAAAACTGTTCGCTGCTCTGGCACCCCAATGGTGGAACAAGCTCCCTCACGACGCCTGGACAGCGGAGTCACTCACCACCTTCCGGAGACACTTGAAACCCCACCTCTTTAAGGAATACCTGGGATAGGATAAAGTAATCCTTCAACACCCCCTTACCCCAACCCCCCCAAAAATAAAAAATAAAATAAAATAAATACATATTGTAAAGTGGTTATCCCACTGGCTATAAGGTGAATGCACCAATTTGTAAGTCGCTCTGGATAAGAGCGTCTGCTAAATGACGTAAATGTAAATGTAAATGTATGTAAATGTGTTGATAGCTTAAAGGGAGAAAGAGGAGATGCATCTCCATTTTAAACTTTTTTACACGGCCATTGACCAGGTGAGAGCTATGATCCCTTATTGATGTCACTTGTTAAATCCACTTCAAAATCAGTGTAGCTGAAGGGGGAGGAGACAGGTTAAATAAGGAGTTTTAAGCCTCGAGACAATTGAGACATGGAGTGTGTGTGTGTGCCATTTAGAGGGTGAATGGGCAAGTCGAGATTTAACTGCCTTTGAACGGGGTATGGTAGTAGGTGCCAGGCGCACCGGTTTGTGTCAAGAACTGCAACGCTCAATAGTTTCCCGTGTGCATCAAGAATGTTCCACCACCCAAAGGACATCCAGCCAACTTGACACAACTGTGGGAAGCATTGGAGTCAACATGGGCCAGCATCCCTGTGGAACGCTTTCTTCACCTTGAGTCCATGCCCCGACGAATTGAGGCTGTTTTGAGGGCAAAAGGGGGGGTGCAACTCAATATTAGGACGGTGTTCTTAATGTTTTGTACACTCAGAGTACGTTTGTTTAGGAGCATTAAAATACATTTAGGAGCATAATTAAATTATTTGAGTGTTTTGATAAGAAATTACTAAAAGTTAATGAATAAAAGGTTTTTGTACTGCTCCATGCTCAATCAAGCACAATTTACCCCCACAAATATTTTAGTCACTAGGTGAGACAAAAATGTTCAGCTGCCCCTTTAAGCGGTGGGCTGTTACCGTGGTAGCAGAACTCCTTGTCTATCAAAGATGGTAATCTCTGTGTCTGTGTTACCAGCTGACAGTTGCAGCAAACTCAAACTAATATTGAAAAACAACCTAGAACCTGTGAACCAAACAATGTAACTAGCCAAGAAACACTAGGACAGTCACATTTTAATAGCCTCTCAGGTCAATTCAACAAACATCTACATTTGGGCTTTGGATTATTATTTTTTAAATCCCAAATGCTGTGTGTGTGACCACCAGCCAACGTGGCTTGTGTCAAAAGTTACATTGTAACTTGGATAGAATGTGTTGAAGTGATGATGTCACAATGGGACCTTAAGAATGCTGAGGAAATCCCATGAAAGTGGATGGAGGACCCTAGCACACTATTCCAGACCCGTCGGCACGTTTTTAAAGTTTGAACAGCGTTTCTAGCTTAAACGTGTAAGAAAAGTAGTGTTCCGAATAATACTTTTTTAAAAGTCAGAAATAATTGTTACAATATTTCAAGTGTGGCTGGCTGCTGTTGCAAGCCACACTAATAATAATAACAATAATAAATCAGAAGTATGTCAAAGATTTAAAGTGAGAACTCTTGCTTCGCAAGCCCCATTAATGAGTATGTAAGATATCTATAGTTGTGCTTTGCTTTTTTTGGTGAAGAGCCCCGACGTTCGGTCTAAACATTAACACGCATCGCTTGTGGTACGGTTTTGGAAGCATAAGGACATTTTTACATTTACATTTTAGTCATTTAGCAGACGGTCTTATCCAGAGCGACTTAAAGTTCGTGAATGCATACATATTTTTTTGTTTTGTGTTTTTTTTCTTCTTCATACTGGCCCCCCGTGGGAAACGAACCCACATCCCTGCCAGCCAAACCCTCCCCTACCTTGGACGACGCTGAACCAATTGTGCGCCACCCATGGGTCTCCCGGTCGCGGCCGGCTGCGACAGAGCCTGGACTCGAACCAGGATCTCTAGTGGCACAGCTAGCACTGCGATGCAGTGCCTTAGGACCTTATCTTTCATGTCAGCGAGATTTTTTTTTCTAAAAACAAAAGGATAAATTGATACACCTTTATAGAGTTAAGGTTCCCACACAGCCATAGTTCCAATGTTACAGCGCTTGTTTACGGAAAACAGAGTGGACTACCTGTGCTACTTAGCTTTCTGCGTCTCCGAACACCTGCGAGGGACCACCTGTGCTAATTACCTATCTAGCATGCCGCCAGAAACGTGTCGTCACTGAAAAATTGTCGGCTACAACTGTGATAAAGCCGGTTAAAACAGTAAACAGTAAGTGTATATTTTGCATTTGCAAAATTATTTTGATGTGATATGAAAGTAAAAAAGAGCTTTATGTTTCTAGAACCTTATCGAAATTGAGAATCGATTCACGTTTATGTGGAGTATTTTGCTGTTTTGCCTGCCGGGGCCAGTATACCTCTGAAAATAAGGACCTTTTGCCTGGAAACCTGACGTTGAATTGCATTGAATTCTGCGGTCGGGCAGAAATGAGCATTTGAATCAGGAACGTTTCCTTTCACGACCTCTACAAGCCAGAATGTTGAATACAATTATAGCATATGCAGAATCATGTAAACACGTGCACTAGTTTGCGTCTCGTGCATGTATTTTTATCTTGTGTGCATGTTGGGTACATTGACTTCAATACAAAACCTAGGAGGCTCAAGGTTCTCATCCCCTTCCATAGACTTACACAGTAACTATGGCGACTTCCTATCAGAGCTCTTGCAGCATGAACTGACATGTTGTCCACCCAATCAAAGGATCAGAGAATGACTCTAGTACTGAAAGCATAAGCTACAGCTAGCTAGCACTGCAGTGCATAAGTGCAGTAGTCCCCTGTAGCTCAGTTGGTAGAGCATGGCGCTTGCAACGCCAGGGTTGTGGGTTCGTTTTCCCACGGGGGGGGGGGGGGGGGGCAGTATGAAAAATGTATGCACTCACTAACTGTAAGTCGCTCTGGATAAGAGCGTCTGCTAAATGTAAAAATGTAGTCCGAGAAAGACAATAGTTGAACAGTTTTGAACAAATACATTTCTTCAAAAATGAAGGAGCAGCAGCAGAAAGGAAGAGAGAGCTAGCTATATTTCGTTGTATTCTTTTCCACAGTCACTTACACTTGCTAGCTAATTTAGCCTACTCAAACAGAGAGGAATGCTATTAATTTTTAGCTAGCTGACTATGGCAATCCAACACTGGAACGCGTTGGTTCTAGTGGCTATGTTGACTTATGGCATTAGCTAATATGGTAACAACGATGTAGGCTGTGTGTAGCGGTTAGCGGTTATGATATGAAGGTTTGGCTTGGAAAGGTTTTTTCCGCCTGGTCACAGACAGCTGTTGTGTTGTGCACTGAAGTCCACAAGCGAAGTGAAAAAGTGAGAGGAGGAGAGCACGTAAATGCAAGAAGAAATTACACAACGATCAAAGTAGATGATGCTGTTTGTATGTGGCTGTTATTAAAGTGAACAGTGTGTGCGGGTGATCAAGGGTGTGTTCATTCCTCCAATTCTGTTGAAAAAGTTTATTGAACTGAAGCAAACGGAACGGGGATAAACATACCTCAATGTGTCCAACAGAAGCTCTCGTTTGCAACTGTTGGACTAATGATTACACCCTAGATCAGCTAGATGCAGGCAAGAGTGTGGAAGGCATTATTGATTACTCAAATTTCTCTCGACCTGTGTGCACCTACGTTGTAAACTTTCATTCATAGGGTAGGTTATAGGGTAGGGTAGGTTATAATATCATGTATTAGCCTAAACCTATCGATGTTACATTGAACTGGGTGAATGGAATATGAATGACAGTCATCCAATATGCTGTACTATAAATTAAGGCCATGCTCATAAAAAAATACAAATTAGTCCTCCCTAATCTTAAACTGCACCGAGCGCCCCTGCCGCCCACACTAGTCGCTACTCAACTCCATCATAAATCGTTGCGTTTTGTCGGCTAGTGTGTGGATTGTGATTACTGACACTATTAATATCTTACAACTTTCCCTAAAGGAATACAGAGAGAGAGAGAGACAGACACGTGACATCCATTCCATCCGTGTCCCCGAAGTTCATACCCGTCGGGGGAGTATTCCAAATTGAACACCGCCGCCATGAGTTTGGGCACTGAGGTTGACCCAGTCTCCAGCCGGACTCATGCAATAATACAAGTTCGTCATTGTCCTAAAGTTATCCCCGGATGGATCCATGAACAGCCCTCTCCTGCTAGTCCTGTTGTGCAGCCAGGAGAACAGGCTGTTAGAGTTACTAACATAAGTTGGATATCGCCACCAAGTGGACAAATATAATTTGATTTCATGAAGTACCACAGTATGAGTCATAATACCCATCAAACCAAGCCGGCAAAACAGGGGAACTGGTTCCAATCTTTCTTTCACCGTTCATTTTCCCCACACTTAAAATAAGGGCTGTGTTTCGTGTAGGCTTACGGGTTCAGGAAGGGTATGGGAACTATGGAACCGGTGCTCGGCTTAGAAGCAGAGGTCAGGAAGGCTCAGGTGAACAAGGAGACTGTTGTAGCTGTCTTTTTTGATGTGAAGAAGGCATATGATATGATGTGGAAGGAGGGGCTGTTAATCAAGCTTGATATTATGGGGGTAGGAGGAAGAACGTACAACTGGATAAAGGATTTCCTGTTTGGAAGGTCTATCCAGGTGAGGGTGGGGAAGTCTTTATCAGGCAGCTACCTGGTGGATAATGGTACACTGCAGAGGAGCGTGATTAGTCCTCTGTTGTTCTCAATCATGATCAATGATGTTTACTCTCAGGTACGGCCGGATATTGGAAGGTCGTTATTTGCAGATGATGGGGCCTTATGGAAGAGAGGAAGAAATGTGCCATACATAGTCAGGATGGTACAGGAAGCAATTGATGAGGTAGAGCGGTGGGCATTCATGTGGGGATTCAGGTTCTCTGTAGAGAAAACTCAGTGTTTTTTTTACCAGGAGGAAGGTGTGAGATTATGTATTCTTGAGGTTATATGGGAGTAACTTGGAGAGGGTGGTGGCCTTCAGGTTCCTTGGGGTATACTTTGACACTAGACTGACCTGGGCAGAACAATGTATTTGTTCAAAACTGTTCAACCATCATGGCTACTCCCGCCTCCAGTAGTTGATCTAGAAGTGTTGGAGAGACTACAGAAAGATAGGGAGGGGGTTGATCCAGCTGATTTCTTTAAGAGACGTCTGGAAACTGTGTATCAGGATTTTGTGGCCATTTACACAGATGGTTCAAAAGATCCAAGGACAGGACGCATTGGGTCAGCATTTGTAGTGTAGGAATGTGGGGTGAGAGTCAGGAAACGTATTACAGATCATCTGGCTGTATATACGGCGGAGCTGATGGCATACTGTTGGCCTTGCAGTGGGTGGAGCTGATGGCCATACTGTTGGCCTTGCAGTGGGTGGAGCTGATGGCCATACTGTTGGCCTTGCAGTGGGCGGAGCTGATGGCCATACTGTTGGCCTTGCAGTGGGTGGAGCTGATGGCCATACTGTTGGCCTTGCAGTGGGTGGAGCTGATGGCCATACTGTTGGCCTTGCAGTGGGTGGAGCTGATGGCCATACTGTTGGCCTTGCAGTGGGTGGAGCTGATGGCCATACTGTTGGCCTTGCAGTGGGTGGAGGAAGTCAAGCCAGACAGAGTAGTTATTTGCTCTGATTCATGTGCAGTGTTAATGAGTCTCCAGTCCTTTAGCCAACGTAGTAGACAAGACCTGCTTTATGAGGTACTACAAACCCATGGCAGGATTAGACAGATGGGTATTCAGATCAGATTTACTTGGGTCCCAGCCCATGTGGGGGTGGAGGGGAACGAGGCAGTTGATGTACTGTCTAAACAAGCACTTAGTAGTGGGGACGTTGATGTTGTAGTTTCAATGTGCAAGGCACAGGCAAAAAGACTGATATGGACAGTGATGGTGCAGAGATGGCAGGAGCAGTGGAATAGAGATAATAAGGGAAGGCATTTATTTCAAGTACAGAGGAAAGTCGGGGAGGACAGCAGGAAGGGACAGCAGAGAGGAGGCTATTTTTACTAGATTAAGGGTGGGACACAGTCAGTTGAATAAGACCTTAAATGTGATAGGAAAGCATCCAACAGGAAAGTGTGATTATTGTCAGGAAACAGAGATCGTGGAGCATGTGGGCAGAACAGTGTGGACAGTATCAGAGGGAAAGAGAGAGGATGAGATCCAGTATGAGGGAGAAGGGGATACAGGAAATTAGTTTAAAGACTGTATTGAGCAGAACGTCATTAGATATAGTCTCAAATATTTTTGTTATATTTTTTTAAGAGCAACGTGGCTGGCAGGTAGGATTTAGTTTCTCCCTGTCTCTGGCCCACACTCCAGTACAGTAGGTGGCGGTAATGCACCATAACGTTGGATGCCAACCGCCGATAAACCCCACTGAAGAAAACTAAGTTCAAGAGGGGGACTGTTTTGATTGAGCTGTTGATGGGGCTGTTTAAGCCCATAATGTGTACGTTTGGTGGCAGTACTGTTTTTCTTCCGGAATCATGATGTAAATAAACATCCTTGCACAGAAGTACTTTTGCGGCTCCGCCATTGTTTTATTTGATCGAGGTTAGGTTTTTCAGTTTAGCCTTCTGGCCTACTCTACAATCTCCAGAGAGATTGAGATGCATATTATTAATGTTAGCTCTCTGTGTACATCCAAGGGCCAGCCGTGCTGCCCTGTTCTGAGCCAATTGCAATGCCCACACTCCAGGATGCCGACGATGAGAACAATCGATGATTTGGAGATCGATTGCACATCCCTTGGGCAGAATATTACAAGTCAGCAGCCAAGTAAACTTTGACCTTTCAGGATTCAAGAAGGAGTGTGTACTGTACATTCGTAGTGGCGAAGCGAGAGAGCGCTGAACTTTACGGACGGGTAAGCCAAGAACAAGATAAGAAAATTGAGAGATAGGCAGCGATGCCAGAGTCCCCTGGTGCGAACCAGGAGTACAGTGGAAGTAACTTTAGACAAAGATTCGGTTGGAGAGCCTCGTAAATGGCGTCCCTTGAGAAAGCAGGAACAAGGTGTATGTCAGGAGAAGTGCAGTATTATCACAACGAGACGTATACTTGGAAGATTGGGAGCTTGAGTCGGTTAAAAATGGTGGAAAAAAGGGTGAAGGTTTGTTAAATAAGTGAGCTGAAGACAGGAGGAGAAATGGAAGTGAATGAGGGTGAAGTATCGGAGGTGGTAGGTGTGGTGAAGTACTCGGAGCCCAAGGCTTGCACCGAGGGTCAGGATAAAGATGAGTCTGTGACAGCAGGAGTGAAATATTTCAAAAAAGTTTACCCTTTTGGCTGATCTATTTGTGGTTTCAGGGTGGGTGAAAAAAGCGTTGGGTATAGTGGAATCGGTGAGGGTAACCAGAAGTGGTCTAGTGATAATTGTTTGTGTTTCTATTGGGCAGAGGGAGAAGGCGCTCTGAGTTAAACAAATGGGGGAAAGAATTGTGAATTGTTTCGCTCTCAAGAAAAGGGCGCCATTGAAAGGAGTGATTACTGGGGTAACAGTAAATGTAAAAGTTGACCAACTGAAGGGGAAGATTCCCGGTGTGTGTGATGCTCGCCGTTTGGTGCGATGCAAACAGGGTGGCGAGAGTGGGGAAACAGAAGAGTCATTGTCTGTTCTTTTGAGTTTGAAGTTGAGTATTTGCCCGACAAAGTGAAGTTAGGATATATAAGTTATCCTGTACGAGCTTATGCTTATGATTTTCTAATGATCAATTAGCCTTTTAAAATGATAAACTTGGATTAGCAAACCCAACGTGCCATTGGAACACAGGACTGATGGTTGCTGATAATGGGCCTCTGTACGCCTATGTAGATATTCCATTAAAAATCAGTCGTTTCCAGCTACAATAGCCATTTACAACATTAACAATGTCTACACTGTATTTCTGATCAATTTGATGTTATTTTAATTGACAAAATAATTGCTTTTCTTTTTAAAAAAAACAAGGACATTTCTAAGTGACCACAAACTTTTGAACGGTAGTGTACATTTTAGCTTAACCCCTCCCTCTTTGGTTCCACCACCACTGTCTCCAGTTTTCACCTCGTGACCGCTCCGCCCACTTACTTAATTTGTGATAGTGGCGAAATCTGACTTCTCCTCCTTCTATGTATTCAGTTTGGAAACAATGATGGTGTGACCAATCAAATCAAGTTTTGTCATGCACAAATAACAGCACTTTCATGTAAAAAATAATCATGTTCAGTTTGAACTTTGTTCAACCCTGGCTTGACCTGGAGATTGATTGTGGACATGGCAGGTCATACCCAAGCCTAACCCCTCTGTCCCACCCTGTCACGCTGTAATTTAATCAGGAAGACGCTCAAGGAGAGACAAAGGGTTCAGCCTGGTTTCAGTCACTGATAAGATAATACAACCGAAGACCGGTCAGATGACCAGAGAACAAACACCCCAGTGAGAGAAACCAATTACGTTCTTGCCTAGCAACAGAGATGTATCAATGTTTAATCCTAGTTCCGTGTTTGTTGATTAACCATGTCTATTCCATAGTCCACTGAACAATCCTCATCATATGGTTAAAAACTAACAGAGCCATTTCCTGGCTCTGTTTCACAATTTCCTGAGGTATTTCCTTGCTCTGTTTCAGGCCTCTTCTTGTCATGTTGTGATGAACTATTTAACCATTAATTGTTAGCTTGTCATGATGTAATTAATTATGCTTACTATGCCTAACTGGGAAATCCACATCAGGATCTGTGACCAACAGATTAATATTTGTATTCCCAGTCATGTGAAATCCATAGATTAGGGCCTAATAAATGTATTTCAATTGACTGATTTCCTCATATGAACTGTAACTCAGTAAAATCTTTGAAATTGTTGCATTTATATTTTTGTTCAGTGTAAATATATATACACATAATGTGTAAAGACAGAATGGACAGTATATCAATAGAAAAGGTATGTACAGCAGTAGTTATATATGGATGAGCTATGTCCAGAATACAGTATGTACAGCAGTAGTTATATATGGATGAGCTATGTCCAGAATACAGTATGTACAGCAGTAGTTATATATGGATGAGCTATGTCCAGAATACAGTATGTACAGTAGTAGTTATATAGGATGAGCTATGTCCAGAATACAGTATGTACAGCAGTAGTTATATAGGATGAGCTATGTCCAGAATACAGTATGTACAGCAGTAGATATATAGGATGAGCTATGTCCAGAATACAGTATGTACAGCAGTAGATATATAGGATGAGTTATGTCCAGAATACAGTATGTACAACAGTAGTTATATAGGATGAGCTATGTCCAGAATACAGTATGTACAGCAGTAGTTATATAGGATGAGCTATGTCCAGAATACAGTATGTACAGCAGTAGTTATATAGGATGAGCTATGTCCAGAATACAGTATGTACAGCAGTAGTTATATAGGATGAGCTATGTCCAGAATACAGTATGTACAGCAGTAGTTATATATGGATGAGCTATGTCCAGAATACAGTATGGACAGCAGTAGTTATATAGGATGAGCTATGTCCAGAATACAGTATGTACAGCAGTAGTTATATATGGATGAGCTATGTCCAGAATACAGTATGTACAGCAGTAGTTATATAGGATGAGCTATGTCCAGAATACAGTATGGACAGCAGTAGTTATATAGGATGAGCTATGTCCAGAATACAGTATGTACAGCAGTAGTTATATAGGATGAGCTATGTCCAGAATACAGTATGTACAGCAGTAGTTATATAGGATGAGCTATGTCCAGAATACAGTATGTACAGCAGTAGTTATATAGGATGAGCTATGTCCAGAATACAGTACTGTGCATTTGGAAAGTATTCAGACCCTTTTATTTTTTCCAAATTGTTACGTTACAGGCTTATTCTAAAATGGATTAAATCAATATTTTCTCTCCTCAATCTACACACAATACCCCATGACGACCAAGTGAAAACAGTTTTTTAAATTGTTTTTGCAAATATATATATAAAAAAAAAAAACAGAAGTACCTTATTAACATAATTATTCAGACCCTTTGCTATGAGACTCTAAATTGAGCTCCGGTACATCCTGTTTCCATTGATCATCCTTGAGATGTTTCTATAACTTGATTGGAGTCCACCTGTGGTAAATTCAATTGATCGGACATGATTTGGAAAGGCACACACCTGTCTATATAAGGTCCCACAGTTGACAGTGCATGTCAGAGGTCGAAGGAATTGTCCGTAGAGCTCCGAGACAGGATTGTATCGAGGCACAGATCTGGGGAAGGACACCAAAAAATGTCTGCAGCATTGAAGGTCCCCAAGAACACAGTGGCCTCCATCATTCTTAAATGGAAGAAGTTTGGAACCACCAAGACTCTTCCTAGATTTGGCCGCCCGGCCAAAACGGAGTAATCGGTGGAGAAGGGCCTTGGTCAGGGAGGTGACCAAAAACCCGATGGTCACTCTGACAGAGCTCCAGAGTTCCTCTGTGGAGATGGGAGAATCTTCCAGAAAGACAACCATCTCTGCAGCACTCCACCAATCAGGCCTTTATGGTAGAGTGGCCAGACGGAAGCCACTCCTCAGTAAAAGGCACATGACAGCCCGCTTGGAGTTTGCCAAAAGGCACCTAAAGACTCTCAGACCACGAGAAACAAGATTATCTGGTCTGATGAAACCAAGATTGAACTCTTTGGCCTGAATGCCAAGCGTCACGTCTGGAGGAAACCTGGCACCATCCCTACGGTGAAGCATGGTGGTGGCAGCATCATGCTGTGGGGGATGTTTTTCAGCAGCAGGGACTGGGAGACTAGTCAGGATTGAGGGAAAGATGAACGGAACAAAGTACAGAGAGATCCTTGATGAAAACCTGCTCCAGAGCGCTCAGGACCTCAGACTGGGGGCGAACAGGACAACGACCCTAAGCACACAACCAAGACAACGCAGGAGTGGCTTCGGGACAAGTCTCTGAATGTCCTTGAATTGCCCAGCCAGAGCCCAGACATGAACCCAATCTAACATCTCTGGAAAGACCTGAAAATAGCTGTGCAGCGACGCTCCCCATCCAACCTGACAGAGCTTGAGAGGATCTGCAGAGAAGAATGGGAGAAACTCAAGAAGACTCGAGGCTGTAATCGCTGCCAAAGGTTCTTCAACAAAGTACTGAGTAAAGGGTCTGAATACTTATGTAAATTTGATATTTCAGCTTGTTATTTTTAATAGCTTTGCAAAAATTTCTAAAAACCTGTTTTTGCTTTGTCATTATGGGGTATTGTGTGTAGATTGATGAGGGGAAAAAACTATTTAATCCATTTTAGAAAAAGGCTGTAACGTAACAAAAGGTAGAAAAAGTCAAGGGGTCTGAGTATATACATATGAAGTGGGTAAAACAGAATGTAAACATTATTAAAGTGACCAGTGTTCAATGACTCTTATGTACCTACGGCAGCAGTCTCTAAGGTGCAGGGTAGAGTACCGGGTGGGAGCAGTGACTGTTTAAACAGTCTGATTGCCTGGAGATAGAGGCTGTTTTCTCAGTCTCTCGGTCCCAGCTTTTTTATTTGATTTATTAGGATTCCCATTAGCCGACGGCAATGGCATCAGCTTGTCTTAATGGGGTCCGACACATAACGAAAAATACATTACAAACAAAATACTTTACAATTGACATACATTTAAAAACATTAACGTGTGTGTGTGTGTGTGTGTGTGTGTGTATCTATCATTTACACATATGTCAGTACACACACACAACAACTAAGTCACATGGGGGAAACAAGATGGAAGGGAGTTCCATGCACTTATGGCTCTGTAGAATACTGTACATTTCCTTGAATTTGTTCTGGACCTGGGGACTGTGAAAAGACCCCTGGTGGCGTGTCTGGTGGGGTAAGTGTGTGTGTCAGAGCTGTGTGTAAATTGACTGCAAACTATTTGGAATTTCCAACACATTCATGTTTCTTATAAAAACAACAAGTGAGTCACTCTTTCCTCAACTCTTAGCCAAGAGAGACTGGCATGCATATTATTTATATTAGGCTTCTGATTACAATGAAGAGCAAGACGTGCTGCTCTGTTCTGGACCAGCTGCAGCTTAACTAGGTATTTATTTGCAGCACTCGACCATATGAGTGGACAATAATCAAGATAAGATCAAACCAGGACTTGCTTTTTGGAGTGTGGTGTCAAAAAAGCAAAGCATCTCTTTATTATGGACAGACCTCTCCCCATCTTTACAACCATTGAATCTAATTTATATGTTTTGACCATGACAGTTTACAATCTAAGGTAACACCAAGTAATTTAGTCTCCTCAACTTGTTCAACAGCCACACCATTCATTACCAGATTCAGCTGAGGTCTAGAGCTTAGGGAATGATTTGTACCAAATACAATGCTCTTAGTTTTAGAGATGTTCAGGACCAGTTTATTACTGGCCACCCATTCCAAAACTGACTGCAACTCTTTGTTAAGGGTTTCAGTGACTTCATTAGCTGTGGTTGCTGATGCGTATATGGTTGAATCATCACCATACATGGACACACATGCTTTGTTTAATGCCAATGGCAGGTCATTGGTAAAAATATTTTTATTTATTTATTTTTTATTTCACCTTTATTTAACCAGGTAAGCCAGTTGAGAACAGGTTCTCATTTACAACTGCGACCTGGCCAAGATAAAGCAAAGTAGTGCAATAAAAACAACACAGAGTTACATATGGGGTAAAAAAAAAACATAAAGTCAGAAATACAACAGAAAATATATATACAGTGTGTGCAAATGTAGCAAGTTATGGAGGTAAGGCAATAAATAGGCTATAGTGCAGAATAATTACAATAGTATTAACACTGGAATGCTAGATGTGCAAGAGATTATGTGCAAATAGAGATACTGGGGTGCAAAAGAGCAAAATAAATAACAATATAGGGATGAGGTAGTTGGGTGGGCTAATTTCAGATGGGCTGTGTACAGGTGCAGTGATCGGTAAGGTGCTCTGACAACTGATGCTTAAAGTTATTGAGGGAGATAAGTGTCTCCAGCTTCAGAGATTTTTGCAATTCGTTCCAGTCAATATAAAAGAGTAGAGGGCCTAGAGAGCTGCCCTGCGGTACACCACACTTTACATGTTTGACATTAGAGAAGCTTCCATTAAAGAAAACCCTCTTAGTTCTATTAGAATATTTTTTTATTTTTTAGATAGATAGCTCTGAATCCATGATATGGCAGAGGTTGAAAAGTCATAACACATGCGTTTTCTCACCAACAGGTTATGGTCAATAATATCAAAGGCTGCACTGAAACAGTACAGCTCCCACAATCTACTTATTATCAATTTCTTTCAACCAATCATCAGTCATTTGTGTCAGTGCAGTACATGTTGAGTGCCCTTCTCTATAAGCATGCTGAAAGTCTGTTGTTAATTTGTTTACAGAGAAATAGTATTGTATTTGGTTAAACACCATTTTTTCCAACAGTTTGCTAAGAGCTGGCAGCAAGCTGATAGGTCTTCAGTTAGAACCAGTAAAGGCTGCTTTACCATTCTTGGGTAGCAGAATTACTTTGGTTTCCCTCCAGGCCTGAGGACAAAGACTTTCCTCTAGGCCCAGATTAAAGATATGACAGATAGGAGTGGCTATAGAGTCAGCTACCATCCTCAGTAGCTTTCCATCTAAGTTGTAAATGCCAGGAGGTTTGTCATTATTGAGCGATAACAATAATTTATCCACCTCTCCCACACTAACTTTACAAAATTCTAACTTGCAATGGTTTTCTTTCATTATTAGTTTTTTTATACATGAGTTCATTGTTGGCATTTCCTGCCTAAGTTTGCCCACTTTGCCAATTAAGTAATCATTAAAATAAATGGCAACATCAAATGGTTTTGTGATGAATAAGCCATCTGATTTGATGAAAGATTGAGTTGAATTTGTTTTCTGCCCATAATTTCATTTAAAGTACTCCAAAGTTTTTTTTTCTCCATAAATCTTTATATCATTGATCTTGGCTTCATAATACAGTTTCTTCTTTTTGTTGAGTTTAGTCACTTAATTTCTCAATTTCTTAATTTATTTTGTATGATCTCTTATACACTATTTTAGGCCCAGCTTTTGGAACTTTGGCTTTCCTGGATATAGCCACTATATGGTGATCACTGCATCCAATGGGTACGGATACATCTTTAGAACAAAGTTCTACAGTATTAGTAAAAATGTGATCAACACATGTGGATGATCTTGTTCCTGTAGTGTTTGTAAACACCCTGGCAGGTTGATTAATAACCTGAACCAGATTACAGGCACTGGTTACAGTAAGAAGCTTCCACTTGAGCGGACATCTTGATGAAAACCGGTCAATTTTCAGGTCCTCAAGAAAGTAGACCTCTCTGTTTACATCACATACACTATCAAGCATTTCACACATTATTTAGATAGTCTGCTAGCACTTGGTGGCCTATAGCAACACCCCAAAAAGAAATGGCTTTAGATGTGCCAAGTGAACCTGCAACCACAACACTTCAATAACACTTGACATAAGATCTTCTCTAAGCATTACAGGGATATGGCTCTGAATATACACAGCAACACCTCCCCCATAAGCATTCCTGTCTTAAATGGCCATGTACTCTTATAATCTCCACCCAGCACAGCCAGAAGAGGACTGGCCACCCCTCAGAGCCTGGTTCCACTCCAGATTTCTTCCTAGGTTCCTGCCTTTCTAGGGAGTTTTTCCTAGCCACCGTGCTTCTACATCTGTATTGCTTGCTGTTTGGGGTTTTAGGCTGGGTTTCTGTAAAGCACTTTGTGACATCTGCTGATGTAAAAAGGGCTTTATAAATACATTTTATTTTATTTTAGGTATTCCAGATCGGGAGAACAAAAGGACTTGAGTTCCTGTATGTTACCACAATCACACCATGAGTTTTTAATCATGAAACAAAACCCCCCGCCTTTCTTTTCCCAGAGAGTTCTTTATTGTTGTCCGCGCGATGGACCCCGCTGGCTGAATGGACGGGGACAATATATCCAGAGAGAGCCATGATTCTGTAAAACAGAGTATGTTACAGTCCCTGATGTCTCTCTGGAAGGAGATCGTTGCCCTGATCGTTGCCCTGAGCTCGTCTACTTTATTATCCAGGGACTGAACATTAGCCAGTAATATACTCGGCAGCGGTGGATGGTGTACTTTGGTGCAGCCCCCGGGATGAATAGAGCTGCCTCGGGACGTTCAAACTGTGATGCGTGATTTGAAGGAGTTAATAAGTACATGGACAGGCCTAAATATATTTGCATTGAACGCAGAAGACCACCTTGATCATACAGTGTATTTGTATATACTTGTAATTTTCTAGCACTTGCACAAATCTTGCAGCATCGAGCTTGATCCACTATATCTCCATGTAATTATGGAGAATAGCAACAGATTTGGTAGTACAGAAAAAAATCTAGGATGTATTAACATCTGAACACATTCTCAATGTCATCAGCAATATAGTGATGTTAAATTACTGACACCTTATCCAGAATCATCCAGGTACTCTGAAATTATAGAATTGATTGTGTTTCTTATACACATATGTGAATTAAAAATTAAAAAATTAGAAAAATATATATTTTTAAATGGTAAAGTGGTTGTCCCACTGGCTATCATAAGGTGAATGCACCAATTTGTAAGTCGCTCTGGATAAGAGTGTCTGCTAAATGACGTTAATGTAAATGTAAATGTATGTTATACTGATCACACTATAAGGCTCTATGTGATACTGATCACAATATCAGGCGCAGGAGGGTAAATCACAGTATACAGAGTTTATTCTGTAATCCAGCGTAACCAGTCCAGTGTGCAAAACGTCTGCTCTATATCCGCGTCCATCGCCCATACTACCGGCGCCACAATGCAGGAGGCCGGCAGTATGGGGGTGTTGTCTCTGGGCCTCTCCTCTGTGTCATACAGCCGTGACAATGCGTCTGCCTTCACGTTCTTCGTACCCGGGATGTATGATAGTGTGAAATCAAACCGGGTGAAGAATAGGGCCCACCTGGCCTGGCGAGGATTCAGCCTCCTCGCTGCCCGGATGTTACGGTGGTCCGTCCAGACGAGGAAAGGGTGTTTCGCCCCTTCGAGCCAATGCCTCCACATGGTCAGCGCTCGGACAACAGCCAACAGCTCCCGATCACCAACGTCGTAGTTCTGCTCCGCCCGGCTGAGCTTCTTAGAGAAGAAGGCACAGGGGCGGAGCTTGGGTGGCGTGCCCGAGGGTTGAGATAGGTAGGGATAGGAGTTGTCCTCGGACGCATCCACCTCCACTATGAATGGTAGTGATGGATCGGGGTGGGCCAGTATCGGGGCTCAGGTTACTGAAGGCCCTGTCAGCCTCAGCAGACCAGCGGAGCTGGGATGGCCCACCCTTCAACAGAGATGTAATGGGAGCTGCGACCTTGCCAAAGCCCCGGATAAACCTTCAATAGTAGTTGGCGAAGCCAAGAAAGTGCTGCACCTCCTTAACCGTGGTTGGAGTTGGCCAATTACGCACGGCTGAAATGCGATCTCCCTCCATCTCCACACCTGAGGTGGTAATCGGTATCCGAGGAAGGAGACGGACTGCTGGAAAAACAGACACTTCTCTGCCTTGATATAAAGGTCATTTTCCAACAGTCGGGCCAGCACTTTGCTCGGCACGCACCACTACACCGCGACCAAGCATGTCCCGAAACACCTCGTTCACAAAGGACTGGAAGACGGATGGAGCATTCATCAAACCGTAAGGCATCACCAGGTATTCATAATGCCCCATGGTTGTGCTGAATGCTGTCTTCCACTCGTCCCCCTCTCGGACACGCACCAGGTTGTACGCACTCCGGAGATCTAATTTGGTGAAGAAGCGCGCCCCATGCATTGACTTGATCACTGAAGGAATGAGGGGGAGAGGATAACTAAATCGTATCGTCTTCTTGTTCAGTGCTCGGTAATCAATGCAAGGGCGCAGACCGCCGTCTTTCTTCTTCACAAAAAAGAAACTTGAGGAGGCGGGTGAAGTGGAGGGACATATTTACCCCTGGTGCAGGGACTCGGTGACGTATGTTTCCATAGCCTCCGTTTCAGCCTGTGACAGGGGATACACATGACTCCTGGGAGGCACAGCGTCTACCCGGAGGTTTATCGCGCAATCCCCCGCCCGATGAGGTGGTAACTTGGTCACCTGTGTTTTGGAAAACGCGTGTGCCAAATCGAGGAATTCGGGGGGAATGCGCACGGTGGAGGTACTGTCTGGACTTTCCACCGTGGTTGCACCAACAGAAACACCGAGACACTTATCATGACACTTTCGCGACCACCCCGTGAGAACCCTCTGCGGCCATGAGAATGTGGGGTTGTGGAGTGCTGACCAAGGGATACCTAGTACCACAGGGAAAGCAGGAGACTCAATAATAAAAAACGTGACTTGCTCGCAGAGTCTCGTTGGTAACCATGGTGATTGGTGCGGTAACTTCCCTAACAAACCCCGACCCTAATGGTCGACTGTCAATTGCTCTGATGGGGAGTGGAATGGATAGGGGAACCAATGAAATGCCTAGACTGTGTGAGAATGCCCTGTCCATAAAGTTCCCAGCTGCGCCTGAATCGACTAGCACCTTACACTGGGGAACTATAATATGATCAGGAAAGTGGATGGGTAGGGTACAGTGCACAGCAGAGGGTTCTGAACAAGTGTGGGTGTTCGATACCTGGGGTGATGCGAGAGTGCCCTGCCTGCCGCCTCCAGACCCAAAAGAACGCTGACGACAGTGCGGTGTAATGTCCCTTTGTGCCACTCACGCTGTCGTCCTCCGCTCTCTCGGATCGTGGCTCCACCCAGCTCCATCAGCTCGTGATCCGAGTCGGCCGGGGTTGGAACGGGCAGACCCCCTCCAGGACGTCCTCTGGCCGCCAGCAGGTTGTCCAAACGGATGGCCATGTCCACCAGTTGCGTGAAGGACAACATGGTTACCTGGCAGGCTAGCTCCCTGCGGACGTCCTCCTGCAGATGGCACCGTAAGTGGTCGATAAGGGCCCGCTCGTTCCACCCGGACCCAGCTGCTAGAGTCCGAAACTCCAAGGCGAAGTACTGCACAGTCCTCGTCCCCTGCCTCAGGTGGACCAGCCGCTCGCCCGCCTCTCGACCGTCGGGCGGGTGATCGAAGACAGCCCAAAAGAGGCGAGCGAACTCCCCGTAGTTGTCCAACGCGGCTCCTCCTTCGTTCTAGACCACGTTGGCCCACTCCAGGGCTTTCCCAGAGAGGCAGGAGACGAGGGCGGACACCTTCTCCCGCTCCGATGGGGCCGGCCTGATGCTGGAGAAGTAGAGCACCAGTTGGAGGAGGAATCCCTGGCAGAGAGCAGCTGTCCCGTCGAACTCCCGTGGTCGGGATATATGGATCCCTCTGGGTGCTGGGGTGTGGGTGGCTGGATCCGGTTGCCCAGCTGGTCTCGACAGATCGGGTCCTCTCCTCTCCAGGCGTTGGACGACCTGGAGAACCCGATCCATCACTTCTCCCAAGCTGGCTAGCATTGTTGAATGCTCCTGGACCCGTGCCACGACTCCAGGCATGCGCTCCTCTCCCGCTGACTCCATAGTTGGTGGGTGATTCTGTGATGCGTAATTTGAAGGAGTCAGGCGCAGGAGGGTAAATCATAGTATACAGAGTTTATTCCGTAATCCAGCGTAACCAGTCCAGTGCGCAAAACAGGCGCACTGGAACAAACATGCACATGGGGAAAATACCCCGGCAATACAAAATACTGAGCTCAACCGAGCTACTAATCCTCACAATGAACAATCACCCACAAGGACAAGAGGGCAGAGGGAACACTTAAACACATACTAATGTGGGGAATAACAACCAGGTGTGTGTAATTGACAAGACAAGACAAACGGAATGATGAGATACGGAGCGGCAGTGGCTAGAAGGCCGGTGACGACGAACGCCGAAGCCTGCCCGAACAAGGAGGGGAGGCAGCTTCGGAGGAAGTCGTGACACAAACAAAGGATCCAGGTCAGGGAAGTCTAATTTCTGGTGAGTGACCGCCGATCTATTATCCAAAAGTTATTTCCGATCATGGTAATAATACAAGAAAAGTTGTAAGCAAATAATATAAGAAATAACACACACACAAAAAAATACTGCAAATCTGGCGTTTCCTTCAGGCCTGTCGTGAAATGTTTTATCTGACATGAACTTTACTAGCATAAAGAGGTTGGATGGAAGCCTGGTGAATTCAACAGTAGGAAGTTAGCTTAATGAATGAAGTTGATGCGGTAACTAAAACTAGCTGTACCTCTTGATTGGTAGAAATTATTTCTGTTCTGATTTCATATTGAAATATTACAGAAGTAGAGGAAGATTTCATACGCTCTAACTTTTTGTCTAACTTGTTAGGAAAGTGGTCAAAGTGCTGATTTGTGGCGAAAGTTATTGTTTACAGTGAATGTTGGAAATCTGGGAGTTTTTAAACAATGGAACCATTAGAATGTTGAAGAAAATCCCTTTAAAAAGTGGATGAAGGACAAAAAGCCTAATAGTTAAAAAAGTATAAAAGATATCAAGTAGTTGTATACAAGCAACATAATCCAGACCAGTCTACACATTTTAATGTTTGAACGGCTTAAAAGTTTAAACGGCGTTCCAGGGATTAACTATAATAACTAGATTATAATTTTACATTTTGTAAAATTGTGTGCCTTGCTCCAGCTCGTTAAAAGTATTTTTGTGGTAGTGGAAGAAGTGTTCTGATTTCTGATTTAAATAGCAGAGAAGTAGACAAAGATTTCTTCGCTCCAAGTTTCTCTAAATTGTTGGGATCAAAACTTCAGTTGTTTATAAAACATTAGAAAAGGTAGTTGGTGCGGTTACTAAAACAGCTGTATTGTTAGATTGGTAAAATACATTTGTGTTGTGATTTCAGATTTGAATAGCAGATAAGTAAAGATACCATACACTAACATTTTTTCTAACTTGTTGGGAAAGTGGTCAAAGTAGTTGATTTGTGTCAAAAGTTGCATTCACAGTCAAAGGAATGTCGGAAGTCATGACACTGACGACCGTGTCAGCGTGCATGCGCCCGGCCCACCACAGGAGTCGCTAGAGTGCAATGGGACAAGGACATCCCGGCCGGCCAAACCTTCCCCTAACCCGGACGACACCGGGCCAATTGTGTGCCTCCTCATGGGTCTCCCGGTCGCGGCCGGTTGCAACACAGCCTGGGATCGCACCCGGGTCTGTAGTGACACCTCTAGCACTGCGATGCAGTGCCTTAGACCGCTGCGCCACTCGGGAGGCATTTCTATCTTAAACGGTGTTAGAGTGCTAAATAATAACAATAATAACAACAATATTGAAAGTGTGGCTGCTGTCACAACCCACACTAAACAGTCAGAAGTATGACAAAGATTTAAAAAGTGGGATGTTTTGCTGAAGCATGGTGAGTTGATTAGTTCAATCAAGTGTTAGCGCAAAAACTAAAATGTGCGCCCTTTGGGTCCCCGGGACCAAGATTGGGAAACACTGATTTACTGTAGGTCACCTCACTGGTCCTGGAGGTCACCGAGCTTCAACCCCATCTGACCACACTCTGCTGTGGCCCAAGGAGGCTCCTCTCCCAGACCCTGCTGTGGCCCAAGGAGGCTCCTCTCCCAGACTCTGCTGTGGCCCAAGGAGGCTCCTCTCCCACACTCTGCTGTGGCCCAAGGAGGCTCCTCTCCCAGACTCTGCTGTGGCCCAAGGAGGCTCCTCTCCCAGACTCTGCTGTGGCCCAAGGAGGCTCCTCTCCCAGACTCTGCTGTGGCCCAAGGAGGCTCCTCTCCCAGACTCTGCTGTGGCCCAAGGAGGCTCCTCTCCCAGACTCTGCTGTGGCCCAAGGAGGCTCCTCTCCCAGACTCTGCTGTGGCCCAAGGAGGCTCCTCTCCCAGACTCTGCTGTGGCCCAAGGAGGCTCCTCTCCCAGACCCAATTGTGCGCCGCCCCATGGGGTCTCCCGGTCGCGGCCGGCTACGACAGAGCCTGGATTCGAACCAGGATCTCTAGTGGCACAGCCTTAGACCACTGCGCCACTCGCAGTGGTCTTAAAAGAGCTGATGTGAAAAAAATATAATGTGATTAATCAAAATAACAATTAGTGGAAAAAATATGAGAATTGGGCTGCCTGTTTAAACACAGCCATGGTGGCCCAGAGGGTGTGTTTTGATCAGGCTACACACACCAAATGGAAGAAAACATACCTCAAGGCTGTTGACGAATGCTGCAAAACCATCACTGAATGTAGCAAAACTTTTAATGAACTGAACGCACCATGGCAGACTTGCCCTCTCAGCACTAGCAGTGTTTGATTGGTTGTTTTCCTTTCCACGATAAATGTTACAAAAATCTTTAGCTTTTCAAGCTCATACAGAACACACATTAAAACCAACTACAAATGTTCTCAATCATAAAAGGTGATTTTCACAAATTCCTCTTTTTCATTTCAACATTCATATCATCTGATCATATACAGTTGAAGTCGGAAGATTACATACACTTAGGTTGGAGTCATTAAAACTCGTTTTTCAACCACTCCACAAATTTCTTGTTAACAAACTATAGTTTTGGCAAGTCGGTTAGGACATCTACTTTGTGCATGACACAAGTAATTTTTCCAACAATTGTTTACAGACAGATTATTTCACTTATAATTGTCACGGTTTCGGCCGAGGCTGCCTCTCTCCCTTGTTCGGGCAGGCTTCGGCGTTCGTCGTCTCCGGAATTCTAGCTGCCACCGTTCTATGTTCTATGTTCTGTGTTTCCTGTTTGATTAGTTTTGTCTGTTAGCCACACCTGTTTTGTGTTAGGTCTCATTATGCACCCTATTTAGTTCCCTGTTTGTGTGTATAGTGTTGTGTGTAATTGTCGCTTGTCAGATGTTGCGTAGCTGGGTTATTTTTCCAGTACGCCAGGATTTGTAGTGTCCTCCTCTGTTTAGGAGAGTTTTGCGCACTGTGTTTCGTGCGATCGTGTGTTGACGCCTGTGCGCGTCTGTTTGGCATTTCCTGCCGTTTGTGGATTATTTTTTGCATAGTAAAGTCTTGTTGGACTGTACCTCTGCTTCTGCGCCTGATTCCCCACCACACCCTCACTACATCGTTGACAGAATTACACACCCTAACATGGAATCAGCGGGAGCCGAAGCAGCGCCGACGAGACTGGAGGTCCAGGTTCGGGAGCAACAGGAACAGATCCTCCAGATGGGAACCGCCCTGCAGGAGGTAATCACCACGCTCCGAGGCTGGGGCGCACCTCCAACACCTTCCTCACCGCCAGCCCAGCCAGCACCATCGGCCAGCCTGCCCATTCCAGCGCCAGAACATCGAGGGATCCGACTCGCTCTCCCGAGGGCCTACGACGGAACTGCGGCTGGGTGTCAGGGATTCCTCCTCCAGGTGGAGTTGTACCTGGCCACCGTACACCCGGCACCCTCGGGGCATGAGAGCGTGTCTGCCCTGATATCCTGCCTGTCCGGGAAGGCGTTGGAATGGGCCAACGCGGAGTGGAGGAAGATCGACGCCGCGAGTATCACCTACGACGAGTTCTCCCGCCGCTTTAGGGCGGTGTTCGACCATCCCCCGGAGGGGAAAGCGGCGGGGGAGCGTCTGGTCTTCCTCCGGCAGGGGAGGAGGAGTGCTCAGGAATTCGCGCTTGAATTCCGTACTCTAGCGGCTGATGCAGGGTGGAATGAGCGGGCCCTCGTCGATATATATCGATGTAGCCTAAGAGAGGAGGTCCGTAGGGAGCTGGCCTGTAGGGACACCAGTCTCTCTTTCGACCAGCTGGTCGACATGTCAATCAGGTTAGATAACCTGTTGGCCACCCGCGGACGTCCTGAGGGGGGTCCGTCCATTTCACCCTCCAGCGCATCCGAGCCGTGTCCTATGGAGCTCGGGGGCGCTGGCGCTAGAGATAGGAGGAGTCGGCAGGTGAGGGGGTCCATCCACTGCACCAACTGTGGTCGGGGAGGACACACCGCGGCTAGGTGCTGGGGATGGCCTCCTCGGGGAGATGACGACAGGTCCCGCACTGGGGATTCCCTCCAGGTGAGTAGGCGCCCCACTCACCCAGAGCTCACTGTTGCCCATTTTTGTATGCCTGTGCGTTTTCCGCAGGTGGCACCTCATTCCCAGTATAAGGCGCTGGTAGATTCAGGCGCGGCTGGGAATTTTATTGATAAGAAGTTTTGTTTAGAGTTAGGGTTTCCCCTTCTCCCTGTTGATGTTCCTTTTCCCGTTCACGCCCTAGATAGTCGTCCGTTGGGTACGGGCTTAATCAGGGAGGTCACGGCGCCACTTAGGATGTGTGCGCAGGGGAGTCATCAGGAGATAATTCAACTGTTTCTGATTGACTCTCCTGCGTATCCGGTGGTGCTGGGCATGCCCTGGTTAAGTACCCATAACCCCGTTATTTCGTGGCAGGAGAGGGCTCTGATGGAGTGGTCTGCTCAGTGTGTGGGTAGATGTTTGGGCGTTTCCATAGGGGCTACCTCGGTGGAGAGTCCAAACCAGGTGCCCGCATTGCACATTCCACCTGAGTATGGGGATTTGGCTATTGCGTTTAGTAAGGCGAGGGCGACGCGGTTGCCACCCCATAGGCAGGGGATTGTGCGATAGATCTTCAGGCAGGAGCTGCGCTCCCACGGAGTCATGTGTATCCTCTGTCTCAGGAGGAGAAGAAAGCTATGGAGGTTTACATAGACGAATCACTGAGACAAGGATACATACGGCCGTCCACTTCCCCCGCGTCCTCGAGTTTCTTTTTCGTGAAGAAAAAGGATGGGGGTTTGCGTCCGTGCATCGATTACCGTGGTCTCAATCAGATTACGGTGAAGTATAGTTATCCACTCCCGCTGATTGCGACCATGACTGAGTCGTTGCATGGGGCGCGTTTCTTCACGAAATTAGATCTCAGGAGCGCGTACAACTTGGTGCGCATCAGGAAGGATGATGAATGGAAAACAGCCTTTAGTACCACCTCGGGCCATTACGAGTATCTAGTCATGCCATACGGGTTGATGAATGCTCCGTCAGTTTTCCAATCATTCGTGGATGAGATCTTCAGGGACATGCAGGGACAGGGAGTCGTGGTGTACATAGATGACATTCTCGTGTACTCACCTACCCGTGTCGAGCATGTGGCCCTGGTGCGCAGGGTGTTGCGGAGGCTGGTGGAGCACGACCTGTATGTGAAGGCAGAGAAGTGTCTGTTTTTCCAGGAGTCGATTTCCTTTTTGGGGTATCAGTTGTCTGCGTCAGGGGTGAAGATGGAGGTAGACCGAGTGTCAGCCGTGCGTAATTGGCAAACACCAACCACTGTGAAAGAGGTGCAGCAGTTTTTGGGGTTTGCGAATTACTACCGGAGGTTTATCCGGGGTTTTGGGCAAGTGGCAGCTCCCATCACGTCTCTCTTAAAGGGGGGCCCGGTGCGTCTGCAGTGGTCAGTCGAGGCGGACAGGGCGTTTGAGAAGCTGAAGGACCTGTTCACCTCGGCTCCGGTGCTGGCGCATCCGGATCCCTCTTTACCATTTCAGGTAGAGGTGGACGCGTCTGAGGCCGGTATTGGCGCCGTGCTTTCACAACGGTCAGGCGCGCCACCTAAACTCCGCCCCTGTGCCTTCTATTCCAAGAAGCTCAGCCCGGCGGAGCGAAATTATGACGTAGGGGACAGGGAGCTGTTAGCTGTGGTACAGGCCCTTAAGGTGTGGAGGCACTGGCTTGAGGGGGCTCAACACCCTTTCCTCATTTTGACGGACCACCGTAACCTGGAGTACATCCGGGCAGCGAGGAGGCTGAACCCTCGACAGGCTAGATGGAGTATGTTTTTGACCCGTTTCTCTTTTAAGATCACCTACATCCCTGGGTCACAAAACGGTAAGGCAGATGCGCTGTCTCGGCGGTATGACGGGGAGGAGAGGTCCGTGGAGCCCACTCCCATACTGCCGGAGTCGTGTCTAGTGGCACCGGTGGTGTGGGAGCTCGATTCTGAGCTCGAGCGGGCATTACGCACCGACCCTAGTCCACCACAATGCCCGGAGGGTCGGAGGTATGTTCCGCTCGAGTGTCGGGATCGATTGATCTATTGGGCTCACACGTCACCCTCCTCTGGACATCCGGGTATCGGCCGGACAGTGCACTGTCTTAGTGCCAAATATTGGTGGCCCACGTTGGCCAGGGATGTGAGGGTTTATGTTTCCTCCTGCTCGGTGTGCGCCCAGTGTAAGGCGCCTAGACATCTGCCTAGGGGTAAGTTACTGCCCCTGCCCGTTCCACAACGACCATGGTCCCACCTCTTGGTGGATTTTATAACTGACCTTCCCCTCTCTCAAGGGAATACTACACTCCTGGTCGTTGTGGACCGGTTCTCTAAGGCCTGTCGTTTGCTCCCCATGCCGGGTCTTCCTACTGCCCTACAGACCGCCGAAGCACTATTCACTCATGTGTTCCGGCACTACGGGGTGCCCGAGGACATTGTGGCTGACCGGGGTCCCCAATTCACCTCCAGAGTCTGGAGAGCTTTTATGGAGCGGTTGGGGGTCTCGGTGAGCCTCACCTCGGGTTACCACCCGGAGAGTAATGGGCAGGTGGAACGCGTAAACCAGGATGTGGGCAGGTTTCTCAGAACATACTGCCGGGACCGGCCGGAGGAGTGGGCGAGATATGTGCCCTGGGCCGAGATGGCACAGAACTCTCTCCGCCACTCCTCCACCCAACTAACCCCTTTTCAGTGTGTTTTAGGGTACCAGCCGGTTCTGGCACCATGGCATGAGAGCCAGATCGAGGCCCCCGCTGTGGATGAGTGGGTGCGGCGCTCGGAGGAGACGTGGAACGCTGCACACGTCCATCTGCAGCGTGCCATACGTCGACAGAAGACGAGCGCCGACCTACACCGCAGTGAGGGGCCTGTGTACGCACCTGGAGATCGAGTCTGGCTCTCTGCCAGAAACCTGCCCCTCCGCCTGCCCTGTCGGAAACTGGGTCGGCGGTTTGTGGGGCCATTTAAAGTCCTGAGAAGGTTGAACGAGGTATGTTATAGATTACAGTTACCAGTTGAGTATAAGTGTATTAACCCCTCGTTCCATGTGTCCCTTCTCAGGCCGGTGGTAGCAGGCCCACTCCAAGAACATGAGATCTTGGAGACCCCCCCGCCCCCGTTGGACATCGAGGGGGCACCGGCGTACACCGTGAGATCCATCTTGGATTCTAGACGTCGGAGAGGGGGTCTTCAGTATCTAGTGGAGTGGGAGGGGTACGGTCCGGAGGAGCGGTGCTGGGTGCCGAGGAGAGACATCTTGGACCCGTCGCTCCTGACGGAATTCCATCGGGGGTATCCGACGCGCCCTGCGCCGCGGCCTCCGGGTCGTCCCCAAGGCCGGAGTCGGCGCGCGTCTGGAGCCGCGCGTCAAGGGGGGGGTACTGTCACGGTTTCGGCCGAGGCTGCCTCTCTCCCTTGTTCGGGCAGGCTTCGGCGTTCGTCGTCTCCGGAATTCTAGCTGCCACCGTTCTATGTTCTATGTTCTGTGTTTCCTGTTTGATTAGTTTTGTCTGTTAGCCACACCTGTTTTGTGTTAGGTCTCATTATGCACCCTATTTAGTTCCCTGTTTGTGTGTATAGTGTTGTGTGTAATTGTCGCTTGTCAGATGTTGCGTAGCTGGGTTATTTTTCCAGTACGCCAGGATTTGTAGTGTCCTCCTCTGTTTAGGAGAGTTTTGCGCACTGTGTTTCGTGCGATCGTGTGTTGACGCCTGTGCGCGTCTGTTTGGCATTTCCTGCCGTTTGTGGATTATTTTTTGCATAGTAAAGTCTTGTTGGACTGTACCTCTGCTTCTGCGCCTGATTCCCCACCACACCCTCACTACATCGTTGACAATAATTCACTGTATCACAATTCCAGTGGGTCAGAAGTTTACATACACTAAGTTGACTGTGCCTTTAAACAGCTTGGAAAATTCCAGAAAATGATGTCATGGCTTTAGAAGCTTCTGATGGGCTAATTGACATCATTTGAGTCAATTGGAGGTGTACCTGTGGATGTATTTCAAGGCCTACCTTCAAACTCAGTGCCTCTTTGCTTGACATCATGGGAAAATCAAAAGAAATCAGCCAATAACTCAGAAAAAAAATGAGTCTGGTTCATCCTTGGGAGCAATTTCCAAATGCCTTAAGGTACCCGTTAATCTGTACAAACAATAGTACGCAAGTATAAACACCATGGGACCACGCAGCCGTCATACCGCTCAGGAAGAAGACACGTTCTGTCTCCTAGAGATGAATGTACTTTGGTGTGAAAAGTGCAAATCAATCCCAGAACAACAGCAAAGGACCTTGTGAAGATGCTGGAGGAAACAGGTACAAAAGTATCTATATCCACATTAAAACGAGTCCAATATCGACATAACCTGAAAGGCCACTCAGCAAAGAAGAAGCCACTGCTCCAAAACCGCCATTAAAAAGCCAGACTACGGTTTGCAACTGCACATGGGGACAAAGATCGTACTTTTTGGAGAAATGTCCTCTGGTCTGATGAAACAGAAACAGAACTGTTTGGCCATAATGACCATCGTTATGTTTGGAGGAAAAAGGGGGTTCTTGCAAGCCGAAGAACACCATCCCAACCGTGAAGCTCGGGGGTGGCAGCATCATGCTGTGGGGGTGCTTTGCTGTAGGAGGGACTGGTGCACTTCACAAAATAGATGGCATCACGAGGAAGGAGAATTATGTGGATATATTGAAGCAAAATCTCAAGACATCAGTCAGGAAGTTAAAGCTTGGTCTCAAATGGGTCTTCCAAATGGACAATGACCCCAAGCATACTTCCAAAGTTGTGGCAAAATGGCTTAAGGACAACAAAGTCAAGGTATTGGAGTGGCCATCACAAAGCCCTGACCTCAATCCTATAGAACATTTGTGGGCAGAACTGAAAAAGCGTGTGCGAGCAAGGAGGCTTACAAACCTGACTCAGTTACACCAGCTCTGTCATGAGGAATGAGCCAAAATTCACCCAACTTATTGTGGGAAGCTTGTGGAAGGCTACCCAAAGTGTTTGACCCAAGTTAAACAATTGAAAGGCAATGCTACCAAATACTAATTGAGTGTATGTAAACTTCTGACCCACTGGGAATGTGATGAAAGAAATAAAAGCTGAAATAAATCATTCTCTCTACTATTATTCTGACATTTCACATTCTGTTATTTTGTGACTTTGCAATCATCTATGCCACTATGACTAGTCTTCCACCCATCTCAGTGGCCGGTCTTGTACACCACATCTCCAACCTGGAGGATCCCCGTCTTGCTGACGATGTACATCTGTCCAAACAGTGGAGCTGCCTTATAGATGTTCTTCTGGGATGGGTCACACATTCGATAGCTGGAAAGCAAAGACGCCGGAGGAGTTAATAACTTTCTATAAGCTAGTTCTAGTTGTTCTATATCATAGAACTGTAGCTCAGCTACAGATAGATAGAAGCCCTGTGCAGACAGACAGTATGAGATAGAAGCCCTGTGCAGACAGACAGTAGGAGATAGAAGCCCTGTGCAGACAGACAGTAGGAGACAGAAGCCCTGTGCAGACAGACAGTAGGAGATAGAAGCCCTGTGCAGACAGACAGTAGGAGACAGAAGCCCTGTGCAGACAGACAGTAGGAGATAGAAGCCCTGTGCAGACAGACAGTAGGAGATAGAAGCCCTGTGCAGACAGACAGTAGGAGACAGAAGCCCTGTGTAGACAGACAGTAGGAGACAGAAGCCCTGTGCATACAGACAGTAGGAGATAGAAGCCCTGTGCAGACAGACAGTAGGAGATAGAAGCCCTGTGCAGACAGACAGTAGGAGATGGAAGCCCTGTGCAGACAGACAGTAGGAGACAGAAGCCCTGTGCAGACAGACAGTAGGAGATAGAAGCCCTGTGCAGACAGACAGTAGGAGACAGAAGCCCTGTGCAGACAGACAGTAGGAGACAGAAGCCCTGTGCAGACAGACAGTAGGAGATAGAAGCCCTGTGCAGACAGACAGTAGGAGATAGAAGCCCTGTGCATACAGACAGTAGGAGATAGAAGCCCTGTGCATACAGACAGTAGGAGACAGAAGCCCTGTGCAGACAGACAGTAGGAGACAGAAGCCCTGTGCAGACAGACAGTAGGAGATAGAAGCCCTGTGCAGACAGACAGTAGGAGACAGAAGCCCTGTGCAGACAGACAGTAGGAGACAGAAGCCCTGTGTAGACAGACAGTAGGAGACAGAAGCCCTGCTCAGCTACAGATAGATAGAAGCCCTGTGCAGACAGACAGTAGGAGATAGAAGCCCTGTGCAGACAGACAGTAGGAGACAGAAGCCCTGTTCAGACAGACAGTAGGAGACAGAAGCCCTGTGCAGACAGACAGTAGGAGATAGAAGCCCTGTGCAGACAGACAGTAGGAGACAGAAGCCCTGTGCAGACAGACAGTAGGAGACAGAAGCCCTGTGCAGACAGACAGTAGGAGACAGAAGCCCTGTGCAGACAGACAGTAGGATATAGAAGCCCTGTGCAGACAGACAGTAGGAGATAGAAGCCCTGTGCAGACAGACAGTAGGATATAGAAGCCCTGTGCAGACAGACAGTAGGAGACAGAAGCCCTGTGCAGACAGACAGTAGGAGACAGAAGCCCTGTGCAGACAGACAGTAGGAGATAGAAGCCCTGTGCAGACAGACAGTAGGAGATAGAAGCCCTGTGCAGACAGACAGTAGGAGATAGAAGCCCTGTGCAGACAGACAGTAGGAGACAGAAGCCCTGCTCAGTAATATCCACATTGGCTTCTTAGCCACATAGTACTTTATCATAGATGGCAGTTTTCAAGAGAATCAAATTTTGTAATGCATTGTGGGCAAATTGTGACTGACTGATCTTCAAATAATAATGAGTAGATATTTATGATGCAAAGTGATTTGTAGATCAGTCAGTAAGCCGTTACTTGCACTATCAAGCTGCAATATCGAACAAGCCCAATGACAGATAGTCTTTCTATCATAGACTTATATCCTACACTGAACAAAAATATAAACGCAACAAAGATTTTACTGAGTTCCAGTTTATATAACAAAATCAGTCCATTGAAATAAATTCATTAGGCCCTGATCTATGGATTTCACATGACTGGGAATACAGATATGCATCTGTTGGTCACATATACCTTTTTTATAAAGGTATGGGCGTGGATCAGAAAACCAGTCAGTATCTGGTGTGACCACCATTTGCCTCATGCAGCTCGACACATCTCCTTCGCATAAAGTTGATCAGGCTGTTGATTATGGCTGGTGGGAATGTTGTCCCACTCCTCTTCAATGGCTGTGCGAAGTTGCTGGATATTGGCGTGAATTGGAACACGCTGTCGATCCAGAGCATCCCAAACATGCTCAATGGGTGACATGTCTGGTGAGTATGAAGGCCATGGAAGAACTGGGACATTTTCAGCTTCCAGGAATTGTGTCCAGATCCTAGCGACATTATCATGATGAAACATGAGGTGATGGCGGCGAATGAATGGCATGACAGTGGGCCTCAGGATCTCGTCACGGTATCTCTGTGCATTCAAATGGCCATCGATAAAATGCAATTGTCTTTGTTGTCCGTAGCTTATGCCTGCCCATACCATAACCCCACCGCCACCATGGGGCACTCTGTTCACAACGTTGACATCAGCAAATTGCTCGCCCACACGTCTGCCATCTGCCCGGTACAGTTGAAATCGGGAATCATCCGTGAAGAGCACACTTCTCCAGCGTGCCAGTGGCCATCGAAGGTGAGCATTTGCCCACTGAAGTCGGTTACGACGCCAAACTGCAGTCAGGTCAAGACCCTGGTGAGGACGACGAGCACGCAGATGAGCTTCCCTGAGACGGTTTCTGACAGTTTGCTCTGAAATTCTTCGGTTGTGCAAACCCCCAGTTTCATCAGCTGTCCGGGTGGCTGGTCTCAGACGATCCCGCAGGTGAAGAAGCGGGATGTGGAGGTCCTGGGCTGGCGTGGTTACACGTGGTCTGCGGTTGTGAGGCCGGTTGAGCGTACTGCCAAATTCTCTAAAACGACATTGGTTGAGAAATTAACATTAAATTCTCTGGCAACAGCTCTGGTGGAAATTCCTGCAGTCAGCATGCCAATTGCACACTCCCTCAAAACTTGACATCTGTGGCATTGTGTTGTGTGAAAAAACAGCACATTTTAGAATGGCCTTTTATTGTCCCCAGCACAAGGTGCACCTGTGTAATGATCATGCTGTTTAATCAGCTTCTTGACATGCCACACCTGTCAGGTGGATGGATTATCTTGGCAAAGGAGAAATATTCACTAACAGGGATGTAAACAAATTTGTGCACAAAAGTTGAGAGAAATAAGCTTTTGGTGCGTATGGAACATTTCGGGGATCTTTTATTTCAGCTCATGAAACACTTTAATAATAATAATAAACCATTTAGCAGACGCTTTTATCCAAAGCGACCTACAGTCATGCGTGCATACATTTTTACGTATGGGGTGGTCCCGGGGATCGAACCCACTACCCTGGCGTTACAAGCGCCGTGCTCTACCAGCTGAGCTACAGAGGATCACGTTGCGTTTATATTTTTGTTCAGAATATATAGAGCAAGCTACTCTGTTACCTTTTGAGTGTATCCAGTGGCTGTTTCCTGGTGATGACTCCTGTTTCAGGGTCAACCGTGGTGGAGATGCATCTGATAATGATGACAAATAAGGATGACATCCTCTACTTAACACCTTAACAGTAGTTTAATATAATATAGTGACCCTGTGTTTATATAGTTTTTTTATATACTATATAAACACAGGGTCACTAGATTATATACAACTATATAAACACAGGGTCACTAGATTATATACAACTATATAAACACGGGGTCACTAGATTATATACAACTATATAACCACAGGGTCACTAGATTATATACAACTATATAAACACAGGGTCACTAGATTATATACAACTATATAAACACGGGGTCACTAGATTATATACAACTATATAACCACAGGGTCACTATATTATATACAACTATATAACCACAGGGTCACTAGATTATATACAACTATATAAACACAGGGTCACTAGATTATATACAACTATATAAACACGGGGTCACTAGATTATATACAACTATATAACCACAGGGTCACTAGATTATATACAACTATATAACCACAGGGTCACTATATTATATACAACTATATAAACACAGGGTCACTAGATTATATACAACTATATAACCACAGGGTCACTAGATTATATACAACTATATAACCACAGGGTCACTAGATTATATACAACTATATAACCACAGGGTCACTAGATTATATACAACTATATAAACACAGGGTCACTATATTATATACAACTATATAACCACAGGGTCACTAGATTATATACAACTATATAACCACAGGGTCACTAGATTATATACAACTATATAACCACAGGGTCACTAGATTATATACAACTATATAACCACAGGGTCACTATATTATATACAACTATATAACCACAGGGTCACTAGATTATATACAACTATATAAACACAGGGTCACTAGATTATATACAACTATATAAACACAGGGTCACTAGATTATATACAACTATATAAACACAGGGTCACTAGATTATATACAACTATATAAACACAGGGTCACTAGATTATATACAACTATATAAACACAGGGTCACTATATTATATACAACTATATAAACACAGGGTCACTAGATTATATACAACTATATAAACACAGGGTCACTAGATTATATACAACTATATAAACACAGGGTCACTAGATTATATACAACTATATAACCACAGGGTCACTAGATTATATACAACTATATAAACACAGGGTCACTAGATTATATACAACTATATAAACACAGGGTCACTAGATTATATACAACTATATAAACACAGGGTCACTATATTATATACAACTATATAAACACAGGGTCACTAGATTATATACAACTATATAAACACAGGGTCACTAGATTATATACAACTATATAAACACAGGGTCACTAGATTATATACAACTATATAAACACAGGGTCACTAGATTATATACAACTATATAAACACAGAGTCACTAGATTATATACAACTATATAAACACAGGGTCACTAGATTATATACAACTATATAACCACAGGGTCACTAGATTATATACAACTATATAAACACAGGGTCACTATATTATATACAACTATATAAACACAGGGTCACTAGATTATAAACAACTATATAAACACAGGGTCACTATATTATATACAACTATATAACCACAGGGTCACTAGATTATATACAACTATATAAACACAGGGTCACTATATTATATACAACTATATAACCACAGGGTCACTAGATTATATACAACTATATAAACACAGGGTCACTAGATTATATACAACTATATAAACACAGGGTCACTAGATTATATACAACTATATAAACACAGGGTCACTAGATTATATACAACTATATAAACACAGGGTCACTAGATTATATACAACTATATAAACACAGGGTCACTATATTATATACAACTATATAAACACGGGGTCACTATATTATATACAACTATATAAACACAGGGTCACTAGATTATATACAACTATATAAACACAGGGTCACTAGATTATATACAACTATATAAACACAGGGTCACTATATTATATACAACTATATAACCACAGGGTCACTAGATTATATACAACTATATAAACACAGGGTCAATATATTATATACAACTATATAAACACAGGGTCACTATATTATATACAACTATATAAACACAGGGTCACTAGATTATATACAACTATATAAACACAGGGTCACTAGATTATATACAACTATATAACCACAGGGTCACTAGATTATATACAACTATATAAACACAGGGTCACTATATTATATACAACTATATAAACACAGGGTCACTATATTATATACAACCATATAACCACAGGGTCACTATATTATATACAACTATATAAACACAGGGTCACTAGATTATATACAACTATATAAACACAGGGTCACTAGATTATATACAACTATATAAACACAGGGTCACTATATTATATACAACTATATAAACACAGGGTCACTATATTATATACAACTATATAAACACAGGGTCACTAGATTATATACAACTATATAACCACAGGGTCACTAGATTATATACAACTATATAAACACAGGGTCACTATATTATATACAACTATATAAACACAGGGTCACTAGATTATATACAACTATATAAACACAGGGTCACTAGATTATATACAACTATATAAACACAGGGTCACTATATTATATACAACTATATAAACACAGGGTCACTAGATTATATACAACTATATAAACACAGGGTCACTAGATTATATACAACTATATAAACACAGGGTCACTAGATTATATACAACTATATAACCACAGGGTCACTAGATTATATACAACTATATAAACACAGGGTCACTAGATTATATACAACTATATAAACACAGGGTCACTAGATTATATACAACTATATAAACACAGGGTCACTAGATTATATACAACTATATAACCACAGGGTCACTAGATTATATACAACTATATAAACACAGGGTCACTAGATTATATACAACTATATAAACACAGGGTCACTAGATTATATACAACTATATAACCACAGGGTCACTAGATTATATACAACTATATAAACACAGGGTCACTATATTATATACAACTATATAACCACAGGGTCACTAGATTATATACAACTATATAAACACAGGGTCACTATATTATATACAACTATATAACCACAGGGTCACTAGATTATATACAACTATATAAACACAGGGTCACTATATTATATACAACTATATAAACACAGGGTCACTAGATTATATACAACTATATAACCACAGGGTCACTAGATTATATACAACTATATAAACACAGGGTCACTAGATTATATACAACTATATAACCACAGGGTCACTATATTATATACAACTATATAAACACGGTCACTAGATTATATACAACTATATAAACACAGGGTCACTAGATTATATACAACTATATAACCACAGGGTCACTATATTATATACAACTATATAAACACGGTCACTAGATTATATACAACTATATAAACACAGGGTCACTAGATTATATACAACTATATAACCACAGGGTCACTAGATTATATACAACTATATAAACACAGGGTCACTAGATTATATACAACTATATAAACACAGGGTCACTAGATTATATACAACTATATAACCACAGGGTCACTAGATTATATACAACTATATAAACACAGGGTCACTAGATTATATACAACTATATAAACACAGGGTCACTATATTATATACAACTATATAAACACAGGGTCACTAGATTATATACAACTATATAAACACAGGGTCACTATATTATATACAACTATATAACCACAGGGTCACTAGATTATATACAACTATATAACCACAGGGTCACTATATGATATACAACTATATAAACACAGGGTCACTATATTATATACAACTATATAAACACAGGGTCACTAGATTATATACAACTATATAACCACAGGGTCACTAGATTATATACAACTATATAAACACAGGGTCACTAGATTATATACAACTATATAAACACAGGGTCACTATATTATATACAACTATATAACCACAGGGTCACTATATTATATACAACTATATAAACACAGGGTCACTAGATTATATACAACTTATAAACACAGGGTCACTATATTATATACAACTATATAAACACAGGGTCACTATATTATATACAACTATATAAACACAGGGTCACTAGATTATATACAACTATATAACCACAGGGTCACTAGATTATATACAACTATATAAACACAGGGTCACTAGATTATATACAACTATATAAACACAGGGTCACTAGATTATATACAACTATATAAACACAGGGTCACTATATTATATACAACTATATAAACACAGGGTCACTATATTATATACAACTATATAAACACAGGGTCACTAGATTATATACAACTATATAAACACAGGGTCACTAGATTATATACAACTATATAAACACAGGGTCACTATATTATATACAACTATATAAACACAGGGTCACTAGATTATATACAACTATATAAACACAGGGTCACTATATTATATACAACTATATAAACACAGGGTCACTAGATTATATACAACTATATAACCACAGGGTCACTAGATTATATACAACTATATAAACACAGGGTCACTAGATTATATACAACTATATAAACACAGGGTCACTAGATTATATACAACTATATAACACAGGGTCACTAGATTATATACAACTATATAAACACAGGGTCACTAGATTATATACAACTATATAACCACAGGGTCACTATATTATATACAACTATATAAACACGGTCACTAGATTATATACAACTATATAAACACAGGGTCACTAGATTATATACAACTATATAACCACAGGGTCACTATATTATATACAACTATATAAACACAGGTCACTAGATTATATACAACTATATAAACACAGGGTCACTAGATTATATACAACTATATAACCACAGGGTCACTATATTATATACAACTATATAAACACAGGGTCACTAGATTATATACAACTATATAAACACAGGGTCACTATATTATATACAACTATATAACCACAGGGTCACTAGATTATATACAACTATATAACCACAGGGTCACTATATTATATACAACTATATAACCACAGGGTCACTAGATTATATACAACTATATAAACACAGGGTCACTAGATTATATACAACTATATAAACACAGGGTCACTAGATTATATACAACTATATAAACACAGGGTCACTATATTATATACAACTATATAACCACAGGGTCACTAGATTATATACAACTATATAACCACAGGGTCACTATATGATATACAACTATATAAACACAGGGTCACTATATTATATACAACTATATAAACACAGGGTCACTAGATTATATACAACTATATAACCACAGGGTCACTAGATTATATACAACTATATAAACACAGGGTCACTAGATTATATACAACTATATAAACACAGGGTCACTAGATTATATACAACTATATAAACACAGGGTCACTAGATTATATACAACTATATAAACACAGGGTCACTAGATTATATACAACTATATAAACACAGGGTCACTAGATTATATACAACTATATAAACACAGGGTCACTATATTATATACAACTATATAAACACAGGGTCACTAGATTATATACAACTATATAAACCACAGGGTCACTAGATTATATACAACTATATAAACACAGGGTCACTAGATTATATACAACTATATAAACACAGGGTCACTAGATTATATACAACTATATAAACACAGGGTCACTATATTATATACAACTATATAAACACAGGGTCACTAGATTATATACAACTATATAAACACAGGGTCACTAGATTATATACAACTATATAAACACAGGGTCACTAGATTATATACAACTATATAAACACAGGGTCACTAGATTATATACAACTATATAACACAGGGTCACTAGATTATATACAACTATATAAACACAGGGTCACTAGATTATATACAACTATATAAACACAGGGTCACTAGATTATATACAACTATATAACCCACAGGGTCACTAGATTATATACAACTATATAAACACAGGGTCACTAGATTATATACAACTATATAAACACAGGGTCACTAGATTATATACAACTATATAACCACAGGGTCACTAGATTATATACAACTATATAAACACAGGGTCACTAGATTATATACAACTATATAACCACAGGGTCACTATATTATATACAACTATATAAACACAGGGTCACTAGATTATATACAACTATATAAACACAGGGTCACTAGATTATATACAACTATATAACCACAGGGTCACTATATTATATACAACTATATAAACACAGGGTCACTAGATTATATACAACTATATAAACACAGGGTCACTAGATTATATACAACTATATAACCACAGGGTCACTATATTATATACAACTATATAAACACAGGGTCACTAGATTATATACAACTATATAAACACAGGGTCACTATATTATATACAACTATATAACCACAGGGTCACTAGATTATATACAACTATATAAACACAGGGTCACTAGATTATATACAACTATATAACACAGGGTCACTAGATTATATACAACTATATAAACACAGGGTCACTAGATTATATACAACTATATAAACACAGGGTCACTAGATTATATACAACTATATAAACACAGGGTCACTAGATTATATACAACTATATAAACACAGGGTCACTAGATTATATACAACTATATAAACACAGGGTCACTAGATATACAAACTATAAACAGGTCACTATATACAACTAATAAACACAGGGTCACTAGATTATATACAACTATATAAACACAGGGTCACTAGATTATATACAACTATATAAACACAGGGTCACTAGATTATATACAACTATATAAACACAGGGTCACTAGATTATATACAACTATATAAACACAGGGTCACTAGATTATATACAACTATATAAACACAGGGTCACTAGATTATATACAACTATATAAACACAGGGTCACTAGATTATATACAACTATATAACCACAGGGTCACTAGATTATATACAACTATATAAACACAGGGTCACTAGATTATATACAACTATATAAACACAGGGTCACTAGATTTATATACAACTATATAAACACAGGGTCACTAGATTATATACAACTATATAAACACAGGGTCACTAGATTATATACAACTATATAACCACAGGGTCACTATATTATATACAACTATATAAACACAGGGTCACTAGATTATATACAACTATATAACCACAGGGTCACTAGATTATATACAACTATATAAACCACAGGGTCACTAGATTATATACAACTATATAACACAGGGTCACTAGATTATATACAACTATATAAACACAGGGTCACTAGATTATATACAACTATATAACCACAGGGTCACTAGATTATATACAACTATATAAACACAGGGTCACTAGATTATATACAACTATATAAACACAGGGTCACTAGATTATATACAACTATATAACACAGGGTCACTAGATTATATACAACTATATAACCACAGGGTCACTAGATTATATACAACTATATAACCACAGGGTCACTAGATTATATACAACTATATAACCACAGGGTCACTAGATTATATACAACTATATAAACACAGGGTCACTAGATTATATACAACTATATAACCACAGGGTCACTAGATTATATACAACTATATAACCACAGGGTCACTAGATTATATACAACTATATAAACACAGGGTCACTAGATTATATACAACTATATAAACACAGGGTCACTAGATTATATACAACTATATAACCACAGGGTCACTAGATTATATACAACTATATAACCACAGGGTCACTAGATTATATACAACTATATAAACACAGGGTCACTAGATTATATACAACTATATAAACACAGGGTCACTAGATTATATACAACTATATAACCACAGGGTCACTAGATTATATACTACTATAAACACAGGGTCACTAGATTATATACAACTATATAACCACAGGGTCACTAGATTATATACAACTATATAAACACAGGGTCACTAGATTATATACAACTATATAAACACAGGGTCACTAGATTATATACAACTATATAAACACAGGGTCACTAGATTATATACAACTATATAAACACAGGGTCACTAGATTATATACAACTATATAACACAGGGTCACTAGATTATATACAACTATATAACACAGGGTCACTAGATTATATACAACTATATAACCACAGGGTCACTAGATTATATACAACTATATAAACACAGGGTCACTAGATTATATACAACTATATAAACACAGGGTCACTAGATTATATACAACTATATAAACACAGGGTCACTAGATTATATACAACTATATAAACACAGGGTCACTAGATTATATACAACTATATAAACACAGGGTCACTAGATTATACAACTATATAAACACAGGGTCACTAGATTATATACAACTATATAACCACAGGGTCACTAGATTATATACAACTATATAAACACAGGGTCACTAG